>NC_059439.1:10085111-10411111 GCF_021028975.2 Sphaerodactylus townsendi | reverse complement strand
TCGCCATGCAGAAAACAGGCCAGAAGAGTCTGATCTAGAACTGATTCAAAAGGGACATATGAAAGGTTTCTTGATCCTTGAGGTCACATGACTGAGATGCTGTGCTGACTTTTAAAGCATCCTGCCCAACAGCGATGCAAGTTATTACTTACCCAAGGCCACAACTTACTGATCTGGCAGTCTTTCACACTCTATCATCCCAGATGACTTGATGAAAGACATGAGATGGCACTGACTTGTGAGACTGGGTCTACCATGAGGATGCAATTTGACAGTGCCATAATTCCCCAGTTGAAATTTGCCCCATGGTTTAAAACCATCAGAAAAGACCATTCTGGAGCACAGTATCTGGTAAACATAACCTCAGGATGGCATTCACATCCATCAGGTTCCGAGCAATGCGATTGGCTGTTCTTACTGGGTGATATTTTCAAATTCTGTTATTTTGACGTCTTTGTACATGCAGGAATCCAGTTGTCAAAAATCTCCCTCAATTATGCTTTAGACTGTCCACTTTTTGTAGAGCCCAGGAACAAATGTATTAAGATAACCCCAGGTGATCTTGCCTGAGATTCTGATACTTGCTGTCTGATACTGATTCTTATACGTCCTACAGAGTAGTTCTCTTTGTACCAGCAGCAAGGAAGATTAAAGCTGGAGAGTCTATCAAGAAAACATCTACTCTGAGTGTCTGAAAACATTTTATTAATGAAGGGTTGTATTTTACCCAACAGGTTACAATGTTAAATCTTGTTTGGTTGTGGTGGGTTTTCCAGGCTGTGTGGCCGTGGTCTGGCAGATCTCATTCCTAACGTTTCACCTGCATCTGTGGCTGGCATCTTCAGAGGTGTATCAGAGAGAAGTGACAAACTTTCTCTGTGATACACCTCTGAAGATGCCGGCCACAGATGCCGGCGAAACATTAGGAGCAAGATCTACCAGACCACGACCGCATAGCCGTTGAATCCGGCCATGAAAGCCTTTGACAATACATTAAACCTTGTTTGTTTATTTTGTTCCTTTCTTTTCTATATAGAGGGCTTTGGCCAAACACAATACCATTTTACTACTACTGCTACTACTGACCTGGCGGAAGTAGCGG
Source organism: Sphaerodactylus townsendi (assembly GCF_021028975.2). Classification (NCBI taxonomy): domain Eukaryota; kingdom Metazoa; phylum Chordata; class Lepidosauria; order Squamata; family Sphaerodactylidae; genus Sphaerodactylus; species Sphaerodactylus townsendi. The sequence goes on along the minus strand of NC_059439.1, from coordinate 10,410,009 downwards.
TTGCAGTTGATGTATTCCTTCTCGTGGCTGTCCTGAAGCTTGTTATGTTTGATGTAGAGCCAGAGGGCCTGCATGATGCTGGCACGAGTCTGGGTGTGAACGCCCAGCAGGCGAGCCAGACGGGGGTCCAGCTTGTACTGGGGGGGCTGCAAGGACAACATTGCATGGTTAACAAGCACATGTTTCAGTTCAAGTCAAGCACCACAACCCACTCCCACCTTCCCCAAAAAATTAGAGGGAGGGGGGCTTTTTGAGTAGTTAAGAAGAGTGGGATCATCCCTACACCCATGCAAGGGGAGAGATCTCAGATGGACACTGGCCAGACTTAACCCTCCTCTTCCCAGTTTTAATCCAAAGGCAAGATGGTCTAACTTTGGCATATCTGGATGCTGCCCAAAAGGCAAACAGCACCTCTGTAAGTCACAGCACAGACTGATATCAATCAGGCCTGGCATCCCAGGTCCAGAGTTAAGGCCACACCTGGCCTCGTTATCAGTAGCTTGGGGCCTGAATGGTGTTCTATCGTTTTGCTTTGTAACTAGTAAATTATGTAAACCTCCCTCGTTATCTCCCATTTCCTGTAGAAGTGGGGGAGCCTGTGGCAGCTTGGAGCCTCACAACAATGTTGCTTTCACACTGCCTTTTCTTGTGCAAATTGTTTTGGGAATGGATGGGAGGGGGGATTGTCTGAAGGAGCAATGGTTTAAGATGTATACTGGGGGCAGAGGACATGGCGCCAGCTCTGGCTTCCTGAATCCCAGGATCTGACATGGTTCAATAAAATTCTTGGAATATTCCTGAGTCTCAGTGATTGACTGGCGTAATAGAGCCTTACAACCTCCCTCCTCACCAAGGCCAGGAAATAATGGGGGATAAAACTACAGCTAGACAGCTTCCCTCCCAGAATTCAGCTATCTGTGCAGTTATGCAGCTGGGATGCTGAGAAGCCCAGGCATGCATCTTGGCCTGCTCTGGGGCCTCTTCCCAGTTACCTGGTGGTCCAGCATGAGCAGCAGAGTGCATTTCACATTGACGTCACCCGGGCGCTTGACCTGAAAGCCATCTGTCTCTTGAGTCGTGGCCATCCGGTGCCACTGTGGGGAGGGGAGGGGGGGGCAGAGCACATGAGACATAGCAAGAAGCAGGTTATTCATTTGCAGTACTGTATCTTCCAGGTTACCTTTTGAACCCCATTGCTTATATTGCAGAATCTATTTTTTTTAAAATCATTTTTCTACTTCTTTAAGACTGACAGGCCAAAGAACAAAGGTGGGCAACAGCTGAGCCACATCCACGACTAGAGACCTGTCCTTCATCTCTACCATTTAAGGGTCTCCATGACCAGACGTTCATCATGCGCTGGCTGCACTGGAAAAATAGCCAAATAAGCATTCCGCTGGTGCTCAGTTAACACTGAGCAAAGGCACCAAGACGGCTTAATGCACTGCTGCTTTAACAAAGGTGGACAGCAAAGGGGCTTTTATGGCACCTGTTCAAAGGAATGCATTATTTTATTTGCTTTGCTGATACTCCCCCATTTCTCCCCCTAGGAAAACTGACTTGCATCATCTTCCTCTTCTCCATTTTTTCATCAAAACAATCCCATGAGGTAGGTTAGGCTTGCAGGGTGTGACTAGCCCCAGGGCGCACAAATGACAGAGTGCCGATCTGAGCCTGAATCTCCCAGATCCGACACTGAACGCCACACCAAGTTGGCTTTTGAATCACACATATAAAATAAGGCATCTTCGAACAGCTGTTTCAGTATTCTTTTTTGGGGGAGGGGCTGGCGTGTTACCATATCTGAGAATACTAGCAAAGGGCCCACAATGTGAGACGACAACCCAATGGGTAAAGTGAGGGGCTGGCCATTAAACAACCTAAGGAGTTAAAAACCTATATTACCTCACAGTTTTGCTGTAAGTTGCTCTGAGCTGCCCTCCCCCAAGACACATGGGCACCTACCTCCACCAGGTGGTTGTCTGGTCCATACAGTTCTTTGTCCAGCTCGATCACCAGGCTTTTGAAAAAGGAGGAGAATTTTCTCTTCTGCTTACTTGGCTGAGACAGAGAAGTAGAAAGCTTGATGATGGATCAAGCCCAATTTTCACACACAGAGACAGCACTGTTGACAAGGGTGAACCTCTAAAACTAAATGGAAATCCTTTCTTAGATTAGCCATGCCACTCCCAGACACAAGGGATGTCATCTGCATCAAACTGATACTATAATCCTATCTTCTTTTTAAATGCAGCACCAGAGACGTAGCTGGGCCAGAGCGCGGCCGGTGCACACTCTGTGTTTTCCGCCCCCTCCTCTGTGGCGCCCGGGCTCCCCCCCCCATCTTAGTGCAGGCTGGAGAAGTGGCTTGTTCCCTTCAGGCTGAAAATGCCCTGGTGGGAACTAGAGTGCCCATGAGACCCTGGGGTTCGCAAGGTCTCCTGGGAAGTGTAGTTCCCACCAGGCTGTTTTCAGCCTGAAGGGAACAGGCCACTTCTCCAGCCTACTAAGATAAGTGTGTGGGGGCGGGGCGGGAGGCAGCTTTTCCGGCCTCCCCAGGTGTGCACCCAGTGCAATCCCTTCCCACCCCCCACCCCCCACCCCAGTAGCCCAACCTCTGTGCAGTGCTCATATTAAGGACTTTTAGACAGACAGGAAGAAAGGTGCAGGGATGGAGGGAAAATTTAGATAAAGTGGCCATTTTGTAGAGTCTGGATTCCAGGATCTTTTGAGAAACAGAAATGAACATTGTGTCTGAAGTACAGCTGTGCTCTCTTTAACTTTTATAGTAGTGAGGCAATCTGGAAAAGAGGACAATCTAAATTTGACAGCCTGGACTCTGGAAAAGAGAACTGGACTGAGACAACCAGCCTGAGGCCGGGCTAAGAACAGTCCTGACTTAAGGCAAAGGAGTTGCTATGAACTGATCCACCCCTAGGTTGGAGGTGCACTAGCTAACTTCCAAGCACCACAACCCCCCACCCCTCATCAGAAATAAGGCTTCAGTCTTACATCATCTAAGAGTTTGCCCTCCACACGAAGTTCCCACGAGGCGATCCGTTCACCACCTTCAGAGTCCTCCTTGCCAGGAGTAAAGGTATTGGAGATGTAAATGCGCAGCTTTCGCTTTTGCTGGAAATACAGAAAAAAGTATTCATGGGAGGAACAGCAATAAAATGGCTGCCACAGGAGGCAGAGACAGCCACAAAATGGCTGTCATAGCTGAAATTCAGTAACATGGCGTATATCTTCATGCTGTGGTGGCAGCTGCTGCCAAAGAAACGTTTAAAAAATCTGCACAGTCAATCAAATCTCTAGTCAATCAGAAGCCTTGCTAGGCAAAAGCCCTACCTGGCCCCATCCACTTCCAAAAAACACTTGGTGTTGGCAGGTGCCAGGAGCTCCTACAGTGGTGATCCCTGCATCACAAAGACCACACCCTGGCCCAGACCTTTCGTCCTTGTGGACACTCTGTTAGTAGGCACACACTACTGGCACTACGGCCCAGATGGCCAGGGAATGCCCACCTAAGTGGATCAAAAAACTCGACAAACCACCCCTTCGCACCGTCAAAGGTTTCTTGATTGCCTCCTGGATTTCCATCCTTTTGCGGGCGATAGTTTGGTCCAGCTTGCGTTCAAAGGCCAGCAAATCCATATAGGCCTGTGACTCTGGGACAAGCTCACGAATCTATAAAAACAAAAACAGCCCATCAGAGGCACATTTCTCAGTTTGCGTTACCAGGTTCAATTTGCGCCAAGCTCCTGTGCCTCTAAAGCAGTTGTGCATAAATAAAATTTCAATGGGTAAACTTTCTGTTTTAAAATTTTCTGATGTTATAAACGAGGGAAGTCACATTCTCCAAGATTTCTTCTGTGATCCTCACCATTTCCAAGGCATATCCAGGCTCTGCATATTATTGGGAGGGGATAAAGGCTTTGCCTCAATATAACAAAGGACAGATGAGTGTCGGTGCTCTGGGGAAACCAGATGCTATCCGAACAGGAAAGGCTGTAACAAATCCCAATCTTTTGCAAGCAGCCATTCTACAAGGGAGTGAAGCAAAAGCTCTGAACTTCCCCTGAAGTAGTAGGTTCATTTTCCTACCAGTGCATACACATGGAATACCTTGTCTCCCTTCTCTTATCCACCCAAATGTTATGGAAGAAGGTGGTATGGAGAATTTCCTCAGGCCCCAAGGTCAGTCCCCCCCACCCCCTGCACCCAAGTACTAAATGGTATATCCTCTGCCTTTCTCCACCCTTTAAGGCTGAAAACTGCTCTCAGAAAATGGATGCTTACCCGCTGTGGTAGGACCTTGTCTGCCATCTTCCTCCGTTTCAGCCTGCAAGAATTGTGCAGAGGGGTAAGTCGTTAGAAGAGAGATCTCTGGCGAAAGATACCCAACTGTTGTGAACAACCCAACTCTGGAACTGGAATGAACTACAGAAACTAGACCTCAGACAGTTATGGAAGCAAACTAACAGCAAAATACCTTCCCTATCTTGAAAATACTCTCAATAGATGCCTTTTCATATTTCCCTTTAAAAAAGCCTTCAAGGCCATATTGTTCAAAGGCAGATTAACTCATTAATTGTTATTGGAGATAAGATTTAGGTTGCTGATTGCTTAAATCTCTGTGAAAATTATAGTGACCTACTGCAGGGAGGAGAGGCAGGGTGGGGTGAATGGTTTACAGTGGCAGACTCTAGTTTGGAGAACCCAGTTTGATTCCCCACTTTTTCCATGTGAAGCCTGCTAGTTGGCCTCGGGCCAGTCATAGTTCTCTCAGAACTCTGTCAGCCAACGCACAGGCAGACAATGGCAAACCACCTCGCAGCATCTCTTACCTTGAAAACCCTACAGGGTTGCCATCAGTTATCTGTGACTTATGAACGGACACACACTCTGCAGGGAGAGTTGTCCAAGCAAAGCCAATTATAAAGTGCTTTGCAAATTTTAATTATTATAGATATGAACAGCCAGGAGGAAATGGAAAGGGTAGATCATGGAGACAGAGTTGAGCACACTTCAGGCATCTCAACCCCATCCTGCCCAGATCCAAGAATGTTAGGAACTTCTCTGAGACACTTTCAAGGTACTCATGTCAATTTTAATGCTGGGGTATGCGCAAGTCTCCAAACAGCCACTAGACTGAGCAGCATAGACCACATTTCAAAATCCTTCTGTACTTAGAACTCAACCAGTTTGGCTTTAATTAAAAATTTGCTCCTGCATCCATGCCCTGACTTATGAACACTATCGGCCCAAGTTCTTAACCCCTATTCTTGCACTGAGAACTGACTCTTCTGTTGCAGCTTTGACGTCCTTTTTATTAAACAGCCAATCCGGAGGGTAGCCAGTTTCCTACAGGGTGTTATAAACCTTCACATTGTTAGGAATAAGTGTTAATTTCAAGCATTGTAAAATGTATGACATGTGCATTTTTATAATTTTATTTTCTATTCTGTTTTCTATTACTTTTTAATGTTAATCAACTGTGTCTCCTTTTAATTATTATGCTAGATTATATTTTTGATGCCAGTAAAGGTCTGTGTGTGTGTGCGTGCGTGCTTTGCGAGAGAGAGAATACTATCCAGAATCCATTGTCAGAGACATTTGTTTATGGTTCATCTTCTCATGGTAGCAAGCACAGCAATAGCTCGACAATGAAAAAACCTCAACCAAAACATCTGTGCCCCAATAGGGGACTCTGCTATTATGGAAAATTTTACTCATCAGCTTAAAATTTCTGCTTAGCCAGAATTAGATGTTTTATTTACTTGGATGCAGTTTACATGTTGGATAAATGACACAAATGTATTCACTGACCAATTTAGGCCAATGAAGACAGCGTGAAGTGGATCGGTTGAAGAAAGTAATGCGGTGGATCCCATGCCGTCCAACCACTTCTGTGAACAAAGTTTATTTTAAGTATTGATTTATTTACTTCGCCCACCTTTCCTTCTGGCTCAAAACTGATCCTTTGATCTAAGCAGACTTCCTCCAATGTAAGTGGCTCTTTGGTTGGGAAAAAAAATCTGAGTTGGAGGTAGACTCCTGGGAAGATGGTTAAATCTACACCATAAATAGAGAACCCAGTTGATCATTTATGATCCACAATGCCTGAATCCTGAAAGGGAGTTTAGTATTGTGAGGATTCACTGTTATGCAGGGGAGTCCAACTCTGGCGCTTGAGATGTTCATGGACTACAATTCCCATCAGCCCCTGCTGGAAAGGGGCTAATGAGAACTGTAGTCCATGAACATCTCAAGCGCCAGAGTTGAACACCCCTGCTGTAATTTAACGTGTTGGATCCAGCCAACTTTTCTGATCCATCTTACTCAATTTTCCTCCTTCCTTACAGCCCCCATCCCACAGTGCTTTTGCCCATGATCTCCAGCAGAGCCTTTCTGGATGGTCAAAGTGGACTTTCCTTCTCCTCCCTTTTCACCAGCAGGAAAGCTGACTGGATCTCACCCAATGCATAGATTCCAACATTTTCATCTATTCACTCACATTCATTTACCTTGGGGGGGGGGGGGGGGGGTTCCTGCAATGCTTACACTATGAGTATGAAAACTGAATTTTGGTACTTAGAATCACAGATCTGTGAAGGAAAAGCGCTGCCACCAAGTTCAGACTGTCTAAGGGAATGAATGTTGGCTGTCCAGCATACCTATGGACTTATCACATTGCCTTATTCTCTGGCTTCCATCAGCCTCACTGAGAAGAACTTGGCCCTTGAAGCCTGGATGCCAGATGTGTGCAGCTGCTTATTTCTTCATACAATGTCTTTCTTGGAGCAAGAAGGGGGGTGGGGGCTCAGGGATTGCCAAGAAGTTAAGAGTCATTTGCACTTTATTTGTTTTGAAAAACAGCTGGCAAAACCCACTCCAAGAAGGCCGGAGAGAACTCAAAGTATTCATGGGAGAACAACAATCCAAAGCCCAATTGAGTGCAGGCAGCTTATATAAGCAGAGCCTAGGCCAATGATGGCGAACCTTTTCGAGACTGAGTGCCCAAATTGCAACCCAAAACCCACTTATTTATCATGAAGTGCCAACACGGCAATTTAACCTCAATACTGAGGTTTTAGTTTAGAAAAAACAGTTGGCTCCGAGGCGTGTGTTACTCGGGAGTAAGCTTGGTGGTAGTCGGTGGCTTTGCTTTGAAGCAACCGTGCAACTCTTCCAACGGGTGAATCATGACCCTAGGAAGGTTTACTCAGAAGCAAGCCCCATTGCCAGCAACCAAGCTTACTCCCAGGTAAAGGATCGTGCTTTAGTTCTTTGCATGAAAATCAGTGGGGTTTAACAACGCTTAACAGGGTTAGCTACACTGCTTCCCCAAAACTAGGTCTTAGGTTTAATGCTAATAATCGAGCCCAGTGGCCCAGGCCAGCCTAGACATGTGTGCGTGGGGGGACTCTGTGCGTGCCCACAGAGAGGGCTCTGAGTGCCACCTCTGGCACCCGTGCCATAGGTTCGCCACCACTGGCCTAGGCCCTAGAGTGTCACGAAGCTGGAGAGGCCGTGTTCCCATACAAAATGGGAAAGTACAGGAGGAGACTTATCCTCAGTTCCCACTGACGAATCACCAGCAAGAGCTGCACAATCCTGGAGCCAGGAGACATCCCAGCCACGCCATCCAGTTCAGGTTTTGCGGGCAAGCTGGTGACGGGTAAGCTGGTGAAGGACATTTACCCTAAAATAGTCACTTCTGGAGAACCTTAAACCTCCATTCGCTTACACACTTGAGGCATGGATCCCAGTTCAATGCAAGGAAGCAGAGGATATCAACCATCACATAAAAGACAGCAGCAGCAGCAGCAGTCGCCTCTCTGGTGGGTTGAGATCACCTTCGACCAGAAGGGCACAAAGAGTCTACCAGTAACTCAAGCAAGGAGAAAACATCTAACAGTTCCTTATCCACAGGCTAATTTGGAAGGAACAATTTCAATCAATCAATCAACCAACCTTTATTGGCATTAGATATCTGAAGAACAATTTATCAGACAGTTGGCTATTGCAGTCTTGTGTTCAGCTTCACGAATCTTCAAAGCAATTAGGACGGGGTGTCCAACTCTGGCGCTTCAACTCTGGCCCCTGCTGGAATTGTAGTCCATGAACAACTGAAGTGCCAGAGCTGGACACCTCTGAATTAGGAGAAACTTGGCTACTGACACTGTTGTTAGAAGATCCTGGCTGGCTAAGAGATATGATAGTAATTCCTTGTTGGGAATTCTTTGGCTGTTCAGCGGTTCGATAAACAATGGTTCGATAAAAAATTTTCCGCGAGTATAAAGAGGAGCAATTTCAAATGTAATATGGATGGGCAGAAGCTCTGAGCTCTCTACCCAACCCCAATTCTAGCTTCTTCTCCCCAGCTATTTTCCTCCCAGCCGAGAACAGGCAGGTGGTCTCAGCCCTCGCTTCCCCGTGCCCACTTGATGGGAATTCAATGACAATGGGCCCACCATCGTTCAATCTAGTCTGCTACAGACTAGATGCTATTTCAGGACAACGATTCTGTACTTTTGACAGCATGAGCAGAAAAGCCCATGGTTCACAAATCACCTCCTCTACAATGTCATATGAGGCCACCTCATAAGGAGACAATGCTTGTCTACCTTATGGGGTGGTTTTAAGGATTATTGAAATAACACATGTGGAGAACTCTGGACACTCAAAATGTGATGTATCAATGCTAAGTACAACTTAGTGAGTCTTGGAGGAGAAATATCCATGATATTATGTTATGTTTGATTCAACGTTTATTGATATCCTGTTTATTGATGGTTGTTGTATGATGTCATGATTATTGCTGTTGCTATTATGTTGTTGTGCACCACCCTGAGCCTCTCCAGGGAGGGCGGTATATACATTAAATATACAATACAATACAAATAAGAGCCCTCCTGAAACTGGAGGCAGACCAGGAGATAAACTGGGGGAGCAGGGAGGGAAGGTTAAAGCTCCCCTTGGTCAGTGACACTGGACTTAAGAGAGACAGAGGGTGAAAACGCCCACCGCTCTAGCAAGTAGGCGGGCCAGTTTTGAACCAGAAGCTGGGTGGAAAAGATGTCAAGAACAGGTCACTCCAGAGCAGAAAAACAACTTGAAGGAAAAGGCCACAACAGAACTCCTGAAATGGCCCCACCAAAGACCTCTGGTCTGCATTTCCCATTCTCAACTAAAATCTCCCTGTTCTGGCCCAGGATATCTCAGGGGGCCTGGAAAGGACTGAGAGCATCTGGCAAGCATCACTGGTTCTGTTCAACAACAACACCACACTGTGGGTGCATTCAAGGTTCCTCAGCCAATATGATCCCCCAAAGGAGTCTTTCTTCCCTGAAGAACTGAGAACTACCAGCTGCATAAGATTCCTTGGGTGGGGCAGAGTAGCAAAGACGCAATTTGCATCTAGGGCTTCAAAAATCTCCCCCTCCCCCTTCTTACCCTCGCCTTTGGGATAGCATCGGGGGCAGCTGGGCCTGCGGTGGAAGAAGGCGCTTCCGGAAGGGATCCATCATGGACTGTGGCATTCCAGGTCTCATTGGAGAAGCTGTTCCATAAGGAGGTCCAGAGGCAGACCCCAGCAACATCCCAGCCATGGGCATTCGGCCACCAGGCAACATGCCAGGACGCTGGTAAGGAAGAACAAAAGACATCTTAGGAAAGCTGCATCTTGTAGCTACCAGGAATTCAGGCCAGCTCCAAGTTTAGAGGGGGTCTAGGCAAAATTATCTGGACTACCACTAAGGTTGCCAGATCTGGGTTGGGAAATACTTGGAAAATTTGGGTGTGGAGCCTGAAGAGGGTGGGATTTGGGGAGGGACTTCACTGGGGTACCATGTAATGGACTCCCCCTTTCAAAATGGTCATTTTATCCAGGGGAACTGCTGTCTGTCAACTGAACATCAGTTGTAATAGTGGAAAATCTCCACTCACCACCTGGTTGGAAACCCTAATTGTCATCCCTCCAGTTAGTGGCTCCTTTTTGTAGTAGTAGTAGTAGTAGTAGTAGTAGTAGTAGTAGTAGTAGAAGGAGGAGGAGGAGGAGGAGGAGGAGGAGTTTGGATTTATACCTCACTTTTCTATCCTGTAAGGAGACTCAAGGAGGTTTGCAAGCTCCTTTCCCCTCCTCTCCCCACAACAGACACCTTGTGAGGTAGGTGGGGCTGAGAGAGTTCCAAAGAACTGTAACTAGCCCAAGGTCACCCAGCAGGAATGTAGGAGTGCAGAAACAAATCTGGTTCACTCAGACACTTATGGAGGAGTGGGGAATCAAACCTGGGTCTCCAGATTGGAATCTACCTGCTCTTAATCACTATATCACGCTGGCTCTCTTTTAGCCCTGGAGTTTTGAATCTGAAAATAAATTTGATGTTCATATGTCTTGGAGGATTATTTTTTTGTCTCAAATTTCTCACCATAAATAGAAAACCTAAGGCTGAAAAGGCAAGCAAGGGGGGATGGAAAACAAAGTCTGAACATTGTTGTGAACAAATCCTAAACTGCACAGCTTCCGTTCCCTTGAACTTTTAGAATATTGAGCCCATCAGCTTTAACCTGGAAAAAACTGCAACTACTTCTTTCCTTCTGGGCACCCCGCCCGACTAAAAGTTAAAGTCTACAGCAGTGGAAGCCTCCCAGAGCTGATGGAAGGAGCAGAGCAGATGGCATGTTTTTGAAATCCACCCCCCTCCCCCCCCAGGCTTCTTGTCTAAGGTTGAAACCTCTAAGTGGAAATCTCCTAGGATTACAACTGATCTCCAGGTGACAGAGATTAGTTCACCTGGGCCGTTTTTTCATGGCAAAATTGTACCAATGGTAGCACGGGGAATATCCCAGTGCAGCCTGGAATTCTTCACGGCTCTCGAAGCTGCACTGGGTCTACCCCTGCATTGCATCGTCATTTCCCCTTTTCCCTGCAGCTTTCAAAAACTGCCGAATTGGAGGTTCTTTTGAAATGCCCCAGTGTGACTCCGCTTGCCTCTGTGTGCTTCCGCTGCCGTGAAAACACCACAGCAGCAGAAATGGGGCCATTTCTCCTGCCTCACCACTCTGGCCCACCCCACCAATCAATAGGCACTGGGTGTTTGACAGATTCGGTGCCCTCCACCCCCGCCCCCATTTAAAATCCATGTGCGTTTGAGACAATCGCTCCCCTTCCGTTCAGGGCACTTTCAACAAACACACACATACACACCGCTGTCTAAAATCCACGGTTTCTCCCTCACGCCCTGGGGTTGTGTGGAAACAGCAGGAACATTATGTACCAGCCCTGCCTCGACTTCCAGGAAGAACCAGGGAGCCGTGTGGAGTCAAAAAATGGGGGGAAAGCACCACAGCACGTAAGATCCCCAGGGCATTATGACCGTGCAAAAACGACCCTGGAGCAAATGGCTGCTCTGGAAGGTGGGCTACATGGCATTACACCCAAATGAACTCTGTCTTCTCCCAAACCTGCCCTCCTCAGGCTCCGCCCTGCCAAAAATCGCCACGTTTTTCCCAACCCAGAGATGACAACCCCATTCTTTTCAGGGTTTGAACACAAGTCTGGCTGCCCTAGTGCTGTTTTGGAAATATTCTGCAACTCTGCAAGAATACTGCACTTCTCAGAACGGTCAAGTCCGTTAATCCCGCTTAACTTTGCAGTGTAGACATCTCAGGAACACAGAAATTAAAAAACCAGGTAGTTCTGGAAATAGCTCCCTCTCATAAATCATGTGCTAACCTCTTTAAAAGTTGCCCTGTTGTGCTATTAAGTTTCCCAAACGATGTTCAAGACTCTTCTCCTCTGCGGCAACCCCATGAGTTTCTCCACTAAGACATGTCCTAGCCCAGGGGTGGCCAACCTATGGTGCTCCAGATGTTCATGGACTACAATTCCCATCAGCCCCTGCCAGCATGGCCAATAACAGTTAGGGTTGCTAACTCACATTCAGGAGATTCCAGTTCACTAACTTTGAACTAATAAAAGCAAATATTATGCTTGATCTCCCAGGGTGTGGAAGTGGGAAGAGATTAGACACCAATCCTGCCTTTTCAGAAGTGGGTCGTATGTCTTCCCTTTAGTTATTTACTTCATTTGTATCCTACTTTTCTTCCCAAAGTGGCTTGCATTGTTCCCTCCTCTATTTTATCCTCAAAACAACCCTGGGAGGTCATAGGCTGGAAGCACGTGACTGGCCCAAGATCACCCAGCAAGCTTCCAGAGCAGAGTAGAGATTTGAACCCGCGTCTCCGAGATCCAAATTCTAATAACTATGCCACATGGGCTCTTTCTTACTTCACTAAGCACAGCTCTCTGTCATTTTCACCAACCTGAAAAGAGGAACATGAAACACAAAGTCCACAGATCCACTCCCTCTGCCTATAACTGAACAGAACTAGTTGATTCCTGTGTCTAGGAGAGACTTCAGGATGCTGGATGTCTAAAGGAGATACACGATGCTGGTTGAAGGCATGAGCTGTGGACCAGGGCACTGGCCTCAGCAGGGCTGCCAACTGGCCTGGAGAAAGATGTCCTGTGCCTTTAATGGAAGCTTTTCATGGCATGGAAGTAAATAATACATAATTATGCTTCTAGTAATGGGACAGGGCATTTCACCCAGGCCAGCTAGCAACCCTGTCCTCAGTCCAAGCCTCACCTTAAGCTTGAAGTTCAGGACTACTGTTCACAAGCCCTGATCTCTAAATCTCAGTTTCCAATCTGTAATCTTAGTGAGTTAAAGGCCAGCTGCCTACAGAGCACTTAGAAATAATATTTCTAAGGATGTCCAGCTGGCTTCCACAAGGGCCACGGCTTTTTAAGCCAAAGCTCTCTACTGAGATCAGGGCCCTGCAGGAGTTGAGTAGATTCCACAGGGTCTGCAAGACTTTTCTGCCAGGAGTTTCCAACCAGCCAGCTGGCTTGACCTGCTATCATCACTGGCCTCCCATGGGCGCAATAGGGGGGTGCGTTTCCACCATTTGGATCTTCTTCTACTGTTTATTATGTTGTTGATGACTGTTTGACTGTATTATGTTGTTCGCCGCTCTGAGCCCTGTTGGGGATGGCAGGACATAAATGTGAATATAAATTGTAAAATAAGTAATACACTAGAATGTTCAAGTAATTCCCAAACCCTTGAAGCTCAAGGCTTTGGGGAAGAGGGATCGACTCTGATCGGGAGAATCAAGTTTGACTTCATACTCCTCCACATGAGCGGCACACTGTTATCTGGACAACTGGGTTCACACTGTGACTAGCCCAAGGTCACCCAGCAGGCTTCATGTGATCAACCCCAGATCATTAGATGAGAGACCACCACTCTTAACCACTACACCATGCTGGCTCACAATACCACCAGTCTTTCTTCTCTAGCAGTTGGCCAACATTCTCTGAAGCCACCAACTTGATTGGGCCCCTCTATGGTTTTCAGAGACATTTAGACCCCTTCCGCACATGCAGAATCATGCACTTTCAATCCACTTTCACAATTGTTTGCAAGTGGATTTTACTATTCCGCACAGTAAAATTCAGCTGCAAGGTGCATTGAAAGTGGATTTTAAAGTGCATTATTCTGCATATGTGGAAGGGGCCCAATTCAATGGACCTGGGCAAGCTGCTGCTTACATCTCAAACCAGCTGCTTCTTATGTCAGGACCATGCCTGTCAGTGTCTTGATGTCTTGCTATGTGTGATTTGCAATTGTTTTCCTGTTTCCCTCTTCCCTTCCTAGCAATCTCCCAGCACCAACACATCTTCAAAGAGGTGTGAAAGGTTCCCAGGTACTTTGTAGTAGACACTGTAGTGGATATTTGGTGTGGGGCGAAACGGGGGAATTAAAGGATATAAGTCCTAGATCTGAGCTCTCTAGCTCAGATCCTGCTTTACATTGTTACTCTTCGCGTCACCCGGAATAAACTGCTTTTGGACTTTTCTACGGTCTCTGTTATTTCCACGTTCAAGAGTCTGACATCTTACACCTCTACAGTTACAGACACCTATTTGTCATCCTTGGCAGAAGAAACAGCCTCGTCCATAAACTTTAGCTAGGATGGCTGGGCCATAAATGCAGCTTATGAGATGATTCACTGAGGGGGGAGCAAAAAAATACTGGCTTCTACAATGGTGTTTAGACAAGGCAGACAAATCTTCCCATTTGGGGCTCTAACTGTGCAGGAGGGGCTGAGAACTTAGTCTTGGACTACTCTCTCCTCAATATTCTGGAATTGCTTCTCCTGGAAACTGGCCCGAGACTGCTGGGCTGACAACAAGCCAGGACTGCTTCGTTTTAATCATGCTATGTGCAACTGCGTAGAAGGGAAAAACTCCTCCCACTGGAAAAGCACATCTAGATCAAGGGAAGCTGTACCTGCCAAACTTTCTCCCATCTATGCAACTATTAAAAGGCATGCCCAAGACTGAATCAACTCCTGCTGACTGCTTTTCGACTGGAGAAATGCATGCTGGAGCCTGCTATTTTGCACAGCTGCCCTCAGCTCAAATTACCTACAGGAGGGGCTTGTTTATGAAGTCCTGAAGAGGCCCTTGGTTTCTTATGTGCACACACCTACACGTACCCACAATCCCACTTCAGAAGGGGCTCGCGCTCCCTTGCCCTCTGGGACTGAAAGAAACTGCTGTTGCCAAGGAGCTGCCAAAGCCACCCAGCCAGCGGGGCAACATTTCAGCCCTCTCCAACAGGCCCGGGCAGTGCTTCCAATCTGCTGCCACTCCTACCCAGAGCAGAGCAGAGCAGAGGGGGTTGGGCAGAACCACACAAGCTCAATGTTGGAAGGACTGCCTGCGAGTAACTGGGAATGCCGAGCAGGCAGAGAGAAACTCTGTTGACGTCTGTGAGAACGACAGGGTGGAAGGCAAACGAGTTACAAAACAAGTGAAGCGAAAAGCTGCACAGTTTAAGCTTACAGAAACTTAAGATGAAGAAGGGTGCATAATGACTGTTCAAAACTGAACATCTGCATGACCGCACAGCGAAAAGCTGCTGTAATATAGAGGCTCGTAGAGAAATGGTCAGCTTCCTCGTAAAACAAGTCACATGGTCTCTTTCCTCAATGAGCAGCTGGTCTCCCACCCGCCTCCCTCTGAAAGTCATTAAGTAGTACACATCCCTGGGCAATGTTGACTTTGGCTAAGGGAAGAGATAAAGTGCAGTTGTCCCTGGTTGTCCCAGAAGTCACCTTTACTCCTCAATTTTGTTTGGCCACAACACCCCCTCCCCACACAAACACACACATCCTCCCTTCTTCCATAGCCTGAAGCATTGCCCACTTTCACACAACTAACAGCGAACCCAGTATTTGCTATTGTCGAAGGCTCTCACAGCCAGACTCAACTGGTTGTTGTGGGCTTTCCAGGCTGTGTGGCCATGGTCTGGTAAATCTTGTTCCTAACATTTCACCTGCATCTGTGGCTGGCATCTTCAGAGATATATCACAGAGGGAAGTGTGTTCTCTCTGTGATACACTTCTGAAGATGCCAGCCACAGATGCAGGCGAAATGTTAGGAACAAGATCTACCAAACCATGGCCGCACAGCTTGGAAAGTCCACAACAATCAGTATTTGCTCTTTGTACCATCTATGCACAGTTTCATTCAGGCTACCTGCATCCTACCGTTGCAGCAAATGTAAGTTTCCAAGGCCGCAGGGGCGTACCTAGGCAAACTTGCGCCCAGGGACAAAACCTGAGTTTGGTGCCCCCCGCCTGGCGTATGGGCGGCCACCCTCCCCCACCATGACCAAACAATGATTTTTTGTACCAGCTCACAAAACACCTCCCACTCCCAGCAAAACATACATGGCTCTCTCCCCACCAACTCTTTTCCTAATTTCCTAATCACAACAAGCCTATGAGGTAGGTTGTTAGCCTGAGAAACAACTCCAAGCCAGTGCAAGTGGGTATTAAGCATGTAAATCTCTCACAAATCACCCTCAGAAAACATTTACCAAAACAAAATGTCAGCATCATCTCTCACAAAACACCTCCAGTGGAATCCACCCCCAAACAGCATAACTTTCAATGGTGTTTAAACTAGGGAGCTCAGATTCTTCTTTTAAATCTACCTTAAAGGGAGAATCTGCGGTCCACGGTTAAAACAAAATTGAAAGTGATGCTGTTTGGGGTGTGACTTCTCCCCCACCCTGAAACAGCATCACTTTTGAGGGTTGGAGATTCAGATGAAACAAATAGCAGATTCAGCTGGAATCTGGGCAAATTTGGGCACATTCGGACAAAAATTGTCCAATTATGTCCTGCCCAAATGTGAATGCAAGGTATTTGGGTTTTTTGGGGGGGTATTTTTGGTGTTTTTTCGGCCAGCAGGGAGCGCATTTTTAAAGCTAGCAGCACCATGATTTCAGGGCATCATCCAGAGACTGCCCTGATGATACCACCCAAGTTTGGCGATGTTTGGTTCAGGGGCAGCAAAGTTATGGATGCCCAAATGGAATGCCCCCATCCCCATTGTTTTCAATAGGAGCTAACCTGAGATGGGGGCTACCCATTTGAGGGACCATAACTTTGGTCCTCCCGAACATAACTTCACCAAACTTGGGTGGCATCATAAGAATAGTTAACAGATGATACCCCTTGAAACCTTCTTTTGGGTGTCACTTCTAGCTTTTAAAAAAAATACACCCCTTCCAGGCATCCCAAGAAATTTGCCCAAGATTCTTTGTTTTGCAGTGACTTTGCTCCATTGTAGCTAATGAGGAATTTCTGCTAGCCTTAAAATGCGCCCCCTGCAGGCCGGAACGTGAAAAACACTTAAATTTTTTTAAAAACACACAAACGACCCTGAAATGTTGGCGCCCCCCACGTGACCAAATGGGGGCGCCCGGGGACATTGGGTACCCCCTGTCCCTAGGCAGGAACGCCACTGCACGGCCGTCCCCAAGGTACATTCCCCAGTTTTCCACCCAAGCATCATGTTTGATGGAACTCTGCTGATATTCCTAACTTCCACAGTCAAATGGTGCATGTGTGCATGCTGAATCCACACATTACACTTTTACATGTTCTCAGATATTTTAAGCACACCTTAAAATATATATAAAGGGTGTTGGTGATAATCTCTGTTTGCAAACACCTGTAACATACAGATGTGATCACCGTGTGTGCATTAACTGGCAAACCTGGCTCCCCCCTCCAATAATATATAAAATGGCCCTGAGGGCAGGGAGGATAAAGGGGCTAGTCAAATTGATTAGCGTGCCTGGCCAGAGCCAAAGAAAAAGGCAGGCGCGCTCTGTGTCTAGCACCACAGGGCTCCATTCAGTTGCCTGGGTCTTCTGAGAGTCATGATTAAGTGCAGGTAGATTCTAATCTGGAAAAGGGGGGTTGAGTCCCCACTTCTCCACCTGAGTGGCAGAGACTTATCTGGTAAACCAGATGTGTTTCCACATACCTACATTCCTTCTGGATGACCTTGGGCCAGTCACAGTTCTCTCAGAACTCTCTCAGCTCCACCTACCTCTGTATCTGTTGTGGGGAGAGGAAAGGAAAGGAGCTTGTAAGCCACTTTGGGTCTCCTTACAGAAGAGAAAAGTAGGGTATAAATCCAAACTCTTCTTCTTCTGCAGGAGTACCTTTCTTCCTTGTGATCTGGAACGCCTGGACTGGATCATGCAAATCTGAACTGTTAGCAGCGGCTCTTTCTGTTGGTGCAAGGAAGTATCCTGGGGGGCAAGAGGCCTCTTCTACCAGAAGAAAGCGCTGGTGCTAATGGAACAGATTTCTGGGGTTCAACCCCAGTCACTGGATTTCTCGTCAGTCAGCTGATGCTGTGGATGCTCCTGACTTGGGTGGGGAAGGTTTAAGTTGACAGCCTTCCGACTCTATCATTCTATCTAGATACCCTGGGGAGGGGGGGGGGAGGGAATCTGCAGGTGATTAAACATCTCCCTTGGTGCTTGTTATTGCTCAAAATCTCCTGTTTTTCCCAAGGGGCAGGCATGGTTACATATTTACCTACAGCTTTTTTTTCTTCCTACCCGAAGAGGAACAGTCAATTAAGAGAGATTCAGGCAGAAGGAAGCGTCCGTTGCCACCCGGTTCCCCCAAAAGGATTATGCAAACACCGGCAGTTTAAAGCAAAATAAAACGTCTGTTTTCTGTATACACCAACCTATCCGCAGTGGACTCCTAAGCCTGTTTCCCTGTCTCGGAATATTGCCCTGAGCCTTCCTGGTTGCAAACTCAGGGGGATACAAATGGTTTAAAACTCATCTGGTTGATTCCCTCCTGGGTAAAACAAACACACACCAAATCATCACCTTAAGCATGACGTGAGTGGCACGCTGCTGCTGTGTAAGTTTGCTAAATACTAGTCAGGGGCAAAACAGAGGACAATGGATCTAGAGGGGGCAAAGTGGAAATTTTGCCCATATTCTGAGGATAACACCCATTTTCTGCCCCAAGTAAATCACTTTTCCAACTTTGCTCTGAGGAGGTCCCTTTTAGAGCTTAGCAGCAAACATGCTAGAGTTCGTCAGGAACCAATCCAGAGAGTAAGTCAAAGGCTTCCACAGCCTGAATCAGCTAGCACAGGGGTGTCCAATTCTGGCGCTTCAATGTTCATGGGACTACAATTCCCATCAGCCACTGTAGCCATGAACATCTGAAGCACCAGAGTTGGACAACCCTAAACTAGCTGATGTAGGTTCTGCAGGTTAGATGGCTGTGATCTCCTAATGTTTTGCCTGCATCTGTGGCTGGCATCTTCAAAGGCATGCCACAGTAAGACTGGCCATGAAGAGAAACGCACCTTACTGTGACATGCCTCTGAAGGTGCCTGCCAAAGATGCAGGCAAAACGTTGGAAGCAAAAACATGACAGGACCACGGCCACATAGCCTGGAAAACCCACAACAGTCACCAGATAGTAAGCACTGTTGGATGTAAGCAAGGTGAGTCATTAGAGATCAGTCACTGGATCTCTCATAACTTTAATGTCCACAAGTAAGAGCTATTGGGAGGAGGGGAGAAAGACAAATCTGGATTCTCTGCGAGTGTGGATCAACCCCCATGCCATTAGCCCAACAATATGGCCTCCCATCAAAGCTTCTATTTGGTCCCTGAATGGCTGCAACCTTGTAAGTACAGGCAGATCAATACAAAACACTCTGTTCAGTTTAATAATACACCTGCCTCAGTAACCAGGCAGGATAAGCTATTCCAGAGTTAATGAACAGAGCAGCCAGAACAAAGCCATCCACAACGGAACGGATCCTTGGTGCGCCGAGTAAATTACACAAGAGTCCCTGCTTGCATCTAGGATGCCAAGCACAAACTTCACGTAAGGTGAACTATAAGCAGCTTCCTTTGAAAACTTGCCCCCATAGCTATAATGTTCCAGTCTCATAGCAAGTGATAAAGTCTCAACCCTCTACCAATGGCAAGCCACACAGTTCTGTTTGCCGGTAGTCACTATCACCCCAAGCATTTGCTTAGTGACTACATGAGTGAGTCAGCATCCAGTTACCAATAATGGTCTTCCCACAGGTGTTATGCAATAAAAGTCACAGTTTTAAAAACCAAGCAGGAAGAAAGGAGAATAAGATACTCAACGTTGGGAGAAAAGAATATAAAGTACAGTGGAGGCAGGGTAACCCTTGGTGCTGGTGCAAATGCCACTCATGCCGGCCTAAGGAACATTTATGCTGGTGCACAGAAAAGGGACAGAAGGGCACAGTACTAATGCAAACTCTGTGTGGTGCAAAAGGGGGTGGACCCAGGGCAGCAGCCAATATTACTGGGCATGGGAGCGCCCACTTCCCAAAGTGAAAACTTTCACCTGCCAAAAAGGAGGTGCAGCCCAATTGGTGCAGGTCTCACACAAAGTCCTGATGTGCATAGAATGCCAACCAAGCTCTAGGTCAAGGGAGAGGCCCCTTCCCCCAGAATCAGTGGCTGAACTCCCAACCTTAAAAAAACCACCAATAAGCTGCCAAACACCATAAGGCAGGGTGCATGGCCTGTGATGATGTCCATCAGATCCCCAATCTCAAGAGAAAGATGGGGTGACACTGGTGGTAAGGACCATATGACAGAGGAGGGGGAAAGGTAGTGGTAGCGTCGTCAGCAGTGGCCAGGAGACACATCAGATCTGGGGACTGAGAGGTTTGGCCAGCACCACCTGGATGTTCTGAAAGGAGAGGCTTGTCCCTGGCTGTCAGGTTCCATCACTGCTCGGTTGTCAGCCCATCCGAGCAACCCCTTGAACTCCCAGAGGCTCCCCCCAAAATCTGTATGTGCCTGCTGTCACTTTCAGAAGGGCTTTGACAGGTGTGGGAAGACCAGGGGAGCTTTGGGCCACAGGAGGTACTCAGTGGCTTCTGGTCTCCTGGGCAGTGGCGTAGCGGCCAAGGGAACGGGGGTGTTATGTGACGCACCGGGTACGCGCTGGTGCAGGAGCGTTCTGGGGCATGGCAGGGGCGCACGCATGCCCCGGGTGCAGTTTTCCCTCACTCCAGCCCTGCTGCTGGGCAGTAGGGTATGAGGGGCCAGGTGAAAGGCAGTGGTATTCTTGGGGGTCTCAGGTTTCATAAGCTGGCATAGGCATGACTTAGCCATTGTGGGGCTTAGCATGACCTGAGTTTGGAAACCCCATTCTCAGGGATGAGAGGCTGGGGCTGTTATAAGCAGGTATTGCATGGGTATGGTAACAGCCATATAATTAGACATGTTGGTTGCATGTCTAGCCCGGTGGTTGACCTCGCTAAAAGAATTCATGGTCTACAAACAGGTGACATTCAATCTAACCAATATAAATAATCATCTATAATATGGATCTATCAGGAAGTCAAAGTATGTTGGAAGAAACTACAGTAGAATTAAACCTAGGCAGAAAGGTGAACATATTCTATGTGCTACTGTCCAACTGCTTCTAATATCCAGTTTTTGCAAGCAGCTCAAGATTCAAGAAAGTTGCTAATAGTCCAAGGTGTTTTAAATCAAAGACATTCCTAAAATCTGAATATAACTTTCAACCATTTTGCTCCACAAAGTCTGATAAGAATTGGCTTGCGGTAGATGTCAAGATTCCAATATCTGAGAATTATCATGCACTGAAGAACAGTACACTCCTATCTGGGATGGTCGTTCTCTTCTACCGAGCGTACAGCTTTGGGAGGGCACACATGGCACAGTAATGGGGGTAGCCCCCCCCCCCAGTCAGATCAGTTGAATCAACCCTGGCGATCAATGGGGTGACAGATGTCACAGCCAGATTGCATCATACATATCTGAAAGAGTTGGGGTTTTTTCATATGCTGCCAGAAAGATCAAATTGGAAATGACCCAGCAATTTTTCGTTATTGGATGTAGAGGTTTGGTGTAATTCTATTTTTGTTTCAAGACTGTAATTTTAATTTTAACCATATTTATGCATCTTATTGTATAAATGTTTTGTCTAGGTTTTAGCTTGTTTGCAGATTGTGATGGCCAATGCCATAAAATTTTCTACTACTAATATCCAAGGAGTACCTCTGCCCTATAATCCCTAAACCATGTATTATTGTACATTTGCTCAAATACATCTTCCACAATTCACTCTGCTGTCCCACACCCTGGGTCTATATTCTGTTCAAACATCTTGTTTTGTTTAAAGTCTTTCTTAAGCAAACTTATGCATAACTGTAAGTTAAGTATTACTGACCAATTTGGATATTCATAGCACATAAGGCAAATTCTTTTGTTGGACTGTTCACACAGACTGTGTAAACTTTCAAGTTACACAGAGTTCTTCACCTAATGAAACGGAGCACATTTGAAGGTCTGCATATTCTGGCACTAATGTAAGTTGACTAACAAGAAAGTCTGCCCTACCCAATGTAAATGTATTCTATGATACCAACACAGCAGCTTATCTGCTGCTATTTCTTTTGACCTGGGTCATAAACAGTGCACAAAGACTATCACAATATGAGCCCTTTCAGCTGCATTCAGCCTGAACTGCAAATGCGCTTGTCCAGTAGTCACAAGCTTGCAAAACATCACCCGGCAGGTTCATGAGGTTGATAGTTTCTAAAACAGTTGCTGCTCTACAGGGCGGCTTCTGCTTCCTGTTTTCTCGTTACAGAAGAACCACCACGGGAAGTGAAGGGACATGCAGAGGCACAGCCTCCCATGCTGCAGAAAACGCAACCCAACACATGGAAGACAGATCTTAGCTTACTTTCCTCGGTTGCCGAGCAAAGCCCGAAACTTCTCACGCACAGGCAATATTCTACAGAAAGCAGGCAATTGCAAGAGCGGTAACTTCAGGTGTCCCATGATCTTCTCCCTAAACTTCAAAGCAGTCAGGTGAATTAGGTGAAGTTTTTTTATTCGACAAGGAAATTGATGCTAGGAAAAGGCTTTATAAAACTACGGGAAACCCAATCCAGAGCTCCTGACAGCAGGACACAGCACTGCTTCGGCGCCACCCCAAGGACTTCTCGGTGATGCAGGAAAACAACAAACAAACAAACAAATAGGCTCCTCGTTGTCGAAAAGCCCTCCATTGGGCTCTATGGACTTAGGCCATCCAAAAGGGTGGCAAAAGTCCAAACACCGGCACTGGCGTTCTGGCAGGAATGGATGGAAGCCAATTAATGTTGGTCCCACCTCCGGCCATGCCTCCGGAACACCCTGGTTATGCAAGCGGGGGTGCAGGAGTGCCATCATGGCACTCCGCACTGTGTCTGCCCACTGTGGAGGACTGTAGTGGCCGCCCTCCAACGGATTTGCCCCTCCACTGGATAAGTGCCCTGGGGAGGCCCACTCCACTGACACAGTCCCATGCTGCCTCCCCCCGTTTTGGGCTTTCTGACTACTTTTGACTATTTTACAAGGTTTTTTATATACTATATTTTAATTTGCAAAGTCCTCCACACTCACTGCTTTTTTTAAAAAAACTTGTAAAATAGTCAAATCTCTATTATTTTGTAAAAGAGGAACGAAGTTGCTCTAGGTCACACCACTCCTTGGCTCTGTACTCATCACCACCAAAATGAACTGGGAGCCTGAACAGTTTGAGTTCCATCCACCTGAGTGACACCAAGCAGCCAGATACTGGAGCCAGCCAAACATTCGACCCCTCCTCCAGCCAGTTTCTGCAGCCCTGGGCAGGCAGCAAATGCACCCATGCCTTTGTTGGGTCACAATCAACTGTTCATGGGCTGCATTTAACTTGGTAGGTCAAAAGTTGAACAGACTTGATATATCAATATCCCTGCTTTCCCACAAATATGTATAATATTTTCCCCATCCATCCACTTGTTCAAGTGCAAAAGCACATACTTCAAAGATAAAGGAGAGAGGGCTGAGTGGCTTGAATTTCAGGTGACTAACTGCTCTAATAACCCGCCCCACCCTTCTTTCCCACCACTGACAACTAACATACGGGGGGGCCAGCAATAAGAGGGACAATCTACCTTCTAGACCAGTGGTGGCAAACCTATGGCACTCCAGATGTTCATGGACTACAATTCCCATCAGCCATGCTGGCAGGGGCTGATGGGAATTGTAGTCCATGAACATCTGGAGTGCCATAGGTTCGCCTCCATGGTTCTAGACCACGGGTCAGCAACCTTTACCACCCAAAGAGCCATTTGGACCTGTTTTCCATGGCCCCAAAGACCTACCGAGCCAGAGCCTCCGGTTCGGCCCCTCCACTCACCTTTCCTTCCAGTGCTGCTCTGGAGGGACACGCCCACACTACCCTCCGACCTACAGGCCATGTGGAGCTGCAGTATAAGGCTGAAAGAGCCGCATGCGGCTCCAGAGCCGTGGGTTGCAGACCCCTGTTCTAGACCTTTTGAAGAACTTCATGAAGACAGGGGAGGACATGAATAGAATAATAGTTCTAATGTCTACACGTCACTAGGATTCTAGAATAGTGAACTTTTCCAAGTCTTGGTCCTGGAGGACTCAATGCGCACATGTGCAGGCATTTGTAGAAAGACCTGCTTCACACGTGGCAAACTGTTGGTTCTTAAGCAACAAAGTTGCCCAACATTTGTGAAATAAAGGTTCTCATTATCAAAATAACAAAAACAAAGCATTTAATTCTGAAAAGCATGCTATTACCATAGATACAAACAAAGCCAAACAGAAAAAAATACAGATATAAATAGAACTCTAGAATTTTTTGTAGTAGCTGAGAAAATTCTCTACAATATTTCTACTCCCAGTCTGCTTTTGAGAGCAGAAGGGGCTTTTTGTACCCCCCACTCCAAGACCCCCATTTCCACCATAACTGCTTTCTATCTTTTTCACTGCTGTACTACCTCCTTTCTCAAGCCCTGCTGAGGACAGAATTTGTGCATTACATGAGGATCGAGATGGAGGGTGGGAAAATCAGCTCCAGACAGCAAGTCACGGATAAAACTTGAGTTTCAGGTGAAAGATGTCAAATCCTTCTCATTTCTGGCTTTCCTCCATATTCTTTTCTGCTGAATGAGGCTGTTAGGGTAGCCCTGTGAACTCATGTGACTTTTCCTCTATTGACACAACAGCCGTAATAAGCAAAAACCAGCTCTGCCTACAGAACCAGTTTCAATACTGGTGCCTTGACAACAGCAAGAACCAACTTCCTCTCTGAGAGCTAAGAGTGCTAAACCACAGTGTGACTCCAGGCACTGCGTTTACATGGTGGACTCTTCTCCCCTGGAACTCAGTCCTGGGCAGCCCAACCGGTACTATCAAGAATTCAATACCCCCTTTTTTGGAAATGACTGACCTCCACTGTTATTTATTTAGATTTCAACCCACTGATTGAGAGTTTGAGGCAGATAACAACCAACCCAGTAAATTAAATTACTCAATATACAAAATTCAGCATGCACTAGACTAGCACAACCTGGCAACCCATAGGCAGTTTTAGAATTATTCTGCAAAACACTTTTGCTTGGATTTTGGCAAGTCTCTGGGGGGAAGAAAAGGAGTTCCTTAGCTGCTTCTCTCCTGCAACCACCCAACAGTCTTCTCTCCTCTACCCCACCCTAAAACTCAGCAGCCACTTCATGCCTGCAAAACACAGGCCACATAGTCTCCCTTTCACTGTTGTATGTACACACATCCAGCAGACCTCACGACATCCACCCAGGAGCACCAAACTGCTTTCTCACCCACAAAAACCACTGATAAGCAGAACTGTTTTCCATCTAGCACCTATCATGGAATCGTTCCATGTAACTCATGTGTGTAAGTCATTTTTATCCTAGGTTTCCTTCAATGAGCTCAGGGTGGAATACGTGACTCTCCTTAGCCCACTTTATCCTCCCAACAACCTTATGAGGTTGATTAAAGTTGAGAAAGAGGGTGCTTGTGACTGGCCTACAGATTACCCAGTGACTTTCTTAGGGGAGTGGAAATTTGAACTCAGGTCTCCTTGTTCTAATCTAACCTGACACACTACCCAACTCTCTGCTCCAAAGCCCTCTCAGGTACCCACTCAAGAATTGGAGTGATCCTTTGTGTCCCCCATAACTTTCCCATACACACAGCACTAGATATTATGCAGCAATATTCAATCTCTGTTGCCAAGGGTTAAAAGCAATTCATATTATTTACCAGTAATACATTGTATACTGATTAGGGAAGGCAGTATGGCCTTGCCTGATCTCGTCAGATTTTGGAAACTAAGCAGGGTCAGCGCTTGGAAGGGAGACCACTGAGGAAGACTGCAACGGAAGGCAATGGTAAACCACTTCTGCTTCTCACTTGCCTGGACAACCCCTTGCCTGAGGTCGCCGTGCTGACTGTGACTTGACGGCACTTTACACACACAATATATATACTGATAATAGATACATATTTATGTTACCTGATATAACATAAATGAATGTGTGATATAATCTATATTTCTATCTAATAAATAACATCAGTTACTATTATTATTATTAGGATTTATTCCCTGTCCTTTACTACAGTCCCAGGGCGGGTTACAATATTCTATGGTCAGCCACATAAGAGGCTAAATACACACAAATTGATACATATTTATGTACACATGGTTCTAATATCCATGCATACACACCTGTCTAATATACATGTATATCTATCCATCTTATACACTATATAGGTGTGTATTTATGCAGATACATACATATATAACATAAAGGTAAAGGTACAGGCACCAAGTCATTACTGACCCATGGGATGACATCACATCACAACTTTTGCTAGGCAGACTGTATTAACAGGATGGTTGGCACTGACTTCCCCAGTCGTGTGTGTATATACACACACAACACATACACACACCTCCCCCACACACAACATGACATTATCCTGCAATATTTTGCCTCCGTTTCCAAGTATCAAAAGCAATGAATATGATTTATCAGCAATATCTACTATGGAGGGAAGGCAGAACGTTATATTTTACTACAGAAGGCAATGTGTGTGCGTGCAATATTTAGCCTCTGTTCCCAAGTACCAAAAGCAGTGCATATTATTTATCAGCAATATATACTATGTAGGGAAGGCAGCATGTTATATTTTAGTGTGGAAGGAAGGCAGTATGTGTGTTTAAGTGTGTGTGTGTACATATACACTTATGTATATATCTCTTATGTATATATACACTTACACATCTTATACACACACAGGGCTTAGAACTCAGGACTAGGATCTCGGAGGCCCAAGTTTCAATCTCCACGCTGGGCAAGTCACCCCTCTCAGCCTAGCCTACCTCGCAGGGCCGTTGTGAGGATCCAAGAGTGACGGGCAGAACCTTGCAAGCCACTTTGGGGAGCAGGGCATGCGAATGAAATAAAGATGCACGCATCGTAATGTGTCACCCTTATCTAGGCTCCTAGGCACAGCCGCGCCTGCACATGCCAGAACGACTCCTCTCCCGGCCCGCCACCCCGGCAGCCCCATGGCCGCCACCCATGGGTGCTCCTTTCCCCTGCCGCCCTACCTGGAACTGCGCGGCGGGCACCATGGGCCGGTACGGGGCGGCCCCGGCCGGGCTGAGCCCCCGCAACAGCCCGCCGCCCGGCCCGGGAGGCAGAGAGGAGGCTGCGGCGGCCACCCCGGGGAGGAGGGCGGCGGGCGGCGGGACCCCCGAGGGGGGCGGCGTGAGGGAGAAGCCGCCGCCGCGGGCAGCCATTGAGGACAGGAGACGGACGAAGAGGCCGCCTGAGGAGCCTCCCGCACGCCCGACTCAGGCGAAGGAGGAAGCGCCGACAAGGCAGGCGGCTCCCGGCCCAGCTCCGCCTCCAGCCCGCCCCGAACCGCCGCCCACGCCCGGCCCTCAGGGGAGGCCTCAGGGGCCGCCGACTAGGCCCCGCCGCCATGTTGGCTCCCGTGTGTGGTAAAAAAGGCCACGGCTCGCCGTCGCTGCCCGATTGTCCTCGAAGGGGCTTGCTGCTCGCCTTCCGTTTAGTTTCACAGCGACCTTGTGAGGTGGGCTAGGCGGGGTAGAGTTCACCCGAGGCGAATGATGGAGTTCTGCCTCATGAATGTTTCCTCGGTGCCATTCTGTGCGAGTTATTTTGGTCTTGAGCCTATGTAAATAAAGACTAGTTGTGGATAGGATTGAGCTGCGGAATTACTGAGCTCCGACTCAGGACAGCTTGTGTTTAAATGAGTGTTCTCACAGAGCAATCCTATTACTGAGCTCTGGCCCCTTCCGCACATGCAGAATAATGCATTTTCAATCCACTTTCACCACTGTGAAGTGGATTTTGCTATTCCGCACAGTAAAATCCAGTTTGAAAGTCCATTATTCTGCATGTGCGGAAGGGGCCTCTGACTCACCTAAACTCGTGCTCAAATAAGTATTATTACAACGTAATCCTATGCAGAGTTGCTCCGATTTTATTCCTACACAGAGTTGCTCTCCGCTCTTCATTGAAATGAATGGGTTTAGGCTGGAGTAATTGTGTAATGGTGACCCCCGGGGCAGTTTGGTCACCATTGTGGCCTGTGTGGAATCTAATCTATGGAAACAAGCTTTAAGATTAGGGTGAGGTTTGTAGCTTTTTCACCTCAATCAACTGCCCAGCCATTCCCTATCTGCCAGCAGGCTAAAATTAGCAGAATGTGCACTGGCCCTGCTTGGTATTTCCTGCTGTAACGTTAGTTTTTTTAATTTTATTTATTAAATAGGGAGTCAGGAAAAGGTCTAGTGCCTACTGTCCTTAACATCCTCTTACTGTACTATGTTGCCCTTTGGGGTTTGGAAAAGGGAATAGCAGACTGGTTCTGTGACATACCCTTGTTACTTTTTTTAAAAGTTGCTTTCTTTTGGCTGCACATTCCCTCCACCTTTAATTTTAACAGAGAAGAGAATACTTGCAAAAATCAACAAAATACAGGAATATTACTTCATCATGAACTCTTATATCTTTTGAAAGTGAAGGCAAGAGGGATTCACACAAGATCAGTCATACAAGATGTGGACAAAACAGGGCAAAAAGTGGATAAATTCAGGCCTTAATAACTTTATTCGTTAGGAATAAAATTCCTTAATATAACAAACCCCATTAACATTATAACCCAACTCTAAGGAAATCAATAATATTAATTTGCATTTACTTAGTTCTCTAGGGTGTTCAAAATGTTCTACATATATTGTTGTGTAACCCCTCTAACAACAACAGAATTCAGCAAGGCTTGAAAAAGGGCAGATGTGAATAAGACGCAATTCGACAAGGACAAGAGCAGAATCCTACATCTGGGTAACAAAAATGAGATGTACATATACTAGATGGAGGATACACACTTCTGGGTAATGCTGTGTGAGCAAGGTCTAAATGTACAGGTGGACCTTAAGCTGAATATGAGCAGTCAGTGTGATACAGTGACAAAAAAGGCTAATGCGATTTTGGGGTGTATCAACAGAGGCATAGCATTCAAATCACAAGATGTCATGGTCCTGCTGTACACTATATTGGTCAGGCAGTACCTGGAGTACGTTGCGCAGTTCTGGATGCCTCACTTCACACAGGATGTGGACAGAATGGAGTGGATACAGAGGAGAGCAAACGAGTATGATTCGGGGCCTGCAGACCAAGCCCTGCAAGGGAAGGCTGAAGGACTTGGAAATATTCAGTCTGGAAAAGAGGAAGTTGAGAGGGGACATGATTGCTGTCTTTAAATATTTGAAAAGCTGTCCCTTAGAGGAGGGCAACAATGGACAGGACTCATAGTAATGGGTATAAATTACAGATGGAAATACAAGCTGGACATAAGAGGAAAAATGTACAGTGAGAGTAGTTCAGCAGTGAATGGGCTGCCTATGGAGATGGTGAGCTCCCCTTTTCTGGCAGTCTTCAATCAGCAGCTGGACGAACACTTGTCAGGGATGCTCTAGGCTGATCCTGCATTAAGCAGGGGGTTGGACTAGATGGCCTCTATAGACCCTTCAACTTTATGATTCTAACCATTTACAACCCAGTGCAGATTGTGAAGGCGGCTGGGGACAGCAGGGGTGCTACACTGCCCCGCTGCCTCTAGGGAGAAAACAGCAACCCCCCTCCCCATCTCTAGAAAGCCCTCCACTGAGGCCAATGGACCCATGCCACCCAAAACATGGCCACAAACCCTGGCTGGAAGTTGACTAATGTCAGCTCCTCCCCCAGGAATGCCTTGGCCCACCCCTGCCCACACTGGATGCCAGTTCAGCTCTGCTGCAGCTGGGACTTCTGGCTTTTGCAGTGGCGGGGATTTGAGTGGGTGCCTGCCCACATACCTGGCCCTCCACCAACGCATTTGCCTGTTGTGCCGGCTCTTTAAGTAGGTCCATCCCCCTCCCCTGGATTGGGCTATACGTAAATCAAATGAGGATATAATAGTATGTATGTCTATACTGTAGATAAGGGGATCGACTTCCCTAAAGCCCACTAGTAAATTTGTGGCAGGACATTTTTAATTTGCACTTCCAAGTTCATAGCTCAGACAGCACATGCTACCAGACCTCAGATGTGCACAATATATAACAACCCAACACGCAAAGGTCAGAATTATGTTTCCAAACCAATATTTACCTGTCAATTCGCATGCACGGTGAGGGAACATTTGCAGGGAAGAGTGTTCAGATCTTCCTATCTTATGTCTTGACTAAATTTGTTTTTCTCCTTGCCAGACCCCAAGATTAGAAGATTCCTGTCTTGCAGGGAAAAACGAGACTGGGAAAGGTAGTATCTTTAGGGGGAAATCAGTGGGCATGAGGGTTCAGTGCATCTTTCTCTTTCCCCATCGTACCCTGTATATTCCCCCAAATCTGCACTTGTATTAACAACCACAAGAGTTTAAGAAACATGGAGTTGCTGTTCTCACATTGAGAAGACAATCCCAGTTATGCACCCTCTAAGCCTGAAGCGGCAAAACAAAGCAGCTGCACAGGCTTAATTTAAACATGAGGTTGCTGAGTTAAAAGAGCTTTCGGGTGGGACTTTAATTGAGCTCAGGATCTCATAGACGCTGGGGTTCAAAACATGAATTGCAGCTGGACATGCTTCATTACCACAGCAGAACAATGTCTGCTGGGGCTGCTGACTCTGGCATGCAAGCAAAGCGCTTATACTTGTTTTGTGTGAGTTGCAGCCACAGTTTAAGTGAGGTCGCGCGCCTGTACAAAGTTATGTAAGGAAAGTCTTGTGCCTTGGTAGCCTAATATCTAAACTGGGCTGCTGTATCAAGCAATGAGGTGCACTCAATTGTCTAAGAAGCACACCTACACACTGGGACATACATATAAGCCCCCACTTTAGCAGCGCTCTCTTTCATTTGCGCACAGAGGTACCAGATCTGAGAAAGGCACATAAAGGCCTTGACATTTGGAAAACACCTGCTACAAGAACATGGAAACACACCTAGTTTTTATACACACACACATAAAATCATCCCAGAAGCAAACAAACTTGGTATCAATACAGAACTATTTCACACTTTGAATGCCTCCCTATGGGGGCATTTGCTGCAGTAAACACTTCAATGTGAAAGTGTGAAGCAGAAATTGTCCCTGGATTGCCACCTGCTGCGTAAAGTGTGAAGTGGCTCCCAAAGAGAACAGCTCATGAAACAAACACATGCATGGAAATGCTGAAAGAGAAATAGATACACAATTATCACCACAAACGCACATGTGCACCCGCCCATTTCAGGTGAGTACAAACAACAAGATCTCGGAAGCATCCCCTCGTACAAAACTCTTGCAGCCCTTTCCCTCCGTAGCTGATGTAAAAAGTCAAGCACGTTGGGGGAAACACCTGCTTCTGCAAGATCTGAGGGTCAGCTTCTCAACAGAATAGCTGCTAGGAAAATGGTTCCTTAGCACTGTTTATTTAGTCATTACAATATTAATTCCAGGTTTCAGTTTCACATGATATTTTAGTCTTGAGGTTTAACATTTCAGCGCAAGCTTAATGGGTGAGGCCAGTGAGCCTCCAGCATAGCCAGGAATGGATGCCTCAATTGTCTTTCTTGGCAAAGTTTATTCACATCAATGCATTGTCAAGGGCTTTCATAACTGGAACCGACTGACATAAATGCGGGTGAAACATTAGGAGCAAAAACTACCAGACCACAGCCACACCGCCTGGAAAAACCAGGACAGCCAATTGATTCACATCTTTAGGTGGGTTGTGCATTGCTATGCGAGTCTTAAAAACATACTGCAGCATGTCAAAAAGTATTTCGGAGCAACACGCCAAGATTACTTTGCTCAAGGAAAAGACACTGAAAATAATGTATCGCACCATTTGGTCAGGAGGCATTTGAACCCACAGGTAGAGGGAAACAACCCAACTACGTAGTAAGCCAGACCTTGGTGTGGTCTTGAAGCTGGTATGGCTTGGGATTTACTCACAATAGATTTGGCATTTTCTTATAGTCTGTACCATTACACAGAATATTTTTTTAGATTACCATCACCACATGGGAAGTGACCTTTTCCATTCTACCTAGACAAAATCACTAAGCAACCAGACCTTTATTAAGCTGTTTAGATCTGCAGAAGTGAGCACTGACTCATAAAAGCTCATGATGGAATAAACACCTTCAAGGTACTACTGTTTGTTTGTTTTATTTTGCCTGCTCATGGCCAGTGATCATAGTCTCCTCTGCGAAAGCAAGTGACTGCAGCCATTTTTCCTAAAGGTGAAATTTGGCTGCAGGGACGAATTAGGGAAAGTAGGCAGCAATTTGAATTTGATCATAGATACAGAACAAGTCAGAGGGCGGGGAGTTTCGCGAAATGGGGTTTAGCAAGGAAAAGCGGGAGGAGAGTTTCCCGAGTTGTTGCTGCTGGAGAATCTGATCCAGGATGTGTAGCTCCGGTACCTTTAAAAAATGAAAAATGAGTCGACTTGTTTTCCTTGTGAACTATTTGTAAGGTCTCAACAGAACAGATATTACAAAAAGCAGCACGAGTCTCATGTTCTCACCGAAGGAAATAAAACTAGATTTCTCACTGGGAGATTTCTCCAGCAGCCTGTAAAACCGGCATTTAGAATAAAAAAAAAAAAATTGAGCACAGGCTGTACAATATTTTGCACGCAAAAGGACCACAGTGGATTGTTTTTTGTTTAATACAATGGAAAAGAAAGGTTCTTCCAAACTATTAAATAAACGTCAATGTTTGGTTGCTGTTTTAATTTTTGGAAGACTTTGGGGGGCGGGGGGGGGATTGTCGAAGACTTTCACAGCTAGAATCAACTGGCTGTTGTGAATTTTCTGGGCTGTAGGGCCATGGTCTCACAGTTTTAGTTCCTCCTGTTTTGCTTGCATCTGTCTATGGGTCTTGAGGCCCTAAATCCTAATTTAGCAACATAAAGGTTCTTTTGAGTTGATGCAGCACTTTAATAATTAAAAGGTGTTAGTCGTAAAAATATTTTTTAAAAAAATATTTTTCTTATCTTTGGCTTTGAGTTGAAGGAATTAAAATGCTACCATTATAGATCCCAGGTCCTCCCCTCATACAGTGGACTTCTGGACTAGAAACAATAATCCTTGATATAATTTTGCATTGTAAAATGCTTTTTACTATTGCTGTTATATTAAACAAAATTGGGGTTAGTATCGGTATCTTTTTTTGAAAAGCTGAAAGATTAATCTGCTCTGGTTGTTTTGAGTCCCTATCAATTTTTTCAAAATTGATTGATTTAACTGGCTTTAGCAAGCACGATTTAGCTGGTAAAGCGTAGGATTAGGACCCGGGAAACCCAGGTTCATCTCTTTACTGGTGTCATGGAAACTTGCTGGGTGACCTTGGCCCACTCGCAACCTGTCAGTCCCAACCCTTGCTAGTCTTTGGATAGGAGACCTCCAATGAAACCAGGGGCATGACCCTGGTGGCCGGCAAAGGCAAACCACCTCTGAAATCTCTTGCCTTGAAAGCCCTACTGGGTGGTCACAACACAATTATGAATCGATGGCAAAGAGAGACAGCTTTGCCCTTCCCCTGCTGCACTAGGTTTCTACTTGCAGAGAGTTTGAAATGTTGACCTGCAGTAGAACATCTCGATTCGCCATTGGTGCACCTAGCCAGCTGTTCGGCTTGCAGGGGAGTTTGGGGTTCAAATGGTACAGTCCTTTCCTAGCCTGCAAGCTCTCCATCGCGCCTATCTGCTCTGTGGGCAAAGACCAGCAGTCGGGCCAGGGCAGGGAGCGGGGGAGCCCTCGCGGGCCAAAGCGACCCTCGGCCACAAGAGGGCCCGCGTTGTCGCTGGCGGAGAAGGGAGGCCTTTCTCTTTCATTCTTCCTTCTCGCCAGGATGTGCAATTGAGCTTCCTGGGTTTTTGCAGCTCGCAGCTGCTTCCCCCCCCCCCCAGCTCCCTGCAGGGGGGGGCCAGGATCCCTCCCGAATCGGCCATCATCACCATTCCCGGCCATTCCCAGGCTCTGGCTAACTGCAGGTAAACCGATCTGGAGCAAAAAGGGGGGGGGGGCGGCGGAGGGGTTGGTCGTCGCTGCCGTTTGCAAGGTCCGGCGCACAAGCAGGAAACAATAGGAGCTGCGCATTGCACGGATGGCCCCGGGCCGGGGGCGGGGGGGGGGGGGGGGGGATCGGGAGGAATAATCCATGCAGTGCAATCGCATCCCCCTCCTAGACCACCAGCACCGCGCAGATCCCCTCTGGAA
Source organism: Sphaerodactylus townsendi (assembly GCF_021028975.2). Lineage (NCBI taxonomy): Eukaryota > Metazoa > Chordata > Lepidosauria > Squamata > Sphaerodactylidae > Sphaerodactylus > Sphaerodactylus townsendi. The sequence continues at coordinate 10,375,912 of NC_059439.1, read as the reverse complement.
TGCCGGGGGGGAGGGGGTTGCATTGTGGTCGGAGGCCCGGTCACTTGGAGGGGGTGGGAAGAAGCAGCGTCCAGTTGCTGGCGATCGTCTCAGGTAACCTTTCTAAACCACTGCTCTGATTCCGGCAGGCTGTCCCACAAAGCGATCCCCCCCTTCCCAAATAATTCTGATTTACACTTCTTTGTCGGAAACACCCGTCTGTGTGTGTAAAACTCACGCCTGCCCAGACTGGACTCGTTCCCATTCTGTAGTTTGTTTTTCGACCCTAGTATCGAACCAGTGACCTCTGGCCCCTTCCGCACATGCAGAACAATGCACTTTCAATCCACTTTCAATGCACTTTGCAGCTGGGTTTGACTGTGCAGAATAGCAAAATCCACTTGCAAACAATGTGATAGTGAATTGAAAGCACATTATTCTGCATGTGCGGAAGGGGCCTCCCCTGTTTCTGAGGATGAGGCTCCCCCAGTCTGGAAAAGTAGGTCATCATCCAGTGCCAGGCTCTGGGTGTCAAAAATTCAGAAAATGCCTAACTTGGCTGTGCTGGTGGATCACCTCCCTCCTCAAATAAAAGAGAAACAATCCTTTACATGTATGTATCCATTTATTTTTTAAAAATACAGTGCCATCATGGTTATTATATAAACTCAAACAGGTAGGTAGGACGTTGGTTGTGGGGTGCTGGTGAACGCTAGCGTTCATGCGAAACCATGTGGCATGTCACCTTTGATACGTGTGTCATAGGTTCACTATCACAGTCCTAATCCATAAGAGTTTAGGGAGTCAGAAAATGGCCATTCTATGATATTTGCTGTGCCCTGTGGAATCCATTTGTGTCTTGAGGGGGAATTTTTATCCCCAGGACAATAGGTTTTTTAAAAATAGGGCTGTGTTTTTAATCCCCAATAAACAGCTCTGATATTTAAAACCTTGAACTAAACTGTAAATAAACATTGGAAGTGCACGTTACAGTGAAATTTAAGAACTGTTTCACGCCTCGTGCAGCAGCAAACTTGGGTTTGCCACCTGGTATGGGCTCAACGGGGCTCCGTAGCCTGTCTTGGCTCTCTGACAAGTATTCCTGTGTGTTGAACAAATATTTGAAACTACATGTCACAGCCATGCTGCACGTTTTGTACAAATGCTTCCAAACAATCCAAGATGTATGCTTAAAAAGAATGAGAAATCTACAAACAAATAAGACTTGGGTAGCATTGTACATCACCGTTCAGTTTTCAGGTGTGTTTCCGTGGATTAGTATTTGCAATTATTTGCCTCAAGGTTTTCTGTTCAGACACTCAGCAGATCTTTACCAAGATTTGTGGTTAAGAGCAAGCAGAGCGAACACTGGTTTGATAATCTGGATATGTGGCCGCACACATTCTGTACGTTTCTGGTGAAATGTTACATCCCTAAGTGTGAGCTGATCTGGTGAAATGAGACATGCCTACCCATTGATGTAATTGTGCTAATATGTTGCTCCTAGTCAAAGTCTTGTTGATTGGCTTAGGCCAGTTCATTTTTTAAAACTTATTGGCATGTAGCAGTTTTCACACTTCTTTTGCATTCTGTCTCACTGTTGAGTTGATAGTCGGGATCGCTAGCAATACAGATTCCTTGGCACGATGTCGCCTTTTTATTTATTTAGGATAGCTGCCTCTCTTGAAGAGAGGAGAAGACGTTGGTGGACTCCTGGGCAACGGTGGCTCTGTGGGTCGACATGCAGGAGAGCTATGAAACCGTGATCTCGCTGGGTAAGGGATGGCAAAACGCGTGCCAGACTATAACCTGAATCTCACCTGTGACATTACAGGTCATAAAAAATGTTGTGCTGAGCTGGAAGGGTTATGAAGAAGCTTGCTTCTGAGAGCATAAAATACAAATCTTGGCAGCCGCTGTGTGCCCCACAGCCACGTTAATGTTGCACTGTTCCATGCCGCTGACATCAATGTTGTCCCAGTTGTCTGTCTTTCCCTCATGGCTGCTGATTCCAAAGTTCAGGAACTGGCATTCAATGGGCATTATTGTTGTAGTTGTTGTCAAGTCACAGGTGACTTATGGCGACCCCCTAGAGATGTTCAGGGGTGATTTGCCATTGGCTACTTCAGCATCACAGCCAGGGTCAGGGCTGAGAGCATGTGGCTAGCTCAAGGTCACCCAGCAAGCTCCCTTGGTACGAATGGGGATTCGAACCTGGTTTTTCCAGGTCCTAGTCTGACATCTGAACCATACCTAAAGTCATTCCCATAGCAGCAGCCTCAGTGAAACCCCAGACTGGTCACTTGAACATTGTGCAACTGAATTGTACTGAATGAGGCTCAAACATTTCGCATAGTTTGTTTCTTTGACTTTGACCCATCTTAAGAATCTGAGGCAATTATTGACAGTTAAAATAAAACTCAGTAGGAAGAAACAAGTGGAGACTCACCAAGAGCAGTGGGGAGGAGAAGTTCCACCAACCCCTCCCCACCACTGACCCTTTTCTTGTTGCTGCCTCTTCCAGCTTTTCCCCACCTGCCATTTCCCACACTTCTTTCCAGTTCCCTCCCCACTCCTGCCTGCTTGTCTGCTCCCCTCTCCGCCTGCACCCACACGGCAAGGGGGAAAGGCAAGTTGGAGCAGGCTTCCCTTTGTCAGGTTGGCAAAACTCTGAATTTGTAGCCAAGGCTAGACTAGTTGTACAGATTTTTAAAATTGGAGGTGGGGGGGGGGGGGGTCATGGCTGTATGACAGAACGTCTGTTTAGCATTCAGATAGTCCAAGGTTCAATCCTCAGTGTCTCCCATTAACACGATCAAGGAGCAGAAAATCTGGAAAAACTACCTGAGGCTCTGGAAAACCACTTCCCGTCAGAATAGAGAAGGTGGACCTTGCTAGACCAATGGAATTACTTAGCATAAGGCATCCTCCTGTTCTGTTAGATACAATTATAAAATAACCCACCAAAGCAGTGCTTTCCAAAGATCTTTCAGGAAGCACTTTTTGCATGTACTTGAGAAGATCCAGAGAATCATTCTGTGGTTACCGCTGTGACACGTCCTGGAATGTGTACAGTTAATTTCAGGCACTGGTCATAGTCCATACTGGGCTTCTTGGTGGGCTCCTATGAACTGAATGCATTGCCTAAAACAGAAGTTTCTGAAGTGGGCCCCACTGGAAACTTAATGCACTTTCTGGGGTCCTCTTGCAAAGAAAATCTGCTTCCCCTCTTCTCGACAGGAAATGCCAAAATTTCCCATCAGTTAATGATGAGCAAGTCTGTACTTTATTGTTCATATTTAGTATTTATAAATACATAGTGATACTGAGCAACTGACTGTTTCACAGACATTTCATGAACAATTTGGAAGCTAAGCCAAATGTGCCATTCAGTCTCCTAGACCTTCCACTCCCAGATCCTCCTGTTCCCTCTTAGCCTTACAACCCACCCTTGAGAGAGCTGCAAGCCAATTCTGGGCCCTGATGCACCGTTTGAGATCCACTGGCCTAGAACACCCCCTGTTCTCTGTTGCAGCTGACTGCTAGTGATGGCAGCTGTCTTTATTGATCTTTACATGGGGGAGCCTCAGGAATCTTCCCCGAGAACACAGTTTAAAAACTGCTTCACCAACGCAGAACTTTTAAAATACCATAGAGCTGAAAAATAGCTCTGTACCACCTTGAATCTCTCCAAAAGGAAGTGGATTTGTGGTGCAAATTTTTCCCACCTCAAAAGGTGTAGAGGACTTGATAGAACTGTCTTAAAACAAGCTAGCTTCAGGAAGCAAAGACGACTACCAGGTTTTTCTGTGTACATTCATTATACAATGGAGGTATAACCATGCTAACAATGTTTTTACCTTCTTAATAGAGACAGAGATGCTTGTTGTGAGACCCAAAGAAACAGCTTATGGAACTCTCCTTTCAATCAAGGAACTTTAAACTTTTCCCTGTCAAAAGCTCGCGAACATTTTTTCACATAAAGCCCTTGATATAAGACTGTGCTGTCCTGATATCTCTCCTCCCCTGTGATCTGGTAAAGACTCAGCTTTCTGAGTGCTTTTAACAATGTAACCTACAACCTTTTAATGCAAGGGGCACACTAATTTGGTAGCAATGCAAGAAGAGAACTCTCCTACATATTTTTTCCTCAGAATAAGGCCTGTCTGGTGATAAAGTGGAGGGCAACTTCAAGAATTTCAGCATATTGGACTTTCTTTGGGGCATTCTAAAAAGGCCTGAAATTGTCTTTGTCTATGATTGACCAAATTACGTTTGACATTATATATATAGCTCTCTCTCTCTCTCTCTCTCTCTCTCTCTCTCTCTCTCTCTCTCTCTCTGTGTAAGGAATTCCATAGACGCAGAAATAAAAGGCTTTGGGAGTAAAAGTCCATTTATTAAGACATCTTAGAAAGCTCAAGTACACGCAGTGGCAGGAATGACACTTCCCGCCAGAAGCACAGGTTATAATACCAGTCACCCCATCCCCTTCCTGCTTCCCATGGGAACAGAGGTTTCATCTCCACAAAGATAAAGTCTCCGCCCGATGCATCTGGCCCATCGCCGGCTGTGGAATGCACTCAAGGTTACTTCACCATCAACACCATTGAATCCTTACACTCTGCCTCCCTAAGAAGACCCCTTCCCAGGTTTGCGCGAAAGGCTGTGGAAAGCAGAAATAAGGATGGGGGCTTCAATGTTTTCGAATAAACCCATTGATTATACCCAGAGGGAATATCCCACCCAAGAAACTAAATATTGCAAGCGCTTATGACAAAGCGCAGAGTCCAGGATAAAGGCCAATTTCTCAGAAGTGCTTGTGGCCATCAATACAGGTCGGAATAGCCTCCGCGGTCGTAAGCAGGCATCGGAAGCGGAGCCTCCCTTGAGCAAGCTGGAATGGAAGACAGGATGGATGTTACTAAGAGAGTTAGGCAAATCTAAGCTGGCAGTGACATCATTAATCACTTTAGTAATCTGAAAAGGTCCCACAAATCTCTTTGCCAAGTTTGGAATATTTATGCCGCCTCTGAGATTTTTTGTAGATAAATACACCCAGGAGCCTACACGCAGAGGGAAATCCGGCTGCAGTTTTGGGAGTCCTTTGTTTGTTGTGGGCGGTCTGGACCGACTTCCATCCCTCGCTAGGGATGAAATCCATTGTTGAAACTCTGGGGGGTCCAAAGCAGCTGCGGTAGTTGTGGCAACGGGCGGAAGGGAGCCGACCAGACACAATTTCAAAGGGGTTTTTTTGTGCTACTATGAACCGCGATTGTTGTAGGCGCATTCGCAAACGGAATAAGCTCTCGCACCAATTGTCTTGGTGGTAGTTGGTGTAACAACGTAAATTCTGCTCTCGGGGTCTGCTCGTTTCCTCTCCGCCTCGCCACTTTGAACGTAGGGGCGGCGACGGGCCCCCCAACAACCCCAAAACGCTTCCAGAACTTTGAGATGAATTGGGGTCATGGGTCGAGACCACCTTAATCGGGCGAATGGAGACGGTAAACATGTTGAATAAACAGCCGTACAACTTAGGAGCGAGGGGATGGAAGCACATGGAATAAAATGGGCTTGCTTAGAGAATAAGTCTACCACCACCCATAAACCAGACATATGACTTTCGGCAAATCTGTAATGAAATCCATGGAGATGACTTCCCAAGCATGGAAGCTACCGAGAGGTTTCAATAGTCCATGGGCTTTCCCGATGGTTTTGGCTTCTGCACAAACCGAGCAGCCTTTAATGTATGCCTCAATGTCTTTATGCCACCAGAACTGCCGGCGGGCTAAGTGCAGAGTTTTCAAAGCCAAAATGTCCAGTCAACGGGCATCGTGGCAAGCTTCAAGAACTTGTTTATGGAGGGGAGGCACGCATCAACATTCCCCCCTCCGCCAAAATCCATTCTCCAAACGCACTAGTCTCCTTCGCCGCTGAGGGTTTCATGCAGCCCCCGGCCTCCACCCCCCGCAGGAAAGGAGAGACGACTGGGAACGTGGGGTGGAGGAGAAGTGGACGCTTGAGATCCGGTGCCAGCCCACCCCCAGTGGGAGGGGGCAAGAACAGTGCGTGGAATGCCCCTGAAGGCAGCTCCCACCTCCCTCGGCAGGAAGGAGAGCCAGCCAGTTTGTTGGTTTTCCCAGGGAAAAAAATGGACTGTAAAAGAGAAACGAAAAGAAATCGCCCAACGGGTTGTTTTATGGACATCTTGAGGGGGGTGGGAAAGAGCTGCCAGGTTTTTGCGATCCCAATTAAACTTGAAAGGGGTGCTTAGCCCTCCAGCCAGTGGCGCCAAGTGGAGAGTGCTGCTTTGATGGCCGCAGTCTCCTTGTCTCCCACAGTCCAGTTGAGTTCGCACCAGAGAATTTTTTTAGACAAATAAGCACACGGAACCAGTCTACCATCTTTATTTTTCTGCAACAGGGCTGCCCCTGCTTTGTCCCCACGGAACCACAAACGGAGATCCGGGTCAGGGTGCTTTAGGATAGGTTCGTGGTAAACGACGCACAGTTGAAAGGCTGTTTGACATTTCAGACCAGAAAGGGGCCCCCCGGGCTTCATGGACAGTGGATCTTTACCCTTAGTGCGTAAGAGGTCTGTGAGAGGGAGAGTCAGTTCAGCAAATTGGGGTATAAAATCACGATAGAAATTAGCAAAACCAAGAAACGACTGGAGTTCTTTATATTGGTGGGGCAGGCCATTGGAGTGACTGTTTCAATTTTAGCAGGATCCATTGTTAAGCCCTCGGGCGTAGATCCGTAACCTAAATAGTCAATGGAGGTCTGATGAAAACAGCATTTGGAGAGTTTGGCAAAGAGAGAGTTAGTCAAGCAAGCTGCTTCAATACCTCTCAACCAATATTTCATGCTCTTCTATAGTTTATGGTAAATTAAAACGTCATCTAAGTATACAACTACTCCCTTTGTACAGTAAATCATGGAGAACTTCGTTGATAAGGGCCATGAAAGTCTGGGGCCCCACCAACCCGAATGGCATTATTAAATATTCAAACTGTCCAAACTTTGTGTTAAACGCAGTCAGGTGTTCATATCCTTCAGCAATTCTGACTCTGTAGTAAGCTTCTCTCAAGTCCAATTTAGTAAAATGCCCTTGCCGAAAATCTAAAAGTATCCTTGATCAAAGGCAAAGGATATTTATTGGACAGGGAGACCGTATTGAGACCTCGATATAACCGTGCAAAGCCAGAAGACCCATCTTTCTTTTGACAAACAAAGCGGGGCAAGCGTGTGTGTGTTTGGTAGCCATACGTATGAACCAGCGAGCAAGGTTCTTATCTAAGAAGGCACGGCTCCTTCTCCTCATTGGGACTCATGCGGTAGATTCTACCCCTTTGGGTAGTTGTGCCCCTGGTTGTACGACAATTTTACAGCCGCGTCTCTGTGGGTGGCAACTGACGCATTCCTGTTCTGAAAACTCTCTGGCTAGATCCTGATATGCAGGTGGGATGCCAATAGAATCGGGAGCAATCACTGAGGAAGCCAGAGAGGGGGGTGTGTCAGGAGACGCTAGTTTTCTTCCACCCATATGTTCACCAGGAGGGTCAGTGAATTCTAGATCCTTTCCAAATGAATTTTGGTCTGCAAAACAATAACCAAGGCATGCCCAAAACTATGGAGGTTTAGACACTGGCTAAAATGAAATCCATTCTTCTCCCAATGGTCGGCTAACGGAGGAGAACCGCTGTGTTTTGTACTGGCCGGTCCTTGGTTTCCGAGGCTGCAATCCCATTTGGGTGAATGTAATTTATGGAGCTTAACCAGAATTGCCCAGACCTAGCTCCTCTGCCACCTGGGGCCGTGATTAAGCAGGGAGCAGCCGGAATCCACAAGGGCCGAGGCTATAATGCAGTATGTTTAGCGGGTTGGCCAGAAATGCTTGAACAGTAATCGAGCTTGCCTTCACTTCACCGTGATCAGGGAGTCGGGCTCCATGTCCATGGGGCTGAAGAAAGGCAACAGCTGCTTCCCCCCTCCTGGTCAGCTTCGGTCACCATGATCGAAGAAGTGGGAGGCGGCCCTTGACCTGGCGTGGTGGTTTGGCCGGACGGAGGCGCTGAGCTGGAGGGTTGGTTTTGCTCTTGGGACAGTTGGCTGCTAGATGACCTGGCCCTCCGATTTGGTGGACACAGTAGTGGTTTTAGCGAAGTTTGCTGTCCACAGCATCTGAGAAGTATTCGCATTTCATGCTCAGGCCACAAATTCAATGGACAAATTCTGCAAACGGGCGGTTGCCTTGCTGGATGGTTTTGATGGTGCGGATAGCTTCATTCCTCGCCTGGATCTTTGAAAGCGCCTAAAGCTTGAGGAACAAGGGTGACTGTATCGAGTCCTCATCCCGCAAATCCAAAACAGTCACGTTCAGACCGGGTATAGATCATCATAGTCTTCCAAGTGGGCAATGAGTTTAGGAATGCGTAGGAAGTTTGACGGTCCCATCAAAAGCAGGCTGGTATCGAGGCGATAGTAGCCCGTTACGCTCTTGGCTCTGCTGGTGGCTGGCGCTATTGAGCAGGTTGGGCAGGCAGCTGCTGTACCGGGGCGAATCAGAATCTACCGGAGTGCCGCTGGCCTTTGTGTGGCAGGACCCAGGCACGTGGCCCCTGGCACCGGGTATGATCAGTAACAGCATAGGGCTCCAACTTAGCCCCCCCTGGTCTGTTGCCTCCTTAGTTCCTCTCCAACGCAGCCAGCTCCCTCTCCCATGCAGTCAATGCATCTTGGCGCGCATGCAAAGCAGCTTTTCCCACTCTAACTTAAATCCAGTTCGTCCCGCTTAAGGGCTTCAGCCGCTGTAAATCCAGTCTGGACTGTTCCAGGACTTTATCATGGACTGGACAGATTCTGCATATTGTCGTTGAGCTGCTCTTTGGCACGGGTCCAACTCGAAGCTGGACTTCTTTGCTGTTCCCGTCCCTCTGTTTCGCCCCACTTCCTCATCCCAGTCTTCGATGGGGAGAGGAAACCGTCCGGTTGGGAATGCAGGCTTTCCTCAGTCTCTTCATCAGGAAGCGAAACATCGGAGACACAGAGGCACCTCAGGTGCGGGTTCCTTGGGGAGCATCACCAAAATACGAAGTCCAGGAATCGCTCAATGGATCTGGGTTGTCGTGATGAAAGGTGGTCGTCTGCCTCCTCCATGGACAGGTTGCATCTGAGGTTTGTAATCCACACCTAAAATGGGTAGAGATCCGATCCTCGGAAAGAGCCAGAAGGAAGGTCGGAGCCCTTTGGGCTACCGCACCTTCCACAGAGTAACATTCAACCTCTCCATCGCAAGACAAGAGGTCCACTGTGCAAGAATATAGATGAATTAGGATTCCTGCCACAATGTAAGGAATTCCATAGACGCAGAAATAAAAGGCTTTGGGAGTAAAAGTCCATTTATTAAGACATCTTAGAAAGCTCAAGTACACGCAGTGGCAGGAATGACACTTCCCGCCAGAAGCACAGGTTATAATACCAGTCACCCCATCCCCCCTTCCTGCTTCCCATGGGAACAGAGGCTTCATCTCCCGCGCAAAGATAAAGTCTCCGCCGATGCATCTGGCCCATCGCCCGGGCTGTGGAATGCACTCAAGGTTACTTCACCATCAACACCATTGAATCCTTTACACTCTCTATCTATCTATCTATCTATCTATCTATATATATATATATATATATATAATCACAGAGAGAGACTCTTCAACATACTACTTTGTTCTTGGATTAGATCTAAACCTTCCAGCTTGGACCTCCCAAGCAAGATTAAGGGGGAAATTATTGTCTTGCTCGAGCCTGCCTCAGAAGGTCTTTCGGAAGGAAAGATTTCTGCATACACAGTCCCCAGTGGTATAGTAGTCAGAATGTTGATTAAGGATCTGGGAGACCTGCCAAAGAAGCTCTCTGGGGGACCTAGAGCCAAGTCACCCGCTCTCTGTCTAACCTCTCTCACAGGGTTGTTGTGAGGGGAAAAAAGGAGGACAGTGTCAGTCACTTTGGGCCCCCGGGAAGAAGAAGAAGAGTTTGGATTTATACCCCACCTTTCTCTCCTGTAAGGAGACTCAAGCTCCTTTCCCCTCCTCTCCCCACAACAGACACCTTGTGAGGTAGGTGGGGCTGAGAGAGTTCAGAGAGAACTGTGACTAGCCCAAGGTCAGCCAGCAGGAATGTAGGAGTGCGGAAACACATCTGGTTCACCAGATAAGCCTCTGCCACTCAGGTGGAGGAGTGGGGAATCAAACTCGGTTCTCCAGATTAGAATCCACCTGCTCTTAACCACTACACCACACTGGAGAAAAGGTATGTAAAGTACTGTCAAGTCACAGCCGACATGCTAACCCCTTAGAATTTTCAGGGCAACAGAGGTGGTTTGCCATTTGAGTCATACCTATGCTGTCCTTGGTGGTCTCCCATCCAAGTACTAAGCAGGGCTGACCTGCTTAGCTTCCAAGACCCAACAAAATCAGGCTAATCTGAGCTATCCATGTCAAGGCTTGGGGAGAAAGACGTGATGTAAATGAAGCAAACGAATATAGATGTGCTCAGCAAGCAGAGGCTGCTTAGAAAGTTTGGCCAGTGCAGCGACAGATTCTACTTGTTGCTTAGGTGGAGAAAGGATTGCCAGTGTGGTCTAGCGGTTAAGAGCAGGTGGATTCTAATGTGGAGAACCGGGTTTGATTTCCCACTCCTCCAACTGAGCAGCAGAGGCTTATCTGGTGAACCAGATGTGTTTCCACACTCCTACATTCTTGCTGGGTGACCTTGGGCTAGTCCAGGGGTCTGCAACCTGTGGCTCATGGACTACAGTTCCCATCAGCCATGCTGCCAGGGGCTGATGGGAATTGTAGTCCATGAAAGGAGCTTGTAAGCCCCCTCCAGATGTTCATGGACTACAGTTCCCATCAGCCATGCTGCCAGGGGCTGATGGGAATTGTAGTCCATGAACATCTGGAGAGCCACAGGTTGCAGACCCCTGGGCTAGTCACAGTTCTCTCTGAACTCTGTCAGTCCACCTCACAAGGTGTCTATTGTGGGGAGAGGAAGGGAAAGGAGCTTGTAAGCCACCTTGAGTCTCCTTACAGCAGAGAAAGGTGGGGTATAAATCCAAACTCTTCTTTTTAAATAAGGTTTCTCTAGGTCTAGTCTAAACATTGGAAGCCTTTAAAATGTTTAATCCATCCCAGAGGGTCTTAATATACTGTGCCAGAAAGGTGGGAGAACAAAAGACTTAGCAGGAAGTATTTATATCCTGTTTTTTCCCCATGATGAAGTAGACTCAGATACTTCTTTCATAGGAGGAAATAGATTGGATGTCTACCTTTTTGTAAAGCTGTTGATTTCTTTTTAAAAAGGCCATTTAAAAGTTGCTTTTTCCACCCTTCCTGTTGTGCTCCTTCCTTTGTGCACATCTTCTGTGGCTTTCCAACCTGTTTTCTGCCCTCCATCTCTTAGCGGAAGAAATTGCCATCAGTTGGCCCCGCATCACAGCCTTCACGGAGACCAGAGGGCGGCGAGGCCTGGCTCCTGGTAAGTCTTTTGCAGAGATGAAATGCTCTCCCCACCATGGAAAGTGTGGAGCAGATCCGGTTCTCCCCATACCTTAGTAGATATTAAAACTCCTCGCCTTCAGTCAGAAGTGTCAGTCTCCCAACTAGGGTTACCAGCTGCGGGAAGATCTTCTGTAGTGGCATCTGATCTCCAGGCAACACAGGCCCATTTCCCTGGAGAAAATGACTGCTTGGGAGAGTGGACTCTGAGGCCCTCCCCAAGCCCGACCCTCCTCAGGTTCCTTCCTCAAAATGTCCAGGTTTTCCCCAATCCAGAACTGGCATCCCTGCTGCCAACCAGTATCCAACATGAAGCTAGTGCTGGGGGCCAAATCACTTTGAAACAATATAAAAGTGCTGCAAGGGTTCTGATTGGGCCTGTGGCATGGCACTCTTGGTCTCCCCTCCCTACATGCTTTCGGGGGGGGAGGGATGGAGCTGTTTCGGGCCCTTGGAGTGTTTTTCAACGGCACTGGCGTACTTGTAGCTGCCACCAGAGGGCTGTCATGTCTGGGCTTAGCCTTGCTCCCTGGCCAGAGGTGAGATGTACCTGGGGTTGAGAGAGGATAGGTTGGCAGAAAGACCACAGACCTTGTCGCTTTCCTCAGCAATAGTTTACCTGAGGGTCCAACCCACTGTGGAGGTTTATAGCCAGCAGTGAAACAGGATTGGCTGTCTGTATTTGCCTGCTTCCCCAGGATCCAGAGCCATGGTTTCCAACCTTCTTCACTCACGAACCCCTTGGCAACTCATTTCCCTAAAACCTCCATATTAGCAAATCAATGACATAATTTTTTCATGAACCCGCAAACACTCTGACACATGTACCCCAGGCTGGGAACCACTGACAGGGCATGGGCATGCTGGGCAGCTGCCCAGGGCCCCCACAAGCATCAGGGCACCACGCTAATCTATATATGTTGTGACTTGCTATCAATAAATAAATAAATACTATAAATATTTGTTATGGGAAAATGCATATTTAGCATGTGTTTTGCAAAACATGATGAACAATATTAGGGTAAATTTTTATGGTAACAAGGGGGCATTCACCTTTGATTTCGTATCTTAGTCACCTGTGCAACTGCACATGCATGTATGTGTACATATCTCATGCCCTTCTTTGCCCAGGAGTCTACAATGCTGTTAAGACGGTCTTGACCACTAATCTAGAGGATTTCAGCCTGTGATGTTAATATCTCATGAAGTTGCCTGCAGTTGCCTCTTTTGATCAGTAACCCTGGTACCCCAGGAGCATCAGTGGCGTAGTGGTTAAGAGCAGGTGCACTCTAATCTGGAGGAACCAGGTTTGATTCCCCGCTCTGCCACTTGAGCTGTGGAGGCTTATCTGGGGAATTCAGATTAGCCTGTGCACTCCCATACACGCCAGATGGGTGACCTTGGGCTAGTCACAGTTCTTCTGAGCTCTCTCAGCCCCACTTACCTCACAGGGTGTTTGTTGTGTAGGGCGGGGAAGGAAAGGAGTTTGTAAGCCCCTTTGAGTCTCCTTACAGGAGAGAAAGGGGGGATATAAATCCAACTCTTCTTCTTCTCCCTGAAATCCTGTTTACATTTAGTTTTGGAAACTGAAAAACAAGCCAACCTCAGAAGAAGCAAACAGAGCCATGTTTCTTGGTTTGCTGCTCTAGAGTCTGAATTAAGCCTGTGTGATTATAGGATTTCCCAGGCTGAGTAGGGAGAAGGGGAACTGGCTTTCTGCGGTGTGCATCAGGGTCCCTAGGTCAAGGACAGAGTCTGGTGTGGCTTTTTTCTTTTTCTCCCCTTTGCAGGGCTAGAAATGGAGCCAGAGCAAGGGCAGCTGGCACCCGTGCAGGGCCAAGCAGCTGCTGCCGCCGCCACAGCCGGCTCCAGCGAAGAAGGAATCCTGCCAGACTTCCGGAGGCAGCTGGGGGTGATCCTGCAGACTGTGGGCAAAGCTCAGGTCGAGAAGATGCTGAGAGAGCTGGTGAAGGAACAGGAGCAGCAGGGCAGAGTCAGGCGGCGGAAGAGAGTGGCCAGAAGCCCCCGGCATGCAGGTAACAAGGCGTGGTCCCTGGGGAAGATGGGTGGCTCTGTGCATCTTGCTGTGGCAGCAGAAAAGGCAGGGTGGCAAGGCTCAGATGTTTAATAAAAAAAGAAAACTGACATGTAAGATTTGTAGTCTAAAGTTAGTCTAGTGATTTCAAATCAGGATGGGACTTTGTGAGCCACCTGGTCTCTGCTGCCCCTACTGCACCAGTATCCTTGTTCTCCGAGGCCTACAGCCCCATTTCTCCTTTCCTTTATTCACTCATGTCCAGTGGTGGGATTCAGCAGGTTCGCACCAATTTGGCAGAGCCGGTTGTTGAAATGGTGCTTGTAAACAACGAGTTGTTAAATTATTTGAATCCCACCACCAGAACCGGTTGTTAAATTATTTGAATCCCACCACTGCCCATGTCCCTATTTTTCTCCCCAATGGGGGCCCAACATCTTTTCTTCATTTTATCCTCACAAGCACCCTGCGAGGGATGTGAGGTTGAGTGTTTGCTCAGGAAGCTTTCATGGCAAAGCGGGGATTTGAACATGGGACTCCCAGGTCCTGGTCGGACACTCTAACTGCTACCACTACTGCTACCTTCCCACTAACAGTTCAGTTCAGGAAAAGAGATTCCACCTAAACATTAAGAAGAACTTCCTGGCAGTAAGGGCTGTTCGATAGCAGAATACACTGCCTCAGAGGATGGTGGAGTCTCCTTCTTTCGAGGTTTTTAAACAAAGGCTTGATGGCCATCTAACAGGAGTGCTTTGATTGTGTCTTCCTGTATGGCGGGGGTTGGACTTGATGGCCCTGGTGGTCTCTTCCAACTGTATAATTATATAATTCCACCCCTCCACCCCGTTCCTCAGCTTTTTCTCTGGTCAAACTCTGCCTTCTCTTCCTTTTCTACATAACTTGACTCTCTAAAACAAAGTAAATAATGCAAACACAATCATATACTCAGATTTATTTAAAATGATGGTATTTGTTCAAATAATTAGATTTCCTTTGAGCAGAATTTGGGTGATTTTTTAAAAGCATTTAAAAGCATTTAAAAGAATTATCACTGTTCTTCTGCACCACTTCTGTCATTGTTGCAAGCACCTAGACAAGAGCTCAGTCATAGGAGTATGGCCTATAGGGACATGGGCACCGAGCCCCGCACCCCTGCCTCCCTGCAGGCTGGCTCAGGAACCGGCCTGCAGGGAGGGAAGGGGAGGGTGGGGCTTGGAGGTGGCTCCATGAGTCAAACCAGAAGGGCAAATCCAAAGAGCACAATCCAGGTCATAGTCCAAAGTGAGAAGTGAATCCAGTACAGCAAAGTCCAGGTCTGATCCAAGGTCAAACCCACTGCAGTCACCAGTCCAGCACACTAGCAGGCACACAAGGGTTGCGGATAAGTTGTTTCCACACTGGTTCACCCTTTTCTGACTGCTGTTCCCAGAAAAACCCTGATCAGGAACATGTGCTACTCCTCTGACTGCTGAGTCATCCAAGGACAGGTGGAGTTAATCGATGGCTGAGCAGCTGATGGGATTGTCAGTCCTGATCCTGTGGTCGCTCAAGCTCACAAGCAGAGGTTGACCAGTGCTGGGCTGCCGACCAAGGGTTACAGTGCCTCCAGTGGCTGTGGTTCTTCTACATCAGCTTCAGCTCCTGGGCTGTGAGACTGAAGGCCCTGCATGCTGACCTTGACGCCCTCTTGACGCTGACCTTGACGCCCTTGACATCAGCTTCAGCTCCTGGGCTGTGAGACTGAAGGCCCTGCATGCTGACCTTGACGCCCCCTCTGGTGGTCTGGCTTCTCCTGCCTCTTCCTCATTTGAGGAGGAGTTGGCAGGTAGACCCCCATAGCACTTGGCGTGGAGAAGGAGACCAAGTGCCAACATGCTGGCCCCACCTCTGACACCTCAGTCATCTACAAAGTGTGACCATGTGGAGGAAGTGGCCATGAGTACACACCCTCTTTCAGGTGATCACACAGAGGCAAAGACCAGTGTGCTGGTGCCTGTTCTCCCTCATGTGGGAAGGCTGTTGAACAAAAGCTTCAGATAACACTTAATGCATTCTCACAGTATTTTATCTGAACTTAGGGACACACCGCGAAGAAGAGCATTTACGAGTGCCATGCCCTCAGCTAAAATTCAGGCCAGATATAGTAAAATGTCTTCGTTGCTCCCTTTTCCCCTCTAATCACGTTGAAGTCTTTGCCCATTATTTTTCTATTGCCTGTTATATGACAATATCTGATCTAGACTGAACCAAGTTACTCCACTGTCTTTGGGGTCAGATGAGGATCGCATGTGGTTTCTTCTGGCAGACGTAAACCCAGCAATTACAAATAGGGCTGCCTCTTTTATGTTTTAATTAAATTAAAGAAAAGATTTGTGCATTCTACCCCTCAAAAATAGACCTGTCAACTCTGTTTTTGTCTGTGGAATTGATTATTGTGTTTTATTTCATTGAATGTTATATTTTATTGTATCTCTTTTTGTTAATACAGTTTTTATGTTACATTTTTTAGGCCTGGAGCTATAATCAGTTTTTTATCATTTGGTGAAGAGGAGGTTAAGTGGTGACATGACAGTCATGTTTAGATATTTGAAGGGATGTCATGTTGGTGACAGAACAAGCTTGTTTTCTGCTGCTCCTGAGACTAGGACCAGGAGTAATGGGTTCAAGGTAAAGGAAAATAGATTCCACCTAAACATCAGGGGAAAAAATCCTGACCGTCAGGGCTGTTCGACAGTGGAATGTACTACCTTGAAGTGTGATGGAGTCTCCTTCTTTGGAGGTTTTTAAAGAGAGGCTGGGTGGCCATCTGTCAGGAGTAAAGCACTCTGTGTGTGTTTCTGCATTGTGTGTTTCTGCATTGCAGGGGATTGGACCCAATGGCTCTTGGGGTTTCTTCCAACTCTATGATTCCATGATTCTACAGCAAATTTCAATTTTCTAAGCATCAGTTGTAACCTACAAAGGCCTGAGAGAGCCAATGTATCAGGAACCTGCTGCCTTCTTTTTGTTGAATCAAATGATAGATTCATCGATCCCATCTGGCAATAGCTTTCCAGAGGTTTTACTACATATTGGGATCGAGCCTGGTCTTTCATAGGCATTTGCTGCACCAAGAAACAATATCCCCTCTTGTAATCTGTAATGCCGACCAAACCAGCCTCCTTAACTATAAAAGGGAGAGGACTATTTACCTCTTTTGCACATTCCTGTGTTTTTTATTCCCCAAGCACAAAGATTTATCCTCATTTCTGTTTCAGCAGGTGACAGCAGGCAGAACAATTTGGAGGGCCCGCGGGAGCTTCATGCTGGACTGTTTGAAGAATCTGCTGTTCTGGCCAGAAAGCCACCAGAGAGTGAGCTGCAAATGCCCCTTTTATATCCGGGGCAGCTGGCAGGGCAAAAGCGACCCATTTCAGGAAAGGCTGGTCCTGGAGATGCCAAAGAGTATAAGAACAGCCTTTCCCACCAGCAGAGCTCTTTGGGGATGAGGTGGGGCGAAGACTCTGAGCCACGGGAGAGCATCGGCCACGAACTCTTCAGCAACCTGAGTCGAGACACCATTGACGGCGTAAGAGTTTGGCCATTTGGTGAAAGAGCCCAGTTCTTGTCTGGGTGGCAGAAGCCACGCTATCCCCAGAGACGCCGGCGCACACCTGCAGGAGAGAAACCCCACCGCTGTGGCCCGTGCAGGAGATCCTCTATAGCTCTACCTGATTCGCCGCTAAATTCTGCTCTGAATCTTCCACCAGACCCCGCCTCAACGTCTTCCATGGTCTTATCACTAAACTCCACGGAACTGCCGGCCCAGCCCTCACTCCTCAACTCTGCCGTGACCCTGCCTCGAAAACCCCACGCCTGTGAGGAGTGCGGGAAACGATTCCGAATCCTCGCCAACTTGGAACGGCATCAGCAGCGCCACGCGGCGGAGAAGCCTCACCAGTGCCATGACTGTGGGCGGCGCTTCCGCTGGGGCTGCCACCTAGAACGGCACCGGCGCTCACAGCGCTGCGTGGAGTGTGGTGGGGGTCTGGCGACACCTCCTCCGCCCCCGTCCCCACCCCCAGAACCTGACCGGCCCTACTCCTGCGGGGAATGCGGGAGGCGTTTCACGCAGCGCTCGGCACTCAGCAAGCACCGGCGGCTGCATTCTGGGGAGCGCCCCTACGGCTGTGGAGAGTGCGGGAAGCGTTTCCTGCAGCGCTCCGATCTCACCATCCACGTGCGCTCCCATTCTGGGGAGCAGCCCTACGTGTGCACAGAGTGCGGCCGCCGCTTCAGCGTCAGCTCCAACCTCAGCAAGCATCGGCGCATGCATCGCGGCGAGCGTCCCCACGCCTGCTCCGTGTGCGCCAAGCGCTTCCTGCAGCGTTCGGAGCTCCTCATCCACCAGCGGGCTCACACTGGGGAGCGCCCCTATCCCTGCACAGCCTGTGGAAAGCGCTTTGCTCGCCGAGCTCATCTCAAACGCCACCAGCGCACCCATGGTGGGGTGCCTGCCACTACCACTGCCTCTCGACACCAGAGTGCCCGATTGCTCACCACCTCTGCCACAGACACCGTGTCCCTTCTCGAACATCAGCAGCACGAACGCGAGGGGGTGCCCGATGCCCTCGAATCACGGCCCCATACCAGCACACCTCCCGCAGCCGGGCTGACAGTCTTCTCCACAGCCCGAGGCGCTGCAGGCACTGCCTCGCTGGGCTTGCCCTGGGCTGTATCCTCCTCTGCCCGCCTCCCTTTCTGCTCCAGCCCTCTCTGATTCCCTGCATCCCTGCTCTCCACCAGGCTGGCACAGCCAGCGGGCACCCCTGGCAGAGCCTTGGTTTCATGGACAGGGTCTCGCCCTGCGTAGATGGCAGCAGGGGGCTCTGATAGGGCGTGGGAGCAGATGACCTTTTAGAGCCCAAGTGTTGTTTGCTGGGTACTCTGGCACTTCGTCTCTTCATGTGGCCTCCTGTCAGCCTCGCTCTGAGCTTCTGGCAAACAGACAATTTACAGGTCGTAGTCAGGTGGCTGCAGTCCCTGCTTGGGATGTGAGCAATATTCCTTGGAGTTGTGATTGCGCTCTTGAACGCCAGTCAGCACGATCAAGCTGGACACATTATTAAGCCTTGGGGTGTGGGGTCAGCTCATCTGCTTTTCTGCTGGGAAGGGGAAGGGGGAAGGAAGCACTCCGGATTTACTGCAGCTAAGAGGTGTGAGTAAACTTCACCGTTTGTGCACCACAGTGTGATCACAAGGCACACATTTCCGAGACACGCACACACTAAGATCCTCACCAGCCACCGCACCACTGCCTACTTTTGGCTCACTTCTCTTCCCTGTTCCACAAATATGGTGCTCCCTGTCCTTCTCCCCCTGCCCCAGAATTATTCTTGCCGAGGTCTCTCAGCCTATCGCCTCCATTTTGCGGAAGAGAACTTGCCCCTGGCTTCACTGAGATGCTGAGCACCCTTTTGGGTGGATAAAAATGGCACATTGGCCCTGAGACCCTCCCGCTAGCTAGTGAAGAAGAAAAGTTGGTTTTTTATGCCCCACTGCTCTCTACCTTTGAGGAATCTCAAAGCAGCTTACAATCCTCCTCACAACAGGCGGGTGGGGCTGAGAGAGTTCAGAGAGAACTGTGACTGGCCCAGGGTCACCCAGCAGGATGCATGCGGAGGAGCAGGGAATTGAACGCGGTTCTCCAAATTAGAGTCCGCTGTTCTTAACCACCACACCATACTTAGTGCAGAATTTGGGGGAGGAGGTGTCTTTTGGCAGTCCAATAGGGTTTAGGCATCTGTCAACAGACAAATTGACTCTGAGACCCAGGCGCTGGGAGGGACAGCCCCAAGGGGAAGGAAGGAAGGAAACTCGCTGAACTTTTCAGAAAAGTTCCGCTGCAGGGAAGGACCCGTGGGTTGGTGCAGGATTTGAACTTGGCTGCTGCTTGCTGAATTTGGGATGATGGCTAGTGCCTTTGAGAGGAATCACAGTGCTTTTCTTCACCCAGCTGCCGAAGGAAACAGTTTAGCAGAGGAGGAAAAGCAAGAAGGAAACTGTGGACTCAATCCGCATGGGCGGAAGCGGGACTGAATCCAGTTTCAGCAGCTGCTGATGGTTTTACGTGAGTGTCAAGAGAGCAGAGACTATACAACTGAGTAAGCACTGAAAGTCTTTGGTCTGCCCCAAACTCCAAATCTTTGCCCAGCTGTATGTTCACCGGAGCCGTGTTACTTCTCCAACTGCTTGTACATTCCTGTTACCTTTTGGACTGGTGCTTTATTGCTGGGGGAGGGGTCAAGGGGGGGGGGTTGGGCCACAAAGGTTTGTGGCTTACCCCGGACTCTAGAGTAGAGAGGAGTAATAATATCTGGTTTAGGACTAAATATAGTAGAACTTTGTTTTATCAAACCTTGGTGTGTTGTTTGTTCAGCCAACATAACTGGGGGTTGGGGGAGAGTTTGAATCCAAAACTAAATGCAAATGACACCACTGGGGAATTCTGCAACTCCCTTTCCCATCAAGAAAATATTTTACACCTCAAAGCACACAGTTCGTATGGATCCATTCTGGGTTTGGTGAGCACAAGATTCCCGCCTCCCCCGAATCCACATTTTGCTAGATTTAAGGCCTTCTTCCTTGCTTAAATTTTTTTTGAGTGACACAGAATTTGTCATGCTTTGAATCAGTTTCAATTTCCAGTAGTGTCTGGACCTTCCAGCGTACATCTTCGGACTGTAAGCATTTCTGTCAGCATTTCTAAAATGTGTTGGGAAAAGGGTTACGCTGAAGTCACCCTCAAGCACTTGAGCTGAAGGGAAACGAATAGTTTGACAAAGGGTGAAAACTCAGTTTAAAATTTCCTCACTGGATTCCAGTGCCACTGGATGAGTTAAGAGTTCAGTCTGATTTTGCAAAAGCTTTTCCTGGGGCCGGATCTCACTCATTTCTTTTAAAGGATGTGTGAGGATCTAGAAACCAAAGAATGCTTCCCAGTGACCATGGCAATCAGATCTTGAACTGGATGGAAAAATAATCTAAGTTTTGCAAGGGAAAGAACACTGTTGAGATGTTGGTAACAGCAAGCGGTCAGATTCAGCAGTAGTTAGAACTCTCCTTGTGCTGGTTTTGGAACTGATGTAAGGGGTTAGGCCTTTCCACCAGTGCCTTTCTCCCTACATTGTCCTGAGTAACACATTCATGTAAATATTCCTCTCTACAAGAATACTGGCTCCATGAGTTACTAGCAGAAGTTTGGCCCCTTCTGCATACGCAGAATAATGCTCTTTCAATTCACTTTCACAATTGTTTGCAAGTGGATTTTGCTATTCCGCACAGTAAAATCCAGCTGCAAAGTGCATTGAAAGTGGATTGAAAGTGCATTATTCTGCATGTGCGGAAGGGGCCTTTGAGATTCAGTGCTTTACTTGCATGCAGGTAGTGTGCAGTATTCTTAGCTGTACCACTTGAGACCCTTTTAGCCCACTGGCCACACACTTGAGGCTCCCCACCCTATATTCACAGTACCAGGCAGAGAAACAAAACAAGGTAGTTTACCAATCTGTCAGTGGACTGCATTGGGGAGCGGGGGCCTTGGCGTCTTGCAGGTTGTAGAATCCAGCTTTCAATTAACTCTTAGGTCTAAATAGGTGTGGGGTAGAAATTGCTGCCAGCCGTCTAGAAGAGTTAAGTGTTTATAATTACCCAGTATCAATTCCTGATTCACCTGATTCCTTTGGCCATTTACCCAAGTTGTAAAAGAGAAGGGTCCTTTTCCAGAGGCTGGCTTAGTGGAAAGGGCACTCTCTGCATGCCCTGAAGCACTGAGAAACCATCCCAGGTCATGCATTCAACAGATCTGGGCATGTGAAATACCCTTGCCAAACCTGACAGCAGTGAACTGCAGTACCAACTAAAATGCAGGTGGTACTGTTACTCTCCAAGAGGGATCTCAGCCAAGACATATTGGTGTCAGTGTACTGGCTCTATACCGAGGTCAGTTCCATTCTGCTGCAGGCTGAAGTCTTGACTGCTGCATGGCCTGCATAGATGACACATATTGGCCTCTTATGGAATGTGGCAAAGAGCAACGAAGAGCCTCCTGACCCCAGGGAATCTTCAATCCTCCACCCCTTAAATTCTGAGATTTAACCCAACATTGCCCATTCATTTTTGAATCTTCTTATTGCATGTACATGGACTAAGGGAAAAAAGCCACATGTCTTGTTAAGTTAAATATTGTCGCCAGTGCCAGAAGAAGAACACTCGGTTCTTATACCCTACTTTTCTCAACCATAAGAAGGCTAAAAGCAGCTTACAAACTCCTCCCCACAAGGTAGGTGGGGCTGGGAGTTCTGAGAGAACTGTGACTAGCCCAAGATCACCCAGCAGTCTTCATGTAGAGAAGTGGGGAAACAAGCCCAGTTCACCAGATTAGAGTCAGCCGCTCATGTGGAGCAGCGGGGAATCAAACTTGGTTCTCCAGATTAGAGTCTGCTGCTCTCAACCACTACACCGCACTGGTGAAATGCAATTTTATATACTTGTGAAACGCTGTTAAACCGAATTACATCACCCTAATCATATTCCTCTGGGTTGGTAAGGATGAATTCTGTATAATCCTTGCAGGATAGAAAGTGGCACTGCCCTCATGCTGGGGATGGTGTCGTTCCTTATTCAGAGAGAACCAAAACAAATCCATCAATATCTCCCGCCGTTTTGGGGATGCAAAGGTCAAGGAAGCTGGTAGCTTGGAGAGTCTTTGCTGTAGGTTGGTCCTACAATTATGGATCGGAGTCCTGGCTGGTGGGCCGGTCTTGGTTTGTCTGCTACCGCTGAAGAAACATATGACGAAAACAGTGGAACGGCACTGCTGGATCTAGCTTAACTGTGCTGCGAGAAACGTCCCCATGAACACAAGCTGGGCTGGATGGTAGTATCCACCTATTCCTGTAAGTCCCCACGACAGGGGTAAGTCAGAGGCTCCCTAATACGGAGTTTGTGCTTTTTTGGCTATAAAGAAAATTTGCCGCTGATGAGCAGCCATTTCACTGAATCCTTTGGGGTGCGGGGGGGGGGGGGAGCCATTTGTGCTAATGGTGTGGACAAAGAATTCCCATAGTTGATCTCACAGTAGAATCTGTCCCTTTGGTTTGGCAGATGATGACAATAATCCCAGAGTTACTGTGTTCCACGAGTGAATCACCTGCTCCTCACACATCATTCATGATTTGATAAATCTTCTCCAATTCTGTCAGCAAAAAGAGCAAAGAGCTCCAGATGCAACGAATGCACAAGGCCACACTTTCAAAGGGAAGGTTTCTCCCAGATGAGACTGGAATAGTGTGGCGGTAGGCCATGGTGGTAGGCCCATTCTTTCACTCCAAGGCTGCAAATTCGACCAGGTAAAACACTTCTAACGCTCCTCCTCAGACAGAAGGCAGCCAACCTCTTCTGGTGACTTTTCCAACACACAAATCTGGAAAAACGAAAGTGCTGGCCCACTAGGCTTAGTCCCCACAAGTGCTGTGACATTTCAGGAACAACCTCAGAGCGCCGTCGACTGCTTGATGCTGTGGAAGCTGACCCGTGTGGGTGACGTGGGAATGGACATGGCTCTCGCCACCCTGGCCCGGATAGAGTGCTTGTCCTGCCACCGGTGCCATCTCTTCCGTACTGCGGAGCGGACCTGGGAAGACAAATCACATTACAAAAAAAAAAACTAACTAAAAGGGTAACTTGCCATGCAGAAGTCGATGCGTATCAGTTTCAGAGCAAGCTTAACTGTCATGGCTTCTCCCAAAAAATCATTAGAACTGTATGCTGTGGGTTTTCCGGGCTGTGTGGCCGTGGTCTGTTAGATCTTGTTCCTAATGTTTCGCCAGCATCTGTGGCTGGCATCTTCAGAGGTGTATCACAGAGGGAAGCCTGTTACACACTGCGTCCACACTTCTCTCTGTGATACCACTCTGAAAATGCCAGCCACAGAAACGTTAGGAACAAGATCTACCAGACCATGGCCACACAGCCCGGAAAACCCACAACAACCAGTTGAATCAGGCTGTGAAAGTCTTCGACAATACTTAGAACTGTAGTTCGGCAAAGCGCTGAGGGCCAAAAGGGGTATTTGTGAAGAACGACAGTTAAACCACTTAAAGTCTTTCATGCAAATGTAACCACACGTCAAAGCTAGACGTGAGAGTGACATTTCTGTATGTGTAAACCAAGCCCATAGCCAGAAAAATTTCATCGGGGGCGGAGGTGTGAATACAGTGGTGATCAGTTCATCTTTAGTTATTTCCTTTTTTAAAAATTTATTTGTGCATTATTTATTTACCAGTTTTGTACTTGAGACTCAAAGTGGATACATGGTATAATAAAGCAGTGTAATTGAATAGCAAGAGGGATATAATAAGCAATGCAATACAACTAGGATTACAATAGTTAGAATCGTGCCAAAAAAATTCAGACATCCTATCCCACACACACCACCTCCTCCCACGCTTTTTGAATTAGGACTCTTCAGCCTTGCTAATAGCTAATTCTGGTCTAGCCAACTGCAGAGAATTCACATTTGGAAGATGTATGAGAGTAGTTGCACCTTTTCACCTTGGCTCCTTCCCTTTTTTTACATAGAGAATGTACACTTGAAAGTCTCATGATGGTTTCACATCAACTCTATTGCTGATTGGAGGGACAGGACAAATGATTGATGGGGGCTCAGCCCCTTTTTGCACCATCGTGGCTACAGGTCTGGTTTAAACCCAGAACATAGAGCTAATGTGGCTAGGGTTCCCACTGGCTTGGGAAGGGAGATCTCCCAACTCATTGCCCACCTATGTTCAGCGGATTGGTGGGGTCAGAAGGGGGAGTGGGGGAGGATGTTTTAAAAAATTAAGGTCTCATATACTTATATGAAGTTCTGGCCATAGAGTTCCTGACAATTCCTAGAGCTTCTTAGAAGTTATAAGGGCAGCTCTAGCAATTGCCTGCAATTCTTTGGCAATCGGTAACAATGTTACAGATGGTATGGTCCAAGTTCATAGGACTGCTCCCCTTGCTCCTGGAGCTATTTAAGCAGCCTGAACCACTTCTGGCCATAGAGTTCCTGACAATTCCTAGAGCTACTTAGAAGTGACAAGCGTAGCTCTAGCAATTTAAACCCACCAAATTGAGGTCATGCCATTGTTTGAATGTCAAGGTCTTCCTTTCTACCTCAAGATATCGCACTGCTCCCTAGAGCCAAAACAAAATGGGAACAAGGGGAAATTAAGCAAATTATCATATCTGAAATTTGCTTGGGTTACTGACATGCACATTTGGATGATGATGATGATGATGATGATGATGATGATGATGATGATGATGATGATGATGATGATGTTTTATACTGATAGCAAGGAATGCCAGTGGGTTTTAGGGGTTTTTTTTAATAGAGAACAAACAGATCAGAAGGATGGAGTTTGGCCGGTCACTGTTATCTTTGCCTCAGTGTGTATATTGATTTATTTCAGGACATTTATACCCTGTTTTTCTATATTAAAGAAACTCACTGTGCTCAAGGGAGTGCACAATAAGTATAATAAGATTAAAACCATAAACAACATATATACCCCACAGAAAACTACATAAAAAGCAAACTAGAACAATCAGATAAACTGTAAAATAGACTTTTCAGTGCAGCAAGTGAAAACTTTCACAAACAGCATCTCTCACACAAAACTTCTAGACTGTGGGATTTTTATGTGTAATTTATACTTATTTATAATTTTGATTTTTAAGCCTCCCTTTCCCATATAGCTTCTGGGCAGCTTCCAACAGAGCAATGCAACAAAGACTCAAAACAATCAATTTTGTAACCTGTGACGCCCTAAACAGTGGTGGGATTCAGCCAGTTCGCACCGGTTTGGCAGAACCGGTAGCTAATTTTCTGCTGAGTTCACCAAACGGGCTGAATCCCACCACTCCAGGTAACTCCAAGGTGCTAAAAGCCCTGTTACCCCCTTTTCCAGGCCTGCTCAAAGATCGGCTGTCTCCTGCAGTCGGCTGGTGAAAAAACCCCGGCCCCTATAGTGGTTGGGCAGCCAGCCTAGCAGCACGTGGGCCAAGCCACAGTTGCCACCTTCCTTCGTCTCCCCCTGGCACCCCAACATTGAAAAGATGGGGAGGTGGTGGGAAATGCCCCGACTGGGCCAGCCACGTTCCTTCACAGCATCCAGGTAAGTGGGAAGCGGCGGGGTGTGTGTGTGTGTGTGTGTGTGTGTGTGTTGAACCGGTAGATAAATTAATAGAAATCCACCACTCAAGGACGTAGGTAAGGGGGGGTTCTCGGGTTCAACCCCCCCCCCATTGCATGTCTGAAGCTCCATCCCCTGTTTGTGGGGTTTTGGGGTATTTTTAGTGGGGGTTTTGGTTTTTGACATGTAGGAGGTGCAGTTTTTAGGCTAGCAGCACCAAACTTTCAGGGGTTGTTTGGGAGACTTTCCTGATGATTCGACCCAGGTTTGGTGAGGTTTGGTTCAGAGGGTCCAAACTTATGGATTCCCAAAGGGGGTGCCCCTATCCCCCATTGTTTCCAGTAGGAGCTAATAGGAGATGGGTCTACACGTTTGAGGGTCCATAACTTTGGACCCCCTGAACCAAACTTCACCAAACCTGGGTGGTATCATTAAGAGAGGCTCCTAAAGATACCCTGAAAGTTTTGTGCTGCTAGCTTAACAATTGCATCCCTGACAGCAGGCACCCCCCAAATTTCCCTGATTCTCCTTTTAAATCCACCCTTCGGCATGGATTTAAAGGGAGAATCTGAGATCCCCAATTTAAACAGTTTAAAGTGATGCTGTTTCAAGGTGGGGGATAATACACCCCAAAAAAGCATCACTTTCAATGTTGTTTTAACCGGGGACCCCAGATTCTCCCTTTAAGGTGGATTTAAAAGGAGTAGTAGTAGTAGTTTGGATTTATTTCCCCCCTTTCTCTCCTGTTGGAGGCTCAAAGGGGCTTACAATCTCCTTTCCCTTCCCCCCTCACAACAAACACCCTGTGAGGTGGGTGGGGCTGAGAGAGCTCCGAAAAGCTGTGACTAGCCCAAGGTCACCCAGCTGGCGTGTGTGGGAGTGCACAGGCTAATCTGAATTCCCCAGATAAGCCTTCACCGCTCAAACGGTAGAGTGGGGAATCAAACTCGGTTCCTCCAGATTAGAATGCACCTGCTCTTAACCACTACGCCATTGCTGCTCCTATATATAACACCAAACAAAAAGGAGAATTTGGGCTCTCTAGTTTAAACACCATTGAAAGTGATGCTGTTTGGGGTAGATTCCAGCATCACAGCAGCCGCCCGGCGGGGGGGGGAGGGACTCAGATTTTTCACCGGGCTCCATTTTCCCTGGCTACACCTCTGCCCAGAGGGGAGGGCAGAAGGGGCTGCCGGCTGGGAGCCCAGTTGGTGGGTGGGGTGGGGGAGGGGGTAAGGGGAGTCTGCTGTCCCTGGCCTATGGGAGCTGTTTTTATAAACACTGAGGCCGGGGGCGGGGCTTGTGAAGGTGTGGCCACACCCCCAGCGGCGGGTGGGGGCATGGCCCCACCCCTGGACCCCCCCATAAAAAAATCTATACCTACGTCCCTGACACCACTGGCCCTAAGTACAACACCTTAAGGATGGAATTAGCAACATACAATATCAATGAACACCAGAAAACAAAAAGACCTCTATATACGACAGGGAAAAAAAGAAAGGGAACGGAACAGAAGCTATCCAGGTGAGCTTTGTCGCTGCCCTCAACCAAAGTCCTGGCAAAACAGCTTCGTCTTACAGCCTTTGTGGGACTGGGATGAATCCCGCAGGGCCCAGGTCTCATTTTTTTTTTAAAAAAACCTAATATAGAACAGAATAAATGTCTATATTCTTTATAAACTTTAAGATTTAAGTTTCTCAAAGTGTTCCTCAGAATGAAACACAGCATATAATATTCCAGTGATTGGTGTTCAAAATTGCAAAACTTCAGCCATGTTTTGAAACTGTCACCTTTCCAGCAGATGCCTTAATTCTACTGTCAGAGGATCCCCCCCCTCCATTTGCCCATAACTGCCTCCCACCACTCATATCTGTCCCTTGCCTGGGAACTAGAAGAGCCCATTCAAGACATGCCCTATTGGCTACATGCAACCCAAAAGGTCTCCATCAGCCCCAGTCCCAGCTCACCTCACTGTTCAGGAAACAATAGAAGACAGAGACAAAAAAGCCCTGAGAGGGAAACAAAGAGGAATCCATAGTCAGTCAAGCCCTGGGAGAAAGAGTACAGACGGCATTTGGCCCCATGTCTGCTGTGGGGCAAATCCAGCCGTTTATTTCATCAACAGCCTCTTGATCTTGTCAACCTTCCCCTCCATAATCCAAGATGTTTGAGATCTAGACAGTGCTTAACACAGTGAGGAAAAGACCTGCACTCTGCACATGTTCCAAAGTACACTTTAATATTTTGTAGGGCTGTACACAGTAATTTACTTTTTCTACTTCAGCAAATTTTGTGTGTAGACTTATGGCAACCCCAGCAAGGGTCTTTAAAGGCATGTGAGAAGCAGAAGTGGTTTGTCATTTCCTTGGTGGTCTTGTTCCGATTACTAACCAGGTTTACCTTCCGAGATCTGATGAGATCGAGCTATACTATGCCACCTTCCCTCTATTAGTTAATTTTAGAGGGTTTTTCAATTCATTCCCACCCACCCCCATTTATTATTGAAGAAGAAGAAGAAGAGTTGGATTTATATCCCCCTTTCTTTCCTATAGGAGACTCAAAGGGGCTTACAAACTCCTGTCCCTTCCCCACTCACAACAAACACCCGGTGAGGTTGGTGGGGTTGAGAGAGCTCTGAAGAACTGTGACTAGACCAAGGTCACCCAGCTGGCATGTGCTGGAGTGCACAAGCTAATCTAGTTCCTCAGATAAGCCTCCACAGCTCAGGTGGCAGAGCAGGGAATCAAACCTGCTTCCTCCAGATTAGAGTACACCTGCTCTTAACCACTAAGCCACTGCTGCTCCTATTACACCTGCTCAGATTTGGTTTTATTTTCATTCATTTCAAAAAGAAATACCCTTCTGCCTGTAATCTACTTTTTGTCCCAGTCAATTAGGGTGAAAATTCTCAGGGATTGTACACCTTCACTCAGTTTTCAAGCAGATAGAAGAAAACTTTTCATGGGATATAAGAAGTTCAAATTTTTACTTCAGAGGGAGTACAGGGAAGAGTGATAATGGTCATATAAGAGCTTCTCCTCCTTTCCTGGTATCATAAAGACAGTGCTAGGGAAGGTCTGTTCTTAAATAAAACTGGAGTAAAGGGAGCAAAATCTTGTCACACATGGATGATTTCAATGTTTGTCTTCCAGGTTAGTTTACTTCTAGCACTGTTGCTGTGATGAGAAAAACACATCTCATGCACCAGACAGAACTGTTAGGAGGGGGCAGGATGTAGGTCCTATCACCCAAATGTGCCTGAATTGCTTAAAAACAGACACCCCTCTCACACACACATACTCTATGCATAGTAATGTCTGGGATGACAATACTTTTGGTGAGAACATCTGTTAACTCTTCTGGTTGGAAGCTGCCTTTGCCAGTTAAAGTATCTGCTTAGCCATTCTCTCCTCCTGCTTCCCTGTCTAAAACTATGAAAACCAGTTGAGCATCAGAATCATTTGCTGGAGTTTTCCAGAGATTATCAATAATGCTTAATTTTAACAATCTCATCCAACATGTTAAAGCAGAGTTGATTTTGTATGAATTTTGCTTCGTTAAATTCTGGATTCATATTGCTTATTTTGAAGATTCTGAAGCTGAGTGCTGACTTCAGAATCAAGTTGCAGAAGTGAGATCTAGTCAGCTGCTCAAGCTCATTAGCTGGGGAAACTGGGATAAAAGGGCAGGGGGAGGCTAGTAGTGGCAGCATGAATAGTTAGACAACTATTTTTTGAGATGAGGGTGTGGTTGGAGAGTGGATTCTCAGAGCCTGAACAAAGTTTTGCACAGACTCAAAATGGATTTTAAAATAAATTTCAAATGTGGTATTTGAGATGTGACTTTTAAGAGTAATTTGGACATTTTAATGACTTTTGACACAGTTAAGTACTAACTTGACAACATTTGCACTTTCCACATGTCTTAATATTCCCCTCATCCACCCTTTCCAATCTTTCCAACTCTAGTTCTATGAAGGGGCCTTTCTGCATTTTCATTTTCCTTGCTTGTTCCTTCAGATATCTCCCCCCCCCTCCCCTCCCCCCCCATTCTGCATGTTTTGCTCTCTGTAGTGGTTGATTTGATATAATACAGATTTAATTCCAGCATAACTCCACGCAGAATTTTAAATTGCAGGTTTTTATGCTGAACTTAAATCAAATCAATATAGAGGGTGATATCGAATCGAGCACTAGAGGGACCAAAAAACATGTGGAACATGACAATGAAAGAAAGAAAAAGAGAAAGAAAAAAGGAAGGAAGAAAGAAAGAACCTTGTAAATGAGGAAAATGAGAATGTGGAAAAGCTCAAGTTTTCCATACCTGGAAGGACTCCAAGAGAGAATTGAAGTAGATGAAGACAATCCGGGATATTTCATCTTCTCCAGGGTTGACGAAGAAAAGCATATAAGTAATGCCCAGTAACGGTAGAAGCACAAGAGTGGCTTTCACAGCTTTTCTGTCAAAAGGAGGAGGGATGCAGAATTCACCAGCCATGCAATCCAACAGTTTTTCAAAATAACCCCACTGTACCCACTTCTCCCTGGACACAAACACATGATGCTACTTGAAACCTTTAACTGACGATGCACAGGATTGAACCTGGGGCCTTTTGCACGCAAAGCAGATTATCTACCTGAGCCACAACCCCTCCTATTGAGGTAAGGAACATGGAAGCTGCTTCATCCCGAAGTCAGAGCGCTGGTCCATCGAAGTCAGTACCTCTGACTGCATGTGGGTTTCCAGGCTCTGAGAGGTAGATCCTTCTCATCATTTACTACCTGACCATTTTAAGTGGAGATGCTGGGAACTGAACCTGGGACCTTCTGCACACACAACTAGTGTTCTGCCACTGAGTCATGGTCCCTCCACAAGGATTGAGACTGGATCGACCCATGTTGCAAAACAAAGTGAGATTCTGGGAAGAAGAAGAGTTGGATTTATATCCCCCTTTCTTTCCTGTAAGGAGACTCAAAGGGGCTTACAATCTCCTTTCCCTTCCCCCCTCACAACAAACACCCTGCGAGGTAGGTGGGACTGAGAGAGCTCTGAAGAACTGTGACTGGCCCAAGGTCACTCAGTTGGTGTGTGTTGGAGTATACAGGATAATCTGAATTCCCCAGATAAGCCTCCACAGCTCAAGCCGCAGAGCGGGGAATCAAACCCAGTTCCTTCATATTAGAGTACACCTCCTCTTAACCACTATGCCACTGCTGCTCCTAAGAGTGATGGAGTGGACTGTACAACTTCAGGCTCAGGAAGATGGTCATCATTTTTTAAATGTTCTCTGTATATTTTTTAAAAGAAACATTTCATGGGATGTGAGGAATGGCTAGGACTCGGCTCCGGTAGGCTTGTCTTTTATATAGGACAACATTAAACAACCCTGACCTGGATAGCCCAGGCTAGCATGATCTTGTCAGATCCTGGAAGCTAAGCAAGGTCAGCCCTGGTCAGGGTGGCTTCACAGAGGCAGCCAATGGCAGACAATCTTTGCACATCTCTTGGCTTGAAAATCGTTGCCGTAAGTCAGCTGTGACTTGATAGCAACAGACAGTTCAATTAGATCAGGGGATCTGCCACCTCCTTCAGCAGTCTAGGTCTACCCCACAGCAGCTTGTGGGGGCAGCAGAGGGCAGAGCGTCTAGTCCTCAATATCAGATGTGGTTTCTGATAGGCTTCAAAATTCTGCAGTTATCCTACCGTAACTACACCCTGACCTTGATGAGCCAGGCCAGCTTGATGTCACCAGATCTTGAATCCCAGGCAGGGTTGGCCCTGATTAGTACTTACGTAGATGGGAAACCACCAAGGAATTAGAGGGTTGTAATGCAGAGGTAGGCAATGACAAGCTACCTGTATTCCTCTCTTGCTTTGAAAACCTATGGGCTTTCCCATGGGCCTTCCACAACACCCCAACTGACTACCCCTGCAGCGGCAATAGATGCCCACCTAGTGCTCCATGCTTGAAAGCTCTAGAGTGCTTCTTGCAGACTCTTATCCTTCCTCCAGATGTGCAAAAGTGGCTAAGTGAGGGTGTGGGGGAAGCACTCTGTATATGCTTGAAGGCATTTTTTTGTTTATGGTTTGGTTTGGTTATGACATCTGATCCACACAGAATCTCATCTGGACCATTAAGACAGCTCTTTGTGGTAGAACTTCTGCACCTTTAACAATTATTAGGACTGCCAACCTCCAGTCAGAAGCTGAAGATCTCCTAGGATTACAAGTGGCCCCTTCCGCACATGCAGAATAATGCACTTTCAACCCACTTTGAAGCTGGATTTTACTGTGCAAATTGTGCAATTGTGAAAGTGTATTGAATATGCATTATTTTGCATGTACGGAAGGGGCCAGTGATCTCCAGCCAACAGAGATAAGCTTCTCTGGAGGAATGAGCCGCTGTGGGCTCTATGGCATTATACCTCACTGAAATCTTTCTCCTCCCCAAACCCCAGCCTCTTCAGGCTCTGCCCTCCAAAATCTCCAGGTATTTCCCAGGCCAGAGCTTACAACCCTAGAAATTGCAGGCTAGGCATGAAGTCCAAGCAGAACTTGCTGTGGCCGAGCCCCCACCGCCAGGAGGAATGGAGCTGGAACAAACTATGCAAAGTAATGAGCCCAGCTTAATTATCATAATGAATTTTGGGTGTGGCAGCCCTTCAGGGCTGGAGCGAGGGGGAACTGCATCCAGGGCATGCCCCTGCCATGCCCCACCCACCCCTGCCCCGGAAAACCTCCGGAACGCCCCCTCCACGCCCCTGAACCGGTGCACACCCTGTGCATCGTGCACCCCCCCTGTCCCCTTGGGGCTACACCACTGCTGCCTTCCTCATCCTCCAGCCCACAGCATCCTCTCCAGCCAAGGATGTAGGTAAGGGGGGGGGTCCCCAGGTTCAACCCCCATTACATGTTTGAGGCTCCACCCCCCGTTTGAGTCTTTTTTGTATTTTTAGTGTTTTTTCCCGTTTTTGGCCTGTAGTTGGTGCAGCTTTTAGGCTAGCAGCACCACAGTTTCAGGGATTTTTTAGGAGACTCTCCTGATGATACCACCAAGGTTTAGTGAGGTTTGGTTCAGGGGATCAAAAGTTATGGACCCTCAAAGGTGTAGCCCCCATCTTCTATTAGCTCCCATTGGAAACAATGGAGGATGGAGCACCCCCTTGGGGAGTCCATAATTTTGGACCCCCTGAACCCAACATCACCAAACCTGGGTGGTATCATCAGGAGAGTCTCCTAAAAGTTTGGTGCTGCTAGCTTAACAATTGCACCCCTGACAGCAGGCACCCCCCAAATTTCCCCAGATTCTCCTTTTAAGGTGGATTTAAAAGGAGAATCTGGGCTCCCTTGTTTAAACACTGTTGAAAGTGATGCTGTTTGGGGATGGATTCCAGCATCACAGCGGCTGCCCATGGGAGGTGCCCCCCCCCCCGCAAAACTCAGATTTTGCACAGGGCTCCATTTTCCCTAGCTAAGCCTCTGCCCGTAGGGGAGGGCAGAAGGGACTGCCAGCTGCCGGCTGGGCACCCAGCCAGTGGGGCGGCGGGCGGGCGTGGCAGGGGAGTCTGTCATCCCCGGCCTTGGAGAGCTGCTTTTATAAGCACTAAGGCCGGGGGGTGGTGAGGGCATGGCCCCCACCCCAAACCCACCCCATAAAAAATCTTTAGCAACGTCACTGTTTCCAGCTGATACCTGTACTGGATAGTCTCGGAGGTGGTCGAGGCCCGAAGCTTCGTCATCAAGATTCTGACAATATTGAACAGAAATATAAAGTTGATCTGGAACAGACACAGAAATCTGGTTAACTGTGGGCAGAACTGGCTTCGACAACTCTGTCACCACGTGCCACTTTCCACTGCGCATTCCCACTGTTTAAGGGGCAAGCCATTTCTTCCTCCTGAGAAGAGTTTGGATTTATACTCCACTTTTCTCAACCATAAGGAGTGTCAACGCTGCTTGCAATCGCCTTTCCTCAGGGTGGAGCAAGGGGGAACTGCGCCCAGGGAATGCATGCGCCCTGTGCCCCTGCCACGCCCTGCTCTGGAACACCACCACCCCCACGCGCCTGCACCAGCACGTGCCCGGTGCATCACGCACACCCCAGCCCCCTTGGCACTATGCCACTTCCTTTCCTTCCTCTCTCCACAACAGACACCTTGTGAGGTAGGTGGGGCTGAGAGGATTCGGAGAGAACTGGGACTAGCCCAAAGTCACCCAGCAGGCTTCAGGTGTAGGAGCGGGGAAACAAGCCCAGTTCTCCAGACTTCAATAATGCAATGCAATACTGGCTTGACTCCCCTCTCAAATTGAATTTAGTTGTTTTTCTTTTAAAAAGGTGGAAAAGCTAATGAGTGCTCAATAGCATATAATGCAAAAGTGTATTTTATTATATCATATTTATATCCCACCCTATCTCTGGTGTATTTTTGAAGATAGCTCGTAAAATTTTTTTTAAGGGTATATATTGCTGGAATCTGCAGGACCAGCTGAGTACATCTATGCACTTTTCTGACTGAAGAGACGCCCAGGATCAGAGCCTGCAGAACAAAGGTCCTGGGACAAAAATGGTAACAATTGTAACAACAGGTGCCTTAAGGCAGAAAGATGCACTTTGAAGGGTTTTTTAAAATGTAGGCTGTTGCTGAATGGACCATTATCATTCACCAATTAGGAGGGGTAGCTAATACCCCAGAGGACAGAGTCAGAATTCAAAATGACCTAGACAGATTAGACAGCTGGTCCAAAACAAACAAAATGAGTTTCAACAGAGATAAATGTAAAATACTACACATAGGCAGAAAAAAATGAAATGAACAGATATGGGATGGGTGACACCTGGCTTGACAACACTACAAGCGAAAGAGATCTGGGAGTCTTAGTAGACCATAAACTAAATATGAGTCAGCAGTGTGATGCGGCGGCCAAGAAAGCCAGTGTGATTCTGGGTTGTATCAATAGGAGTATAGTGTCAAGATCGAGGGATGTAATTGTACCTCTGTATTCTACATTGGTTTGGCCTCACCTGGAATATTGTGTACAGTTCTGGGCAGTTCAGGAGGGATATTGACCGGCTGGAGCGTGTCCAGAGGAGGGCAACCAAAATGGTAAAGGGTCTGGAGTCCGTGCCGTACAAAGAGAGGCTTAGGGAGCTGGTGATGCTTAGTCAGGAAAAGTGAAGGCTAAGCGGGACATGATAACCATGTTTAAATATTTGAAGGGATGTCATGTCAAAGAGGGAGCAAGCTTGTTTTCTGCTGCTTCAGAGACTAGGACATGGAGAAATGGACTCAAGGTGAAGGAAAAGAGATTCCACCTAAACATTAGGAATAACTTCCTGACCGTCAGGGCTGTTCGACAGGGGAATTCACTGCCTCGGAGAGTGGTGGAGTCTCCTTCTTTGGAGGTTTTTAAACAAAGGCTGGATTAGCATATTCAGGAGTGCTTTGAATGTGTGTTTCTACATTGCAGGCCCTTGCAGGCCCTTGTGGTCTCTTCCAACTCTATTATTCTATTCTATGAACCTTCAGCAAATGGAGCCAGGGAGAATCTCTTCACCAGCACAAAAAAGTCAAGTGCAAGCAAGGAGGAAATTAACCAGAAAGCTTAACTGTTGGGTGGGAAACATAAGATGCCTCTAGAGCTCTGCATTTCACACAGCCAGGCACATCTTGCAGGTGCCTTATGGAAGAAAGATGCACTTTGAAGGGTTTTTTTTTTTAAAAAGTAGGCTGTTGCTGAATGGACTGTTGTCATTCGTACAATCCAGGGGGGTGGGGTTTTTTTAGTTAAACCACTTGGAAGTCGGCAGCTCTGCTGAAAGAAATAGCCAGCACTGGCTGCAAGCACAGTTGGCTCCAAATGTTGAGTGCAAAGCATCATTCAAGAACAAGCATAAGCCAGTTTTTAACTGGGATGTCCCCTGCTTCACAACTCAGCAGCAAACATCTCCCATTGGATATGGTCCAAATGCATCATTATTTTTCTGGATAATTTAACACAGTGATTACAAAAAAGGCCAGGATATAAACCTAAGCAGAGTTATTCTACCCTTTCTAAATCTCATCAATTTCTGTGGGTTTAGAAGAACACAGCTCTGCATAAAACTGCGCTGTAAGTCTTTGAAATAATTTTGTATCTGTGTTGTATAGTTTAAGTTTAGAAAAGCCGATCAGTTCTCAACATCCAAGAGCATGAGATGGATATGAAACACTGAAGACTCTATAATTCTTTTAAAATACATATCCAAGGGAATGGAGGAAAAAAACGCTCTCTCCTCTCTCCCCCAGCAAAACGTTTTTAATAGGGCTTAGCCAACAGTATCAGGCAGTCACAATGATCCATCCAAATAAGAATCTGTGGAAGTAGTTTTTTTCAAACCACTAGGGGGAGCTACTTCCCCAGACATTATATAACAAGTGATCTCCGCCCCATCTAACAAAGAACGTTTATTTTGTGCTTAATCATTATAATTTGAAAGGTCTTAATGGCTATAAAAGAAGATTCCCTACCATAGTCGTTTGGGATTTTAGTTTTACAAATGCAAAGCAAAATTTCTCAGGTCACACCTCCCCTGAAATACTCTTGGATCTTTAATGAGAGCAGTGACAGAGAGATGCATGCACTTTCTTCTAAAATATTTTACTGATCATAGACATGGGAGGTTACAGAGGGCCAAACACTGAGTTCAAGAGATCAGTCTATGGGTGGAAAACAGCTGTTTCAAAATCCTGAGGTTCACCATGACTGCAGCTGCAATAGGGATACCAGCCTCCAGGTAAGGCCTGGGGATCTCCTGGTATTACAGGATAAAATGGATGGTGGACTCTGTAGCACTGAACCCCACTGAGGTCTCTGTCCTTCCCAGGCTCCATCCACAAATTTCCAGGAACTTCCTAACCAGCATCTGGTAACCCTACCCCCACCCCCCCTCCCCAGAACCTCTTCCCAGTGTCCAGGAAAGACCTGGCAATCCTAAACCACAAGAATAACCCCCCCCCCACCACCACCACCCTGAATCATTTGTGATTCAGCAAGAACTGGTAACTATTACATGGCATATTTAAAAAGCCCTCCCCTGGATCATTCAGGCTAGCAGATCTCATCAAGTCACACAACCTAAGCAGGGTTGACTTGGGTTGCCAGTCTTGGAAATATTGGGGGGTGAAGTCTGAGGAGACTTCAGTGAGATATACCGTGTTTCTCTGAAAATAAGACAGTGTCTTATATTAATTTTTGCTCCCAAAGATGCACTATGTCTTATTTTCAGGGGTTGTCTTATTTTTTCGCTCCACAGCTGCATGCTCTGGTGTTCTGTTAGATGGGCCTGCTTCCAAACAAAAACTTTGCTACGTCTTACTTTCGGGGGATGTTTTATATTTAGCACTTCAGCAAAACCTCTACAACGTCTTATTCTCAGGGGATGTCTTATTTTCGGAGAAACGGTAATACCATAGCATTGACCTTCCACCGTGGCTATTTTCTCCATGAGAACTTACCTGTGTTATCTGGAGATCAATTGTAACAGTGAGAAATCTCTACCCACCATCTGGAGGCTAAGCATAAGCCAGTCTCATAAATCACCTTTATGTATGGCCCTTTTCACACAGCAGAAAGGGCGCCTCTCCACCAGCAGAAATTATGCCGATGGAGGGGAGGGGGCCGTTTGCACAGGAGCGTGCGAGCGGCCCCCGCAGAGGCCAGCACAGAGGAGGCGGCTCTGCACAAAGTCGCCTCTTCTGCGTCCCCCCCACTCACCTCGTCCTCCAGTGTCAGTCTGGAGGGCTGCAGGGACCCACCAGAGGGCAGCATGGGCAGGTCTCAGCAGCCCTCCAGACCAATGCTGGAGGACGAGGTGAGTGGTGGGGACGGGAAAGCGGCGCCTTCAACACAGTGCAGTTCACACCGTGCCGATGGGAAGGCAGCACTTTCCAAAAACCTCCCTTGGGAAGGGAGGTGGAAAGGGGCACCTTCACGCCACTCGGGGCCACACAGGACGGCGCTGTGCTGCCTGTGCGATCAGCTGTCCAGGGATGGCATTTTTGCTGTCTCTGGGCCGCTGTAAATGGCCCATGCGGAAAGGGCCTACATGTGTTTTATTTCTTTTGGTCACTGCTATCACATTATAAACCAAGGGGTATGTGTGTGTGTGTGTGTGTGTGGGGATTTTCCACCCCCCATGTGATCAAATTGGCTGGGGACATTTGTACCCATATGTCCCTCTGCCAGGTACGCATCTGCACAAAGGTGATTTAAGAGACAATTCTATTCAGGTTTAATTTTTTGCACAACTTGTACTATGTAGGGATGAGCCGCTGACCCAGCAGCACCGTAGGCAGAGCGCTGGCATGCCGGCCCAACTACGGCCTTCTGGTCGCACTCCGGCCTCTATCCCCCACCCCCCCGTGAGTCACAGGTCATGAACTACCTGGCTCTACAACTACCAGGTGTCCCAGACAAAGGGACAACGGAGCCTTTGCCCGCAGGTGTGGATTAGACCCAGACGCAGACACTTCCTCCCGCACGTAGCAGCCCGATGAGATCATGCATCACATGATGATCTCCCGGTCTCCCGGTCTCCCGGTCTCCCACCGCCTTCCACCCCTTTACACTTCCGCGCTGTAACCCTACTGTGCTGTGCCAGAAACTAGCATGCGTAGAGTTGCCAGGGATCACGGACTCAAGGGCTTCCCGCTTTCGCTGGCTCTCTCCACCAGATGATATCTCCGCGTCTTGCCTCGCCCTTACGGTGACTCCGCTGGCACGACTACAACTGCGCCGGGAAACTGGAATCCTCGAACCTCCATCCCTGCTAAGCGCATCGCTTGGGAAAGGGTCAGCCGCTGCAATTTACGTCCGCTGGATCGGCGCACCCAGGGACTCCACTCCTCGGTACCGCTCGGCCCACTGGATCGGGCGCGATCCAGGGACCCGAAGTTCTAGGGAGGTCTCTCGTCCGACGATTTTAAACAATAGTAAGCATGGGGGCTTGCAAAAGCAGGGCTTATGACAAGCACGCTAGCGTAATTGAAAGCGCCAGCTTAAAGCTGCAGGGTCTCCGTGAAGAGAGGGGAGCTAGCGCAAATTGGTTGAGGAGATTGAAGCTCAATGGTCCATGGAACCCAGAAAGGGGGACATTGAAATCTTAAGGATTGGGAAAACATCGGGCACACTCTGCACAGAGAGCCTCACGCTGATGTCATCAGTTACCGACGCGGAGGCAATGCTAAGGCTCTCTTGCCATAGATCGCCCTCCTTTCGACCCTTCAGCTTCCAATTTCACCCCCGGAACTTTCTCTATCCGCTAAATTGGACGCTTCGTCCTCCTTCTGCCCTCCCTTGCTTCCCCGCCTCCTTCAAATCCTCCCGCCGTCCTCGGCCGCCTTCCTCCCTTCTCGCCTTCCGCCTTCATTTTCTGGAAGCCACCGTAATCTGGCCAGTGCCACGTAATGGCGTGGGTTTCAAAACCTCTAGCAGAGCCGCATTAGCCATGATCTGCAAAAAAAGGAAACTCCCTGACGGAAGACGATACCGACATCCCCGCCATGTGCCCCGGGCCCATTACACTGATCATGAAGGGGAAGATGGCATTGTTCGGCGAGTTGTCTGTGCACCGCCTCCTAGGTTACAACATTCTCACTGAACCTCGCAAGGCAATGCGGGACGAGGGAATCACCAGCCCCTAAGTGTGAGAGTGTATGTTGGAAGCAGTCGAGAGGAATCACTTCCAATGGTTCCGGAGGGACTGGAAAACCACCTTTCGTGATGCTCTTGAACCCCGCACAGTATGTGGTCTGGGAAAGCGAGTACCGCCAGCAGTGCATAAGCAGAGGATAGCCTCTGGCGGTGCCTACACCGGGCCACAAGCAGTTTTATGGCTGCTTAATGCATTTCGGCTTAACCCCAATGCGCAGATTGTTCGGCCGGAGGCCACCCTTACGCATCAGCTTCTGGAGTGTGCTCTACAAGGCGCTTTTGAAGGTCCCCAATACACTGACAGCTAACCCAAAGTTTCTCTAGCTGCCCGCAAAAGCCTCCAAGAGCCCTATGCTGAGTTCGCTGCGGAACAGGCTCCAGGAAGCCCTCAAGAGGTGCAGGTTGACAACGAGGCTCCAGGGCCAACTCCCCTGCCGCCTTTGCCAAGGAGAACGCCTCATTGAGTGCTCGCAAAGCTGTCACAGGTTCAGGGAAGGAACTCCTGAACTGGCCGATATGCTCAAAGTTTGCCAGGATATCGGGTCCTTCGCCCATCAAGCTAGCCTTTTAGCCGCAGCCCTCTCTCGCTGCCATGAGACGGCCCCGAGACAAGTGTTTCAATTGCAACAGGCTGTGACACTTCCGGAGGGATTGCAGACTGCCCAGCCGGGGGGCCTACAACCCTGATGGGGGGGAATTCTCCACCTGAGGGCTGGAGGCCCCTGTGCCCAGGACCAGATGCCCCTCAGTGCTCCGCTGGGGAGGCTCGGGCACTGGCATCTCCCCAGCTCCAGGAACTAAGGTCTGCACTCTCAAACTTCTCTCCCCGAAAGCTCTAATGAGATCTTCGCTGCCCCTGCTCAGTATAGTGATCCTTTCCCCTCGGAAGCTGGCCGAGTCGGCTCCGCCTGGGGCCTCCGGGCCACTGTAAACGAGAACTGCCTATCGCTCCAGGGGTCATTGACTCCACATGCCCGGGAGCCGCTCATATGCCCGGGTATGGACAAATATCCTACAGGAATTGTCCAGCGGGACCAGCTGTGGCATCGCTGGTCTCTCCTGCCTCATCGAAGCAATTCGCCGGGTTCGGAGCAAAGGCCACGGAGCCCAAGTAACCGGCCGGGTACAACTGGCGCCAGCATAGTCGCTTGTTGTAAGGCAGCCGGCTAATTCTGATCAGTGGATAACGGGGGCTTGCCTTACGCTTTGGGGGAGGGAGGAGAGCAGATCAGTGCTGACGGGGCACCTGCCCGGCCGGGCGTCTGCAGCTGGAGCTTAAGCTTTATTGTAGCCCACAGTTCACCCCACTCTGGGCGGGTCCGAGATGGATAGATTCACTCCCACCAGCTCTCTCCCCTCACGCGGACCCCTGAGACTTCCCCATTTGCAGAGCAGTGGCCGCTACTCCAAAGAGTAGCCGGGCTGCCATGCACCAAAGCTTGTAGAGGAACAATTAGTCACGGGCTACATTGAGATCTCCACCTCGCCAAGGAACACGCCTGTCTTTGTGATCAAAAAAAGGAGTGGCCGATGGCTTACTGCTCCAGGATCTTAGGGCAGTAAATGCCTGGCACCCAGCCTGCAAAGGAACTCTAAGTAGGTCCAGAAGGTAAGCTTCTCAGGTCCAGGTGTAGCCATTCTCATGGAAATCCAGCACATGTTTGTTCTTAAAGTCCGGGTCTGAGCCACATTGGAATCCAGCCCATAGAGGACAAAGGCTTGTGCACTGACCCCATCGGCCCCCACCTGACCTCTTCTTCCATTGTGCAACACACAGAGCTGCCAACCCCTCCCCACTCCTGGGGAGGGGGGGAAGACAAGAAAACCTGGATGTTTAAACTCGTGTCGTTTCCCTCTTAGATATGTTCCCTAACTATATGCTCATTAAAAAAATGATTCAGCTTGGAAACACCTCCTACAGAATTGGGACAAAAGACTAACCCGATTCCTTTTCAGCCCTGCTTATATTAATAACTGAATTGCCTTGTTTAAAATGCTCCCATGAAAGCAAGATCTTCAGTCAAAACTGCGAACCTCCTCATTGTACTATATATGCTCATGTATGCTTATATATATTCTGTGTGTCTAGCCTTTTAAAGGGACCCCTAAGGTTCTTCCCTCATGAGAGGAGTTTTCCCCATTGCTTCTAAGCTGCGCCCCTGTGCTTCAATTTGAGGTTTTCCTCCCTTTGATTATGTGTGCCGATGCCTTGAAAGGTTTCACCCATTACAGCATCAGCCTTGGACGGGACACAGCTCGTGCAAGGTTCCTAGGATTTTATGGAACCTGCTCCAAGCCGCCTCCATCTTAGTCTAAACCCTCAAAACTCTTCCTCAAGCTTCTCCTTGAGAACCTCTTCCTTTGGCTAACTGAGCCTACATTACCTCATTGGCGTAGCACAAGCTTATATGTGAAACCAGGATTATTTCCGTGCTCCCACACTTTCTGCTGAGTACCACCCGGCTAGTCACAGTGCCTGAGGGCTCTCTCAGCCACACCTATCTTACACGGCCTCCGCTGTGAAGGTAAAAAAACTAGCTCAAACCAGCTAGGAGTCTGGCTAGTTGTGAGGGAAGGTAGGGTTAACTTCCAAACCTTTCCCCCCCCTCCTTTTTTCTTTCTTTCTGCACACCCCCTCCTTCTCTCGAAGGGTCTTTTTGCAAACCCTTCTCAAGTTGCTCGTGTGATCAAACCTCAAGCCCAGGAACTGCTTTCTCTGCATTCTTCTTCTCTTTCTAAATCCTTCCTATGGATCATCATTATATTAAGATATGACTCCTAATTGTGAAACTGTTTGGGTTGCTCTTGCTAAGAAGCCCACGCTTTTAGTGATTGGGATTACAAGCAATGTAAGCATCCTTGCACCTAGGTGTGACTCCTCTTTTTCCACTCTCTTCCCCCAAGCTCTCCAGCAATTCCTGTCTGCTGTGTCCTTTAAACGCCTTGTACGTTGCTGCGGATCGTTGGAGCTTAAACAAACGAAAGAAAGGGGAATATAGCCCCCCCCATCTAGGTCTCATCCAGCAGACCATCCTCAGAAGTGCTATCCATTAAAATTGCTTCCCGCTTCCACTCAGGGCTCTGGCTTTCCATTGTCATCCATAGAACTAACTCAGTAAGCGCCAACCCTCTGTAGGAAAAAGCGTTGCTTGTTTTTCTCTCTTCCATACAGGGATTCCAGCTCGCCATGCCCGGCCAACCCATGGAGTCACATCAGATGGAAACCAACCTCTATCCTGGAGATGGGTGGAGCCGGATCTCCCGGGAAGATCCTCACCCAGCAGCCCTGCTGGAGAAGCCTGATTGCCCCCCAGCCTGAGCCGAGATGGGAAAGATCTCTGGAGAGCCAGCACATCCACTCTTCCATGGAGATCGCTGCCCCCGCTGGGGCCCTTCCCCCCTCAGGGGGGAACGACAGCCTGGGCCAGCTAAGTGGCTCAGAGGCTGATGCTGTGTGTCGCTGCTCCTCATCTATACTACCACTCCCCTTTCTCTGCTGCCCCCTGGCTGAAGCCTGCAGCTGCAGCCAGGAACACACCACATTCCTAATAGTTAACCCTTGGAACTCCTCTGCTGCTTCAGCCACTTGATTGTTTATCGGAACATGCCTTCTCCCACAGCCTTGCTTGTGGGAGTCACCGAACTTGTAATGCTACAGACTGTCGGCAGTTTTCCCTACGCTCTCGAGAAGCTTCCATGGACTTTTACTCTTACCATTGCTCTGTTGGTTTTGATGGACACAAACAGCAAGAGCCGCATATTGATAACAATTATGCAGCCAAGGGCTGCCTCCTCATCCTTATATTCACCTAGCTTATGTGCTACGTTTATCAATGTTTATTATCTTCATGTATATGATGATTGAATACTGCGACCTAACCAACTGCTGAAGTTGTTGCATGCCTTGAATGTAGAAATTACACTACTTGCTGTTGCTGCGCCCCCGCCTATCTGTCTGCCGGGACTCTCTGCTGCTGCCTCACCATCGTCTCTGCTCCCAGGCTCCACTCCATCGGAGCCCCGAGTGCCGCTTGCCGCTCGCTCCTCCTTTCCCCTTGGGTCCCGCTATTGAGCTACATGGTGGCCCCCTCCGAGGCAGAGTATGTTTTCCTCAAGCGACTCTTCTTGTGGGAGTCCCCGGACTTGCTTTCTATAACATTAGGACTATCGGCCGCTTTGGCTTGCGCTTCTTGCGAAGTCCATCGACTCTACATCAACTGCTCTGGGTGCCCTTGGCCTTCCGAAAATAGGAACTTCGCCAAGCGCCTTTGAACAATCTTGCCGCTTTTGATTGCTTATTATTATTGGTTCTATATGAAAGTGCGTGAGCTGCAAGATGCTGTACCATTATTCAATTCTGCATTTGCTTGATTGTATGCCTTATCGCCGGATCTTGCCTTGCCCAAGATGTATCTACTTCATTGCCTGTAACGTGTGTAAGAAACCTTTTGACTTCCCCTTACGCCGCAGTCCAATTTCTCATGCTGCACAAGCAGCTCCACTTCAGCTTGGGTAAATGGCGGAGGAGGTAAAAGTCCCCTTAAATTATCCCTTTCTACCCCCCATTTCCTCGGGCCTCCTTCCTAAAACGTAAAAAAGGAGGAGATGTAGGGATGAGCCGCTGATCTAGCAGCACCGTGAGTAGAGCGCTGGCATGCTCGGCCCAACTACTGCCTTCTGGTCGCACTCCTGGGCTTCCCCCCCATCCCCTGCCCCCCGCAGTGAGTCACAGGTCATGAACTGCTACCTGCCTCACAAACTGCCACCAGGTGTCCTAGACAGTGGGACAATGGAGCCTTTGCCTCCCCAGGGTGTGGATTAGACCCAGGACGCAGAAGCACTTCCTCCTCAAGCATGTAGGGGCAGGCCTGGGATGCCGAGATCATGCATCACATGATGATCTCCCCGGGTCTCCCGCTCTTCCTGCTCTCCCGGTCTCCCACCGGTCCACCCCTTTACACGCCCCCGCTGTAACCCTAATAAAAGGTGCCAGAAACTAGCATGCGGCAGAGTTGCCAGGATCACGGACCCCGCGCTCCCGCTGCTGGCTCTCTCCACCAGATGATATCTCCGTGTCTCGTCTCGTCCTTACGGTGACTCCGCGGGCACGACTACAGTACTACTCCATTTTCTGTGTTGTCTGTACCATCTGGA
The DNA here is from genome assembly GCF_021028975.2 of Sphaerodactylus townsendi. Classification (NCBI taxonomy): domain Eukaryota; kingdom Metazoa; phylum Chordata; class Lepidosauria; order Squamata; family Sphaerodactylidae; genus Sphaerodactylus; species Sphaerodactylus townsendi. Next base: position 10,331,283 of record NC_059439.1, on the reverse strand, counting down.
GGTTGACACTCCTAGGGTCTATCTACCCTGACAAGTATTTGGATGAGAGACCCTCCAAATCAAAGGAATACTAGGACTGTGACTCAGAGGCAGGCAAAGGCAAATCACCTCTGAATATCTCTTGCCTTGGAAACCCTACAGGGCTGCCAAAAGCCAGCTGTGATTTGATGGCGCAGGAAAACATTTAAAAGAGGGTTCAGACAGAATCTGGAAATGCAGTACCATTTAATCACCTACAATTATCTACATTTTCATCCTTAAAGTTACTGTCAGTCACCTTCAAGAAGCGGGATGAGATGTTGGACAGAGAAAACAACAGAATTGGAGATGAGAGAATTGAGAAAGGGTTTTATTGCCAAGAGATTTCAGGCTTCCCGCAGCTTTGGAAAGTTGTTACATTACAAAATTAGATTGAGGTATTGCTGAATTCTGTAAGCGCCGAAGTAATACAGAAGCCCCATCTGGCTTCTGTTCCTACAGCGTGTCCAGTGGTACATGATTAGGAGGGAAAAAAGCAATCCGTTACAATCAGGGCTTTTTACTTGTCTGTCAGCAAAAAGCCCGAATTTCTTCTGGTTGCAGAACAGTTTGTTAAAGCTAATGTGATTGATTGTTTCGCTGATCGATTGGATAAATGACATTTTGTTTTATTTGTGGCATTTTGTATTTGTGTAGACCTCTTGTTATGGCCTATAGCTAGGGTGGAAGACAGATAGATCATTTTAAGTGGTTGAGATGGTTTGTCAGCATTTTGGCTACTATTAAAACACAGACTTCTATTTGTTCTAAACAGGAGCTATCAGGCGGCGGGGCGGAAGGAGAATGAATGTTCCAGGTTTGCAAACTGTTTAATATTGCATCATTTATAGTATGTGTTATATCGTTAAATATGAAATGGTACTTTCTAGATAACAAAACCCCCACAGAAGATTCTCAGTATCAGGGGCCACAAAAAGAAACAAAGACAATTGTGATTAATAGTGCAATAACAAATTGTTATCCATCTTAGCAAACATAACCATATGGTTACTGTGGCAAGCCTTTCTTTTTCCTACTGAGGGGCTACACACAGCCTCCAGACATTTTGGGGATCTAGGCAGGGCCATCTTAACAGTATTAATGACCACCAGGCAAAGCAGTGTGTGAGATATGTACTCATACCTGCATGTGTGGTTACAGAGATGACCGTGATACTAAAACAGAGTGTAAAGGATTCAATGGTGTTGATGAGCGGGGCAGCCGCCTGGCCTTGACTGCATTCCATAACCCGGGCGATGGGCCAGCATCTGCGGCGGAGACCTTATCTCTGCGAGAGAGATGAGAACTCCGTTCCCATGGGAATCCGGGAGGGGGGATGGGATGGACAGAGTTATAACCTGTGCTGCTGGCGGGAGACTTTATTCCTGCCACGTCGTGTACGTGAGCTTTCTAGGATGTCTGAATAAACGGTCTTTTACACCAAAAAAGCCTTTTATTTCTGCTTCTATGGAATTCCTTACACAGAGGCAAATGCCAATGTCCACTTGTTACCATAAAAATCAGCATTAATATTGTTCACTATCTTTAGTAAAACACATGCTAAATGTGCATTTTCCAATAACAAATATGTATAGTTTAGTATTTTATTTATGTATTTATTTATTTACAGCAAGTGTTAAGACAGCCCTCGATCTAGTTTCATTTTGAACTATAGACCTTCCTCTCAGTTTCCAAGCATTTCTAGAGTTTAGCAAGTATATAGGTATGATGGGTTTTGGTTTCACTGCTGTGAGGTAAGTTTTGTAGTGCATAAGCAGATTATTCGCTGAGGCTGCAGTTTATATATAAACAAGATGATTTATTTATTTACAGGTTGGTTTCAAAGGAACAAACCATCAGCACAGGTCTCCCAGTTGACAAAGGAGAAACCTGACTGAGGCGCAAAAATTTAAGCTGGTTATGATCTCACAGCGTAGTTAGACTTTTCTACAATGCTTTCAGGCAGGCTTTTATTGACTAGCCACTAGGTTGGATCCTCTCTCTCCCACAGGATTCCACCCACACCAGCCTGCCTTTTCACCAGACTAAGTTATAAAAGGTCTGCTCATCTCCAGAGAGAGGCCTAACAATTGAGCACTCTCTTCTCTCCCAGAGATGGAGCTAAACAGCTCTGCCACACTACCAGGCAGAGTGACCCTTCACTATGCCTGCTCTTTTTCCTAAGTTAGACCTGAGCTGCCCCTCCTCTCCCTCTGGGGCAGAACTCAACTCCTTCTCATCCCTCTTCTGGATGCTGGCGCTACACTCCTGAGGGTTCACTTGAGTAGCTGATTTTCCCTTCAGGGGCAGGATAGCCTCCTGTCTGTCGATTACATTTACCGAGATTAAGAAAATTTGTTTTTACACAGTTAAGGACAATTGTTCTTTTTTCTTCTTTTGGTCTCTGGTACTCAGTAGCCTTTGGGTTTTCTTACAGAGACGTCTCTCCTATTTTTCACTTACTTTCTGGGCAACACCTTGAGATTTTTACAGTCGGTTGGCAACTTCGGCTTGCTTCTATCTGTAATGAGCTTCCTATTATATCTCAGAAGAGACGGCCTCTTCCAATATAATAGGAACGCATGACCCCGCAGGGTTAATGAGAGACACCTTCTAGTTTTCTTTGTCTTGGACAAAGAATGAGATCAAGCCTTTTTCAGATTAGAACAGTGGTGGCGAACCAATGGCACGGATGCCAGAGGTGGCACTCAGAGCCCTCTCTGTGGGCACGCGCAGAGTGTCCCCCCCGCCACACACATCTAGGCTGGCCTGGGCTGCTGGGCTCGATTATTAGCATTAAACCTAAGAACAAGTTTTGGGGAAGCAGTGTAGGTAACCCTGTTAAGCGCAGTTAAACCCCACTGATTTTCATGCAAAGAACAAAAGCGCAATCCTTTACCTGGCAGTAAGCTCGGTTGTTGGCAATGGGGCTTGCTTCTGAGTAAACACTCCTAGAGTCGTGATTCACCCATTGGAAGAGATGAACGATTGCTTCAAAGCAAAGCCACCGACTTCCACCAAGCTTACTCCCGAGTAACGTGCGCCTCGGAGCCAACCGTTTTTTCTAAACTGAAACCTCAGTATTTAGGTTAAATTGCTGTGTTGGCACTTTGCGATAAATAAGAGGGTTTTGGGTAACAATTTGGGCACTCGGTCTCAAAAAAGTTCGCCATCACTGGATTAGAAGCTCTTCCAGAGGCTGGCTGCATTTATGTTATCATGCAAAGAGCACATTGGGATCCCCTCGGTCTTCTCCTATCCTTGGGTAGGAGTAATGTTTATATGTTTATAAAGATATAAATCTGTTCATGTTAATGTTACTAAAGACCAAGTGATATATTTATTTACAACTAATACTCGACGCAGACGAAGTTGGAAGCCCCTACGATAAATGTACTTATCTATATTTGAAATCTTTGTGATTTTTTTTCTTTGTTGTCAAAATGTTTTTAGGTACAAATAAAAATTACCAAATCACCTCTCTTAGTTGTTGAAATTGGCCACTCTAAGCTGAAAGAGTGTGTTACATTTTGGCCCGTAGGAGGACACCTAAATACAAGTTGTGAAACTTATCAAGTGCCAAAATATTAATGTGTCTAAATTTGAGGTCTCCTTTGGGAACAAGTTCCAGGATAATTACTCCTTGCCCCACTACGGCAAGGTGATCTCCTGTTATGCCCAATTTGAAGGGAAAAAAGAGTCGCTCATGCATGCAGATACAACTGTACAGGTGACATGTTTTGAACACCTACACTCATGAATCTGTTTTGCACTGAATCAGGTATTTCCTACTCTGATTTGCAGCAGCTCTCCAGAGTCTCAAGCAGAGGTCTACGTGGTCCTTTTAATGGGAGATGCCGGGGATTGAACCTGAGCCATTTTACTTGCCAAGCAGATGTTCTTCCTCTCAGTCAAGGCCACTCCCCATGGCCTAGAGCCGTGGTGGTGAACCTATGGCACTCCAGATATTCATGGACTACAATTTCCATCAGCCCCTGCCAGCCCCTGGCCATGCTGGCTGTGCTGATGGGAATTGTAGTCCATGAACATCTGGAGTGTCATAGGTTCACCACCACTGGCCTAGAGGATCAGAAGGGTAAAGGCAGGCAGGAATCATGTCATTTCCACAGCTATGTTGAAGGAAGGATGTAGACAGGCGCCATGTTTCACACCCCTATATGACGAAGTGTATCTGCTACAAAAGATACCACAGCCTTTGGCCTTTTCCGAACAAGCGGTTTCTAGGCCACTAATGAAACATTTTGTCCTGAAGTTTCACACTGAAGTTTTTTTCTCCATTTGGTTCCAAAAACGATTCCAGGCAACATTTTGTCCATATTTGTAAAAACACTTTTACAGTGATGTTTCTCACTGAAACATTTCCGAGCCGGTTTCCGTCACAGTGCAATCGTACTGAAATGTTTTTCTTTCCTGCCAAAATGGTGAGCCATTTTCCACACTTTCTCCTCAAATCCTCCTTCGGAGCCTGCACTGCCATTTTCTTCACCCCTCACTTCACCCCTCTACCCTTAAATTTTAAGTTAACTGCATTTTCCCTACATTCTGCGGATCAACAAATCAGTGATGCTATGAATCACAGCTGCAGTGCATTTGTAAAAAAAAAGCTTTAATAAAACAATGGCAGCCAGAAAGCAAATTTTTGGAGGAGGAGAGGACAGACAAACATTGAGTTAAAAAATGGGTCTGAAAACGCTTTCAAAATAAGGTAAATGCTATGTGTGGACAGGGCCTCTGATTATTTGTTAAAAATACCCCAAAACTGGTTTGGGTGGTACAGAAGGGAGGGGTTTTGCTCTTACCAGCAGCACCAGTATCATGGGACCTTGATAGATGTAGTCTGTATAGATTCCTGTTCGTTTCCCAAACCAACACCTATCAACCAAAATACAGGGGGGTGGGGGGGGGGGAAGAGATCACAGTGAAGATTCATCTCTACCCATGGCTGAATCTGAACTTAAAGGCAGCCGCCAAATCCATTCTGTACAAACATTCTCAGACACATTTCATTTATTGGAATCACTTATTTCAAGTCGTGGAGTCCCCTAACACTTAGCATTCATGTTCTCGAGGGCAGTGAGGATGCAGAGATACTGAGGAGAGCGCCCCTGACCGTGAGCAGACTGCTTTTGCTCCACAAAACATTACCTGCAATCCATCTCCTAGACTGGCAATAAAAAGAATGCCGCATGGAAAGCACCTTTTTCTCATTAGCAGTAAGACTAGAAGGAATTGACCCCAGAATCACTCAGGTAGTGCAGGGGGATCCCTCCCTGAATCTTGGGCAGCCGATGGGACCAGTGATGACTCCGTGGCAGCAGGGGGTTTGGGGGCAAGGGGCTAGAGGGCAGAGCAGAATCCCAGCGTAGTTCACCTCTAGTGAAAGGCCTGGAGCAGCTGCCCCAGAATCCCTGTGGTGCTGTAGACTGCCACGGTGACCTAGTGGCAGGGCTGATTCCCCAGGTCACCATTGTGGGATAGGAGGTACAAGATGGAAGAGGCAACGGGTCAGAGCCAGATTGGGAACCTCCTGAAGATTTGGACTTAGAGCCTGGGGAGGACAGTGGGGTATAATGAAACCGACCTCATGCTCCAAAGCATCCCTTGCAAGGGAACTGATCTCTGTAGTTTGAAGATGAGCTGTAATTCAGGGGGATCCTTAGGCCCCACCTGGAGGCTGGCACCCCTACTCCCCATTTGAAAGTTCACCCCATTCCCCATACACACCATCAACATGCCCACATGACTGCAGCTCCAATGAACAAAAGGGAAAAGGCTGCTCCTGAGGGAAGAGACCCTCTTAACCCAGGGGTGGGCAATTATTTTTTCCATGGGGCCGCATAAGAAACAGAAAATATTGTGGAGGGCCGGGCCAAAAGGCAGGGGGTGAGGCGCTTTTGAAAGCCCCGCAGAAGCCGGCAGCCAAGGCCACCGGCTTCTGTGGGGCTTTCAAAGACACCTCGCTCCCCAGCACGGCAGGGGGGCCAGTCAGGGTCATCCGGCGGGCCGGATGTGGCCCGCGGGCCGTATAATGCCCAGGTCTGTCTTAACCTAATAAGGAGTGATTTTGTATGCACCATGTAAGCCAAGAGAAGAGGGTGGGTCTGGTTTCAACCAGGACTTAGCATGGAAGTGAAAAACCGCTACTAATAATTAAGGGAAACGGTGGCTGTCCGAAATTGATCCGGTGTGTCTGCATGATTAATGACTACAGCAGAGACTGGCCAGGGGCCTGCTAAGCCCTCTATTATCACATCCCTGGGAAAGTAGACCCAAGAGGGAAACACCAGAGGCCTCTGTCATCAAATCCTGGCCTCACTTCTTTTGGCTGTGCCTCACACCACACTGACCAGTTATGCACAATGTGCTTGCTGCATGATGAGGGTGATTGTCCATCAAAGCAAATTTCTTGTATGGACCCGTTTTCTCAAACCCCGCTTCTACTTTCCATTCTCTCCATGGCAAGTGAGACCACTTTTAGCATGACTTTTAATTTGCTTCGCCACCAGAGCGGGACAGATTTGACAGTGAGCACAGCTTTGCCCCTGAGATCTTCCTTCTGCCCATGGCCAACCTTCCCTCTCCCTTGCGTTGCTTTGCATGCCTTCTCCCTTGCCCCCCCTCCATGTTGCCAGCTGCTTCAAGTAATAGAAAAGAAGCTCACTCACACAACACCGACCTCTAGTTCTTTTGATATTTTGAAATATTGATATAAAGAGAGCTGATATAAATAACAAGCCTCTGTCCTTTGGCAGCAGCAGCACAACATAACACACACATAATGGTGTTGTGGGTAGAGGATGGGAGGGAGAGAGAATATCTATTCTAGGATAGCCCCCTGCTTTAGCAGTCTATGGTACAGAGAATCGCTTTGCCTCTTTCGGTGGGGGGAGGATTACTTTTGAAACAGTAATATCAACACAAGTCCAGCTTAAAGAGCTAAGCTAGCTGTCTTGACTACCATGTGTAATGAGATCTGTGCCTTTAAGAATCATGGGCTGAGTTAAGAGAATCAGGCCTAGAGAGCTCTCTGCAGGAAAAAGGGAAAGGGCGGAGTGCCTTCTCATGTGTGAATAGAGAAACATGAGGAGAGCCCTTTGCAAGCTCAATGCCCAGAGAAGAGTCCTGATGTAAGCGATCCATGTGTAATGGGTTACCCTTGCCTGGAACTAGACTTACTCTGCATTGCACCAAGCAAAGTTGGATTTTGTCACTTTCCCCATACATAATTGCACTTCTGCATTCAGAGCCACACGGAAAGCCTTAACTTCTGCAAGCCTGCGCTCAAGTCATTCTCTGTTTTGAAAGGACTGCCAGAAGATTTCCATACATCCATGATGACTAGAACACTGCTATTAAAAATAGTAGAAATCCGATATACTCAAGAACTGGCCTCCTCTGCTTTTGAACATACAAAGCCACCCTATCCTGGCAGTATATACAGTCAAGACTTCTCTTGCAAGTCTGTGCAGTCTAAATATGCCTCAAGGCAAGGCAGGAAAAGGGAACTTTTAACTCTTCAAGATCCACTTGGATTTGCTCTTAGGAACTGACAATCTCATTCCCACTCCTATTCTGACTGGCTGAGGATTTTTCAACCCCACAATCTCTTTAATTGGAGGAAGTAGGGATAACACTGGGATTTTATGAGGCCAAACATGTGCTGTCCCACTCAACTGCAGCTTCTCCTCTTCTCCCAAAAGGGAGAAGGCTCCATACTCTTCTGGCATTAACATCAGAATTGGCATGCCTTTACTTAGATGAACTGGCAAACTGGTACAATAGCTACTTAATAACTGAACAGAACAGGCAATTTTTATACTGAAGATTGTGGGGTTTTTAGGCTGTAGTGGCCGTGGTCTGGTAGTTTTTGCTCCTAATGTTTTGCCCACGTCTATGGCTATCATCTTCAGAGGCATGTCATAGTAAGATGTGTTTCTCTCTGTGGCACAGTGTGGAGTGTGGAAACCCCACAACGGCCAGCTAATTCTGGCTGTGAAAGACTTCAACAATAGAAGAAGAAGAAGAAGAAGAAGAAGAAGAAGAAGAAGAAGAAGAAGAAGAAGAAGAAGAAGAAGAAGAAGAAGAAGAAGAAGAAGAAGAAGAAGAAGAAGAAGAAGAAGAAGAAGAAGAAGAGGGGGAGGAGGAGGAGGAGGAGGAGGAGGAGGAGGAGGTTGTTTGGATTAATACCCCACCTTTCTCTTCTGTAAGGAGTCTCAAGGTGGCTTACAAACTCCCTTCCCTTCCTCTCCCCGCAACAGACACCTTCTGAGGCAGGTGGAGCTGAGAGAGTTCCGAAGAACTGTGACAAGCCCAAGATCAATCAGCAGGAATGTAGGAGTGCGGAAACACATCTGGTTTACCAGATAAGCCTCTGCCACTCAGGTGGATGAATAATAGAATCATAGAGTTAGAAGAAACCACAAGGGCCATCAAGTCCAACCCCCTGCAATGCAGGAACACACAAGTGGGGAATCAAACCCGATTCTCCAGATTAGAGTCTACCTGCTCATCACTCTGATTCTCAATACATTTTTTTTTACTTTTTATATTTTTTGGACTGTTCACTAACTTGACCAAACTCCCACAGTTGTTGGAAGGACTTTTTTCAAGATATGTTGATGTGGTCTAAGCTCCTTCCATGGAGGGCAGGATAGAGCCATTCCAGATAGAATTTCAGGAGGTCCAACTTCTTTCTCCCCCTGCCAAAAATGTGACAAAATTCCTCCCTCTGCCAGGAGCACTGGAGTCTAGCTATTCTCCTTGTGCCCTACTGAACTCTGCCATGGCCGCACCACCAAGTTTAAGACTGCAGGAGAGCAGAACAGATTTCAGGTTCAAGTCATCTGAGGAGCACTATGACTAGACAACAGCATCAGTTCTGTGCCTTTGCAGGTCTGCCACCAAATCGGCTCCGTCTGTGTTCGCTTAGCAATTAAAGAATGTTGCTTGGATGCCACAAAGCATCCTGCCTTCCACCTCCAGATCTTCCCATAACACCCACTCCGAGGCTCACAGGCCTGTTCTGGAAGACATTGCCATAGCAACAGAGAGGTGGGTGTGGGACTGACTTACTTCTCATTGTCATAGTAGAGTTTTCCAATGGCCCACGCGATGATGATGGGGAAAGGGATGCCTGTGAATGAAACAGAGATGTATCTCAGTAACTAGAAGAAGAAGAACAAGAAGAAGTAGTGTTGGATTTATATCCCCCCTTTCTCTCCTTTCCCTTCCCCCCTCACAACAAACATCCTATGAGGTAGGTGGGGCTGAGAGAGCTCAGAAAAGCTGTTACTAGCCCTAGGTCACCCAGTTGGCATGTGCTGGCGTGCACAAGCCAATCCAGTTCACCAGATAAGCCTCTACAGCTCAAGTGGCAGAGCAGGCATCAAACCTGGTTCTTCAGATTAGAGTGCACCTGCTCTTAACCACTACACCAGGCTGGCTCTCTGGGGAAAGACCCCCTAACAGGAGGGCAGAGGAAGGGGTAAGTGTGTTCGGGTGTGGCTCCCAGCGCCTCGCCTCATCCCCATTCCTGAGGTACTCTCAGAATTAATTTTTTTAATTTTTCACAAAAAGTTACAAAAACAAAAAAGATTTAGGGGGAAAATAATAGATTAATTTTTTTTAAAACCCAGAAAAAATAATAAGAGGACAAAAAGCCACAAGAAAAGAAACTGAAGAGGAAACGAGAGAGTGAAGAGGTGGGAGCTTCTGAAAGCTGAAAGGCTAGCTCACACCTACTGATCCTAGAAATTTTCAGAACTATTGGGTCTACTAACAATCCCCAACTAATTCACCTGTCAAATTGAAGGCCCCTAGAACTCCTGCGGGGGGGTGGGGGTGGGGCAAGAGTCAGGCCCTATCTGCTCTTATGCAGCAAATTACCCCCATTCAGTAGTGTATCAGGGAGCTCCAGAGAGCTCAAACCAGCTGAAGCATCATCTTCCCTGGAAATCCCCAGGTATTTCAGAATTTAGACCCAGCATGTTTTTTTCCATGCAGGGGCTCAGCTCTGCAGCACGTTCATTAAATAATGAAAATCTCCCATTGTCCTTTGGTTCCCCTGCCCGGATGTGACCCACCCATTCCTCTCCTTGGTACTCACACCAGCCGATACAGATGAACATCCACTTCCGCAGCTTGTCAGTGGAATAGGTAAGGACGATGGCCGTGTGAAGGTAGCATCCCTCACCGAACATCCAGAAGAAATTGGTGACATGGAAATAGTTGTAGGCGGCAGTGACAAGTCGACACCAGAGCTAATGGGAAGGAATGAAAGCGGGTTAGGAGGATGAGTGTCAAAAAGCATCCAGGCCACCCAAATCACCCTTGATCAGGCCTGCTTTACTCCCTCTCCTATAGGTCAAAGCAAAGTAATTTGTCTGATAGTTAACTTAAAGTTGGACTGTAGCAGCTACTGAATAGTGATGATTCTTTGTTTGCTCTTGTTGTGGCTACAAGTGAGAGCAGCAGTGGTGTAGTGGTTAAGAGCAGGTGCACTCTAATCTGGAGAACCGGGTATGATTCCCCACTCTGCCACTTGAGTTGTGGTGGCTTATCTGGATTAGTCTGTGCAATCCAACACATGCCAGCTGGGTGACCTTGGGCTAGTCACAGTTCTTCTGAGCTCTCTCAGCCCCACCCATCATGGGGAGGGGGTTGAGTTTGTATGCCCCTTTGAGTCTCCTTACAAGTAGAGAAAGGGGGGATATAAACCCAAACTCTTTTTCTTCTGCAAATACAGAGCTGTTTCAAGTAGGAGTGGAGTGTCCAGAGACGATTGCTATGCCAATAGGTCATTATAATGTTATACTATTATAGCAATCTACCAGTTGCTGATTGAAAATAAATCCTTCTGGGGGTGAGACAAGGAAAATGGTAGCAACAAGGTTGATGCTTTAAATACCTTTCTATCTACAAAGTATTCAAAGATGCATTGACTGTGATCTTCCCAAAAAGATCAACTCACAGCAGGTTTGGGAAAAGTCACAGCAAAGAAGAGGGAAATTTGAGGCCATCCACTTCCCAGGTTCCCCTGCCCTGGTTTTGTGTGATCTTTCCCAAACCTGGTTTGATGTGATCCTTTTTGGATCTTTACACTCCACAAGGCATGCAGACCCAACTGCAGGTCCCACAGTCATCAGAACAGGCTCAGGGGAACCTACCACGTTGCTTTCATGCACATCTGGATTCATAGTGAGCTGCATCACAAACCAGGTAGCATTCCGCAAAATGAAGGCTGTGATTAGATTCCAGTGGATAATATTTCGCAGACAGCGGATACTCCTGAAAGAAGAATGCTCAGAATTATGGGAGGGCATCACAGGATCCTCCCCACACCCTCTTCCATATTTTGGGACCCCTCACCTCAAGCGCATGAACAGGACGAAGGCCACCAGCAACGCTCCTAAGGAGATGCAGTGTCCCAGGTAGTTGATGACGACAGCGATGTGATAATGTAGCCTGCTTTTCTTCTGTCAGACGAGAAGCACAAAGAGAGATTAGGCAGCAGAGGGATATGCTTGGGAAAGGAGCTAAACCCATCTCATTTCCAAACCTTGGATTGTACAGAGTGGGTGAAGATTTCATTTTATTTCATTTCAAAGATGCTGGGCCCTTGCATCAGATTTCTTGAGGCCAGGAAAGGGAATGGAACTGAACCATAATCAAGGGACTTGAGGCAAAGCCAAGCAAAATAAAGCTGGCAGTCAAAGGCAGAGATTCACAGGTGAAACCTGGCAGAATCTAGATCAATGGACGCCAACATGGTGCTTAAGGATCATGGTGACCAACGTGCTAACTTGCGTCTTCCCCAAAAGCAAAGAGTTAATCCTGGGCTGTTTCTGCATGGCACAATTATACCGGGTCACAATCGGTATTTTACAATCCGGGTCTATTTTATTCTGGCTGCTCCCTTCGCATGGCTGCCTATTTCTGTGAAGGAATTAAGTGAAGACAAGGAGGAAACACTCCAGTTTGTCTCTCATGAGCCCGGGTCTTTTGTATTTACACCGCAAACATATCTGTGCATGCGCAAACATTCCCAGTATCCCGCGTACTAATTGGACTCCACTCCTAATTAACCCAGGCAAAAAGGCACCCAGTCGATACCATGAGCAGAAAATGTGCTTGATGGAATGTTTCAGGAAGAGTGGGCTAAAACGGTCAGCGACAGAATAGTTAAAAACTGACATGATGTCAGGTGGAGAGATCAGCGGGGCGGGCGGTAGGGGAGGCAGATCAGGCAGCTGGGAGGGAAAAATAAACTGGTTCTGCTCCCATGGTGTTTGCACGGGAGGAGTTCAACCTGGGATTTTTTAAAAGAATTGCCAATTTGGCAATTTTTGAAAATCCCGGGATGAGAAAAATATTGTGGGACAAGTCTGATTTAGGACCGGGAATTGTGCAAACTTCTTGGCCAAACCGGGATATTTCCCTTGCTCAACCCAGGATATTTGGACTGTGCAAAAACAACCCTGGTTTTCCCATAGGGCTACTGGGCCAGGCTTGGATCCTGCTGTATATAAAGTGCCCTGTGTAAAGTGTGTTACAGTCGTCTAATCTGGAATTTCTCTTAAACCACATAAATGGAACACCCTGTGAGATTTCCTTGGGATGCTGGCCTGGATCCTACCAGCTAAAACTAAAGAATTAAGTTTCAAATTCAATCTTCTGGTACCTTGGGTTTGTTCAAGAGACACAGCTAGAGGTAGTAAGTGCACCCGGGGTTTTTTCAGGGGTTGGGTTTATTAGAACTGCAGGTTTGGCCAGATCCAGCGTTGAACTACAAGCTCCGACTCCAGAGTCCACACACACTTCAGAGATGGCACAGACAGTTCAACACTGGACCCAGCCAAGCTACCGGTGAGGGAGAAAGGGACATGGTAGAGGGTTTTTTTTTAAAGGCAACTGGCCAAATAGGCCCAAAAAATGTTCAAAATATCAGCATTGTTTCAGGATCCAATTTTTTAGCTCCCTTTTATTGTCACCTTTTTCTGGGTAACCCTCCCCTAAACACCAACAAGGAATTTTTCAGGGCTTTTTTCCCCTGGTTTGGGCTCACTGAATGCCTACCCTTAAATAGGCCACATATGTGCCACACCACAATCACTGCATGGAATGTGAGAAGGATTCCAAGTGGTACAACGAGAGCTATGCTGTACGGAATATGTTTGAGGGACACAGTGCTTGCCACCTAGCAGAAATGGATTGGCCATTAAAGTCACCGGGAAGATCCCCATAGGATAATGGTTTGGGGGGCTGCTGGTCCCCAGCAGGGCCAACCCAGTCCTAATTGAAGGGTAGCCCTTGCTCTCTGTGGGGTAGGCAACAGGAGCTGGGAACCACTGCCTCTTGCTTCATGTTGGGTGAAGGAGCACAGCTCCACTGAGCCCTACATGGCAATGGAGATGCCTGGCTAAGTCTCATGGGATTGACAGGTGGCTGCATCCCTCCTTAGAGGGGCCTTTTCCTGGGCCGTTTTTTCCTCCCAGTCTGTCCATCAAGCCCTGTCCAAAGATCTGGGCAGTAGTGTATTTGGGGGGGGACAGGGGGGGTCTCAAGCCCCAGCTGCCACTTTTAGGGGGCGCATTTTGCAGCTGTACCCCTCCCTCACAGCTGCACCCGGTTGGAAATTGCCTATTCGGGAGCACAGTTGAGGGCCCCCACTCCCATCTCCATATGGAAGTTGGATGTGCCACACCTGATCTCCACGTGAAGATGGGAGCAGCAGGGGCCACATATTTGCCACACCACAATCACTGTGTGGAATGTGAGGAGGCAGGAATACGCTGGGGTTCCTGGTGACGCAATGAGAGCTATGCTGTCGGGAATGTGTTTGAAGCCAGGCTTGGACCCAGCTAGATCCAAACCTGGCTTCAGCTGAGCTCAGACTAAAACAGGCTGCTTTCAATCCCCCTCACTTTATACTGTTGACTCTGCCACCCTCCCCTAAGCTCCACTGGCTGGAGATGAAGTTTGGGGTAGAGCCAATAGTATAAAACTAGAGGCTCCAGAGCAGCAGGGTTTAGTCCGAGCATAGCTGGAGTCAGGCTTGGATCCAGGTCTAAATCAGCAGCTTAGAGCTGGATCCGAGTCTGGGCCCAGCCAAGCTCCAATGGCCCCCTGCCTGCCTCCCACTTCATGTGGAGGGGGTGGCAGAGCAAGTTGGCTCGCCCCATCCGCAAATCCCCACATGGATTGTGAACGGCTTGTCAGCCCTCAACTGCATCCTGCTGATGTTTACCAATGAGAAGTACCGCTCCCAGGCCGGTCTTCCCACAGAAACAGCCAAAGACTGAGATTGAACAAGCATTGTGAAAAACACACACACAGCCACTGCGCTGTGACTGGCGGGGGTCTCCCTGAAATGATGGAGAAAGTCTCAGGAATGGAAAATAATTCTTCACAGATGCAGAAGATGGAGGCTGTATAGGACAGTTCTGCTTTCCGCCCTACAAGGTTCAAGGTGTCGCAGTCTTCTTGCCAAGGGGGCAACTCTCTTCCCCCATTAATTGCTAATTCACAATTGCTGGATGTGAGCTTCACAGCAAGGCAATTGGCTAATTTAATTAGCCATCCCTTCTCTCTTGTGACTTCTACCCTCCCTCCTGTGTCTCCCCTCCCTCCTTCCTGCCCCTAGGGACATCCAAACTTAATTGCTACTGTGAATATATCATGTTTCCAGGAACCTTCGCTAAACTCTAATTAAGTGTCAGCCTTCTGGGATTTTCCAGATAATGGCTACACAGTTTGCATTCCCCTCCCTCTCACACTCTGCACCACACATGGCCTGCTAAGTCGGGAAATGCTTGCTCCGGCTGCTAGTGTTAGGTCTCAAACCTTAAGCCAATAAACAGACTCTGTATCAATGTGTTGTCAGAGGTTTTCACGGCCGGATTCAACTGGTTCTGGTGGGTTTTCCAGGCTTTTCTCTGTGATACACCTCTGAAGATGCCAGCCACAGATGCAGGGGAAATGTTAGGAACAAGATCCACCAGACCACGGCCACATAGCCCAGAAAACCCACCACAACCAGACTCTTTGATCAGTAGCGTTTATAGATTAGCTGTAGGAATGGGATCTGTATGAAGTCTCTCCGCCCCCCCCCCCGCCCCCAATGTGTTTTTTACCGGGAACCCCGTGTTTATTAGCCCGGGTGGAGTGGGCCTTAGACTCGCAGCCAGTACTAACTTCTGTTTTCTTCTAGTATTTTCTGTGCCTCAAAAGCCTCTGAACATGGCAGCTACCTTTGGCTGCATTTTCTGCTTCTCATTCCTTCCTGTAAGGCTGTACGCTCTAGCTGGTGTGAGACCGCAGTCCCAAAATAAACCACAACCTCTATTTCAGATGCACCAGCAATAGCCAAACTTCCTACAACTGCACCCATTTCATTGGGCTTACAACCCCTGGTGATCTCAGAAAAGGAAGTGCAAGATCTATTTCACAGACAGAAGCCTGGAAAAGCACCAGGCCCAGACAAGATAACACCTTCTTGCTTAAAAGTCTGTGCTGTCCAATTGGCCCCCATCTTCACCCAAATCTTTAACAAATCACTAGAGATGTGCTATGTTCCTTCCTGCTTCAACACTCCACTATCGTCCCAGTGCCGAAGAAGCCTTCCATCAAGGAACTGAACGACTACAGAACAGTTGCTCTAACATCTGTAGTTATGAAAACTTTTGAAAGGCTAGTGATGTACCATTTGAAAACCATCACGGATCCACTGTTGGACCCCTTGCAATTTGCATACCGAGCAAACAGGATCATTAAAGATGACGCTGTTACCATGGCTTTGCACTATATTTTACAGCATCTTGATTCGCCAAAGACCTACGCAACGGTCCTCTTTCTTGACTTTTAGTTCAGCATTCAATACTATCATACCAGACATTCTTCTAACTAAACTAAATCAGCTAGCAGTACCTGAGCATATTTGTAAGTGGATCGCAAGCTTCCTAACAGATAGGAAACAGCAGGTGAGGCTAGGAAAAATTACATCAGACACTTGTAAAATGAGCACAGGGGCCCCCCAAGGCTGTGTGTGTACTTTCATTCACTTCTCTCTCTCTCTGTATACCAATGACTGCATCTCAAACGATCCATCTGTTAAAATATTGAAATTTGTAGATGATACAACAGTGATTGGTCTCTATCTGAGACAACGCGAAAACCGCATACAGATTTGGAGGTTGAACAACTAGCCTCTGTGGTGCCACTCTGGAACAATCTAGAACTGGAACACTGTTCTTAAACCAGTAGGAATGGTGGTAGATTTCAGGAGAAACCCTCCCATCCTACCTCCTCTCACAATACTAGATACAACATCATGTATCAATAGTAGAGGCCTTTTAAATTCTAGGGTTCCATCATATCTCATGACCTAAAATGGTCACCTAATATCAAAAATGTCACCAATAAAAGCACAACAAAGAATGTTCTTTTCTATGCCTAACCCAGGGAAGCCTCCAACTGCTCCAAGGAGCTGCTGATACAGTTCTACAGAGGGAACTAGCTTGAGTCTGTCATCTGCACCTCTATAACTGTGTGGTTTGTCTCCTGCAACTCAAACAAGATCGACACAGACTCAAGAGAATAATCAGAATTGCAGAAAAAACAATTGCTGCTAACCTGACTTCCATTGAGGACCTGTATACTGCACGGGTCAAAAAAAAGGGCTGTGAAAATATTTACTGACCCCTCGCATCCTGGACATAAACTGTTTCAACTCTTACCCTCTAAACGTTGCTACAGAGCACTGCACACCAAGACAACTAGACATAAGAACAGTTTTTTCCCGAATGCCATCACTCTGTTAAACAAATAATTTCCTCGATAATGTTAAACTATTTATATATTTATTATATAATTACTGCACTACTTTTTTCATCATTCTTATTACCCATCTCCTCCCACTTGTGACTGTATGACTATAGCCTGTGCTGACATTTCATTTTAATTCATTTTATTTTATGATTTTACATTTTATGGTTTCGTTACTATTGATTGTTTCCTGATTGCTTACTAGACCTATATGACAATCATTAAGTGCTGTACCTTATGATTCTTGACAAATGTATTTTTCTTTTATGTACACTGAGAGCATATGCACCGGAGACAAATTCCTTGTGTGTCCAATCACACTTGGCCAATAAAGATTCTATTCTATTCTATTCTATTCTATTCTATTCTATTCTATTCTATTCTAAAGCGACCTGTAGTTTTTCTTAAAAAACGTAAGACTTTATTGAGAACTGAAGCATGCAAGAGATAGATGAATTCTGAGGAATATAGAAAGAACCAAACCTTAAATCCCTGCTGCCCTTGACCTGCCCCTAGCCAGGCCCAAGAGCCGCAGTTACAGTAAGATAACAAAGGGAAGAATACCAACATTCAAATACAGAGTTAACATTACAAAAGGCAGGGCTTGGCCACACCTTGGAGAGCTGTGGCTGCATTTTAGCTTTCGTTTCCTGGAAGGCTAGAAGGGGAGGGGGGATGAGTCAAGGGGCCCATCCTGACAGCTGGGACCGTGATGGCAGAAATCCGCAGGCCTTAAATGAATGAATATTTCCTAGTGATTCTGTCCCTGGGCCTCCTTTACTTTCACTAGTTTCACGGGGGGGGGGGGGGTGAATTCTGGACCAGGGAGAAGTCTATCCTTTAGCTGATTTCTACTTTGCAAGGACTGACAACCCTCTCTACAGAAGTGGCCTATCATGACGAAAGATGAGGCAGCAATTTTTAGGCAGAGAAGACAACAGGTCTTCTAACCCATAAGACAGAATCCACTGAGAAAGTCTCTTCTACAAACACCGCCTAAATGACCCCTTGTAGGTAATTCTGATGCCTCTGTGAGCCAATGTGGTTTAGTGGTTAGAGATCCATGCTCAGCAGTGTAGCTGACAGCCCAATCCAGATGTGTGGGAAGTGCACATGGGCTGGGAATGGTGCTGGAGAGGCAGCACCATGCTGCCTCCAATGGCACTCTGGATGGTGCAGCAAGCAGTGGGGGGGGGGGGGGACCCTGCTGTCACCTGGGAAAACTCTATTGAAAATATGACTTATGCTACATGGTTTTGTGGCACAAGTCAGAGGACTGCGCTGGAGGCATTCCTGACCAAAAGGTGGTGGGAGCGGGCTACTGTCAGCTCCACTTCTAGTCTGCCACCAGCGTTGCCAGAGCCCTCGTTTACACCAACGGAGCTCTGGGGGCAGATGCTGCTTCCAGGTTGGGTGTTGCAGACCTCCACGGTGCCCCCACCTCCCTGTTTGTCCTCCCTACTGGCGTAAGTGCCACTCACACCAGTGGGTAGGGCAAATGTATTGGCACAGGCCTCTGCCGCTCCCACAGCCCGTTCCAGTCCTCCCTCACCTGGATTGGGCTGTAATTTACCTCAAAGGGCTGTTGTGAGAATAAAATGCAGGGTGGAGAATTACTTGAGCTCACAGGAGGAAGGGCACAGAAAGAATATACAGAGAGTTCCCTGAGGTTGAAAAGCAAGTCATATGAATATATCAGCAGTATAATCAAACAGAGAACTAGCAAAATGTAGTGGTTGGAATAGGGCCTAAGTTCGAATCCCCATATTACCATGGGAGCATGCTGGGTGACCTTGGGCCAGTCAACACTCTAAGCCTAATCTACCTCACAGGGGTGTTATTGTGAGGATAAAATGGAGGAGGAGAGAATGATGCTGTAAACCGCTTAGGGTTGGTATTGGGGAGCAAAGCAAGGTACAAATATCTACATAAATAAATACAAAGATCTCTGATCAAAAAATCTGGAGGAGGCTTTGGGAGAAACAACAGCAGTGAAACCAGTTGCAATCTGCAATTTGCAGTCCTTTATAGAAAGGACACCAGGCCCACTTTTCAACTGCTCCATCTGAGCGGATATTGACTTTTTTTCTTCTAATTCACATGCAGAGAAATATATGCTTAAACTTGACATGTTCATACCTCCTCATTGAGGATCGCCAGACATTGGGAGTAATTTACATGCGTTGCCCAGCTTCCATTTGCAAAGCATTCTCTGTAAACATTGTCTGGAAAAGAAAGGTATGGGGAAGAAATTTAGCAGTGCTGGCAGCAAGGAGATTGAAAGGGTTCAAAGCTCTGCAAGTCACAGAATCACAGAGTTAGAAGGGGCCATCCAGGCCATCCAGCCCAAACCCTGGCTCAATGCAGGATCAATCTAGCCCTAGACCAGTGGTTCTCAACCTTCCAAATGCCGCGACCCTTTAATACAGTTCCTCATGTTGTGGTGACCCCCAACCCTAACATTTATCCATTTTACAGATGGAGAACACTGATGCAGAGAGTCTTAGGCAACCCCTATGAAAGGGTCGTTCGACCCCCAAAGGAGTCCCGACCCCCAGGTTGAGAACCATTGCCCTAGACCAGTGATGTAAAAACCACACAGCGGGGTGGGGACAGGCACCCCAGGTGGACGTCGTTGTGGACACGTGGGGGGTGGAAAATCGCCCCCACGCCCCTCCTCACCCTGCCTCGCCTCTATGAACAGAGGCTGTGGTTGCTCCTTGGAAGAAGTGGATTCGCTTGAACACAAGTTGCTTAAGTATCCTCTATATGATAAGCTTAGAGAAGAAATCCCAGGGCCTATTTTGACTGAATGGGCTGGAAAATATTTGCTGTTGAGTAAAGAGTTTCCAGTGATGTAGCCCGGTTTTGTGTGTCAGTAAATAAATACAGGAGAGCCGGTGGATAGGAGATAGTTCTTATATAGGAACGTCAAAATAAGTTATATTTTGTATTTTAATGTTCTTATTTCTTTGTTTGTAAATAATTTGGAATTTGGCCTTTTATGAAATACTAGCGGGGCCCGGCCACGCGTTGCTGTGGCAATTGTCCTTCTCATCACAGTCCGCAACCCACACAGATGTCCATGCAGGTCCAATGATCCCCAGCATAGCCTTTGGGGAGCAGCAGTGGCATAGTGGCTAAGAGCAGGTGCACTCTGATCTGGAGGAACTGGGTTTGATTCTCAGCTTTGCAGCTTGAGTTGTGGAGGCTTATCTGGGGAATTCAGATCAGCCTGTGCACTCCCACACACACCAGCTGTGTGACCTTGGGATAGTCACAGATTTTCAGAGCTCTCTCAGCCCCACCCACCTCACAGGGTGTTTGTTGTGAGGGGTGAAGGGCAAGGAGGTTGTAAGCCCCTTTGAGTCTCCTACAGGAAAGAAAGGGGGGATATAAATCCAAACTACTCCTCCTCCTCCTCCTCTTCTTCTTCTTTTGGGGTGGTCAAATGGAATCCCTCTTTCCCTTTTCAATTCACATTATTATATGGTGCTGTCTTGGTTTTTAGTATAAGGTAATCTTTTCCATTCCACAACGGAACTGTCCAGAGTGTGAATCCCGCTGTCCATGAGGCTGGTTGACACGCACAGTCCTGGCTTGGGTAAGGCAGAACTGGGGCAAGGAGGCTATCCCAGTCAGGCAGCAGAGGCAGGGTGGTGAGGCACTCAGATCGAGGCTAGCTCCCTGGGTTTTTAAAGGGCCACGTGCAAAAGAAGCAGAGGCAGTAGTGTTGGTTTGCCCCCACCCCGTGGATTTTCTTAGAAGAAAAAAGCAAACTCCAGTGAGGAAGTGGGTAAGTGGTGGTTGAATGTGAGGGAGGGCAGAGTGAGGTGTGTGAGGATGAGCTGGATGTGTATGTGTGTTGTGTGGTAGCAATGGGTGAGGTACAGAGAGTGAAAGTTACCTGCATGTGTGCGTGGGGGGGGACCCCACCTGATGTCTCACACGGCAAAGTGTGTATGTGTTTCACTGCCACTCGTATTATCTACCAGTATTACCTATTTGCTGTTTTCAATGCTCATCTCTGCCCATCTGCGTGAACATTCTGAGCCCTCATACCAACCCCTCAGGGCACAGACATGCTGCACGAACATTCTAAGGGTGACAGTTAAACACAGCCAGCTTCATGGCCTGGTGCGCCGATAAAGGCGTTTTACCTGGCTCAGGTATGGACTTTTGGTGATTTGAAGGTCCGATTACCTGCCTGCAACAGGGAGGGATGTCATGTGAAAATTTGGGGGGCGATCCGTCCAGCCGTTTCGGTGTTAGGGAGTCACCAACAAATGGATGGTTAGCTTTTTATATAGATCGATAGATTGTTTTACTGATTGCTAACTGTAAATCAACAAACTAACTATACAATCTCCCCCAAGACCAAGAGCACAGCAGAACGCTGCTGAAATATACAAGAAAGGGATTAGGAATCCCAAGCAGAGGTATGCTTTCCTCTGTTTTTTCTTCCGCTAGGCCTTGCCAGATAAGGTTACATATATTACATGTCACGTGTAGTGCAAGGCAAACAAATAGCACAAAGAAGTGACAGCCATTTTGCGCCAGTTACACAGCACAATTCATCCATCCACAGCCACAAAAAATGCCTCTTGGGAGAAATAAATCCCATTTTGGGCAGCCTTACCAAATTCCTGCTGACTAAGAGCAGCTAGAGAAATAGGCAAGATGACATTTGACATCATTCAAGGCAATGTTCCAAAGTCACAGGCATCAGAGATTTCTGAAATAATATTGTAAACTCCCCCCTCCAAATATGCCCATCTCTGGGGAGAGTCTTTGCCCAAGTGTAGTAATTCATGCCTCTAATACATTTTGCGGCTTTGCAATTGACAACAATCACCACATTTAAGCAGAAAAATAGCATTTTCTGCACTATCATCTGCCTGGCTCAGTACAAAAAACCAGAGTGGGATATTTTCCCTTCTTCTGCCAATTTTCTGAAAATGCTTTGTTGAGTAAAAAATACCCAAACATACTAAAAAAGACATGTGAACTCTGGTCCACAACACATGTGCCCTTGACCACCCTGCCTAGAACTTTTGTTTTGTTTTTCCCCTGTAAGAGACTTACAAATCTATTTACCTCTGGAGTGTGCTGCTGTGGAAGGCACTGGATTTAACTACATAAAGTGAAAATTAATAAAGCTCATGGAGATACGTATGAAACTCCAAAGACCACTGCCCACAAAAGCATATGCTGCACTTTCTAGTTTCCAAGGTGCCCTGGCCCAGATGTCCCCCGGCTAGCCTGATCCCAGAAGCTAAACAGGGCCCCAGAAGCACGTATTTGGATGGGCAAAGGAATACCAGGATCGTGACGCAGAGGCAGGCAATGGCAAACCACCTCTGGCTTTTATCAACAGACTTTTGGTGACACCTGGAGGGGTTTTTAAGATAAGAGCCAGAGGTGGTTTGCTGGCAACCCAGTGAAACAATGTTCCTTATGCAGTTGTAGAAACGAGGGATAGGGCAGAGTAAATTTGACAGGATAGCTGTGAGTTGTGCTCTGATGCCTCAGTTGTGGTCCATAAGGTGGGAAAGACTTTCTGCTTGTCCCATTTTCCCAGGACAGGAAGCTGCCAGAACTAGGAGCTGGCTATTAGATACCATAGAAATGTAACCCATTGAATTTCACTGGGGATTATATATTCTGCTCGTGCCCCAGGCCTGACAGATCTCCACATATTTCTCATGTTTTTAAACAGGGCAGGGGGGAATCCAAGGCTGCAGCGAGAGCTTGAGGACCAAGCCATACATGATACAAGAGCAGTCGTGAAGCTACAAAGGGATAGGGGGTGTGCTGTGCGCTGTGCACTGAAAATTGCCCCCAGGCCTCTCCTCCTTTCCCCCACCCCCTGTGGCGCCCCCCACCTTCCCACACTTCATAATTTTAGCCCCTTTCAGAATCTTTTTCAGGCTGCAAAAGGCTCTGTTTGCAGGTAAAAAACGGCTCTGAGGGAATTGAAGTTAGTCTCCCCAGGAGACCTTGGGGCTCACAAGGTCTCCTGGGAAGTATAGTTCCCATCAGGCCGTTTTTACTTGGAACAGGCCTTTTGCAGCCTGAAAAAGTTCTGAAAAAGGAAAGGAACTAAGGTAAGTGTGGGAAGGGGAAAAGCAAGGAAGGGGGCACCGTGGGGGGCCGCCGGAGGGGGGGATCCACGGGGGGCCATGGGGGGGAATTAGAATGTGCAGCGGGTGCAGTTTGGCCCAGCTACGCCTCTGTACAAGAGAGCTGATTTTTAAAGCCACTTTAAAACAGGCATAGGTCTCTGAATTTGATTGAGTGGTGGGGTGGGGGCACTTAATCCCTCTCCCCTAAACCATTTCCAAACTTACATGAATTCTTTACAATGAATCTTGCTGCCAAATGGTTCTTTTTTCCCTTAGAATTCTGCATGGTTTTTCCTCTGTTTGGTTCTGGCAGCATTTTTCTTTTATTTTTACTCCATTGTTTTCCCAAGCACTTACATCGTGATTTTTTCCCTATCTGTTTCCAATCTAGCTTCCCCTGAGTGTGCAATCATGTTGAAATGGTCTCAGTTCCACCAAGTATCTGTCTCTTATCCATGTCCCCATGTAGTCATCCAACCTTCCCTTCAGCCACTTTCTTTTCCCCTTTGTCCTCCATTTTCAATTTTTTAATTTTTTCTCCTGTCATATCAAACTAGTGATTTATTGCTGAAGCAGAGATATGAAGCAGGGGCAACTGGATCAGTTTTGTCAATTTCTCATAGAGATTGCAATGCTAATGTTCAATCACATGAAGCAGAAGCGATTAGGTCAGCTTTGTCAATTTCACATAGCGCTTGCCAAGTAAATGTTCAGGTACAGAAACAAAAAAGTGAGGTGACTGGATCAGCTTTGTCAATTTCATATTGAACTAGTGATGCAAATTAAGGCAAAGAGATACTGTATCTGCAGTTAGGAGCAAATTAAATTGACAAGGGAATACCGCAGTTATGATTGTACACTACTGCAGCTCTAACTGGCCCCAAAAATGTGTTGGAATGGGCGGGCTATGTGCTTCAGTTCCTTCAGGTAATGGCACCTGCTCCAGTAGGTTTTACTCGCTCTCTTGTTATTGTATTTTATGTTGATGTTGTACACAGCCCAGAGCCGTTTGGGGATGGGGCGGTATACCAAATTGAATAAAATAACATAAAATAAAATAATAAAATGTATTTTTACTTTCAAATGGATGGGAGGAGCAGGGCTGGGTAAGCACTATTTCAGACAGTAGGTGGCGGTTCCTTTGGCACTCCAGCCAGGATGTTATGGATCATATCTCTCATCAGTTTCTCGCGCCAGCATGGCCAATTGGCCATGCTGGCAGGGGCTGATGGGAATTGCAGTCCATAACATCTGGAGTGCCAAAGGTTTGCCACCACTGCACTAGGATATGAATGGTGCATTCTACAACAAAGAATGACCAGCATGCTTTGTTCTGTGGTGGAGAAATATACAATCCACTAACATCTTTATGGCACCTTCCGCACATGCACTTTTAATCCACTTTCACAATTGTTTGCAAGTGGATTTTGCTAATCTGCACAATAAAATCCAGCATCAAAGTGGATTGAAAGTGCATTGGAATTGCATTGAAAGTGCATTATTCTGCATGTGCGGAAAGGGTCTATGTGAAACAGAGTTCAGTTTCAGGTAAGGTGCTATGCCCCTCAAGCCATTAGCCTACTTACTTGTGGTGTTGTATCTGACGCCGAATAAGTACTCAGGACATGGGCGGGCCACCAGCTGTCCGGCGGCACTGCGAGGCCAACATGTCCCAATCAGATCCACTAAGGCATTGCAGTGGGGACCTGAAAGGACAGATGAAGAGCAGAATGAGCATAACACAGAGATGTTGCTAACATCAACCTTGCTACACCTATGGAGTCCAGACAGTGGAAGGCTGGAACAAATGGAATATGATTAAATATTCCAATGCCTGACAAAACGAACGTAAGAATATGACCTGAACAAAGAATTGTTCAAATAAGCAAAGGTTCAGCCATTCGTTCGGTTTATCAGACCATGTGTATCTCTCAGAAGGATGTATACCTCTGGCAAGCTCATCAGTTTCACACACAGGTTATAATTACAAAACGAGTAAATGGATTTGGAGAATGTCCTCCCCCCCCCCCTCCCAGCGATCCTAAGGTTGCCCATTCATTCTTACAGCATCAGCCAACTGTCTTCTAGAGACGTTTTGCACACTTTGGAGACATCATGCCTGCGGGGTGGCGTGCAATCATGAGGAAAATCTTTTTTAGCACAGTCCACACGGCAACTGTAATGTATAAATCAAAGTTCACTGGAATTACAAAAAAAAATTATTCCCATGTTCTTGGGGTTTGTCCACTTTTTCTGTCCCTAGTTAGAGAAATCCTGCTCAGCGTGAAGTTGTGCCACCTTGCAAATATTATTTGGTACTTCAGCTGCTTGACATATTCCACAAGGACAGCATTCAGGTAAATTTCACTGGCTTCATATGAGACAAGAAGTGACTGTTGAGTGAGACTTCCAGGAGACAAGCCTCACATGTACAGGCATGCATTTGAGCCACATGCAGCAGAGGTGTAATTTGAGAGTTGCTTGCTAATGTTTACATGGAAGGGCTACCTTCAGAGAACCATTTGCAATGTCTCAAGCAGTCTTCAAGGCCTAGCTACACGGTACATGGTCCCACTTGGTTCCACCCACAGGTCCATCACAGATCTTGTGACAAATACAGTGTGCTGAGAGTTGTGTGATTCCAGGTGGTAGCTGGAGATCTGGGATTACAAGTGATCTCTGAGTGACAGCATCAGTTCACCAGGAGAAAATGGTCATTTTGGAAGGTGGATTCTGTGGCATTATATGCCACTGAAGCCCCCCCCCTTCTCCATACCTCTCCCTCCTCAGGTTTCACTTCCAAAATCTCCAGGTATTTTTCAACCAAGGTGACAACTCTACAAAACAAAAGGGGGCTGCCGCTTCGGCCTTCTCCTGTCATTTTATCCCGCAAAGTGGTCTGAGGGAATTGCTATATGCACTACTGATAGCAACAGGTCTACATGCAAGTCTCCCCAACAAAGCAAATAGCAGTTTCCCAGGGCATTCCAGATAGGGCATAATTCTCCTTTCCAACAAGGTTTAATTCTGAAGTGGGGTTCCAAGTGCCTTAAAACTGGGGTGTAATAGTGGGAGGCTTCCAGACACCTGGAGGTTGGCAATGCTAGTCTAAGACCACTTCAGATGTTCATATTAGAGTCTGGTTGGCATACATCAGGGGTGTCCAGCTCTGGGGCTTCAGATATTCATGGACTACAATTCCCATCAGGCTCTGGCCATGCCACCAGGGGCTGATGGGAAATGTAGTCCATGACCATCTGAAGCGCCAGAGTTGGACACCCCTGGTGTACATTGTAGAATAGGGCTGTGGGTCTTTGGTATCTTCCCAAACAAATTATTTCTATGACTTCCCAGAGCTTCCCTGCATAGCTTATGTTCCTCAAAAAAGAAGAAGCAGCTCTGTCGATGTTGGGGCCCATATGGCTTGCAATATTTGCAGAATGCACCCAGGCATATCCTTTAATGGTTCCTTCCATCCCTCCGGATTGCTGAACCTAATTAGCCTCTGGCCTCTGTTATTAAGTGAATCATTTCTGAAGGCTTCTGGAACCAGCTTCTGCAAATTACCACCGAGCTGCAAACAGCAGCATCTCCGCCAGTGTGCCCCAGAACAGGCGGTTCTCCAAAAAACTATCATATCCATCACTGAGAAAATTGCATCTCTAATCTTCATCCCACGAAGGAGCTGTTCGCTCTCTTTCAAAGTGGGGATTCAAAGCCTCCCATTTTTATCTTAATTTGGAAAGTGTTGCCACCCAGACTCTCTCGGCAGCTTTACAAACACTGTGATAACAGCCCCCCACCCCCACCCCACACCAAGTCCTGCAGATAGTATTCTATATAGAGAGCAGAAGACTCTGGAACAGAAATTAGTGAGTGAAGGGGGAGCAAATTCTATCTCATGCTTTGCTTGCAAATTTTCAATATATATATTCTTCTAATTGGAAAGGACTGAAATTACTTATTTAGGGAATTTATATGCCAGATCTCTAAAGTCCTGGCCCAGGAAGTTTATAGGTACAAACGAACCACAACATTGTCACATCACCTTAGTGGTTTTTACATTGTGTTGGATCCAAACAGCTTTTTTTGGCTCAATTTCACCTAATCCCTCCCTTTATTACAGCCTTTGGCCCATTCACCTTTTGTACAGACAAGACTGCAAAAATCCCCTCCACAGCATTTTGGGCGATTAGTGGGGATCCCTCCTCGCTTGCTCACCAGCAGAAAAGCTTGGTTGGATCCAACCCACTATATTCATGGAAGAAAAAAGTCCAGCGTAAGCAGAGACGAAGACCTCAGTCATTAACCCCATGCTCTGGTGCTGCTCCCACAGTTCCTTTGGATAGGGTCATCAGCCAAGTGACCCAGGGACATTTGAGTAGAATTCAGTCAAAGTGTTGAATTAAACCTTTTGGACCTCCCAGTGATGTCTTTATACCTCAGACCCCTGAGAATTTCCCAGCCCTTTTCTTCCAGACGGACCACAGTGAGGGGGCAAAAGAGGACACAGTTTAATCACTATCTATCAGACTAGTGTGTGTGAGTGTGTGTGTGTGTTTGCGCGCGCGCGCCATTCATGCTCCTAATTCAGTATCTGTGCTTGGAATTGGCAACAGACAGCAGGTAGTGCTATTTCAGTACCATCTTTTTCTAACTGTGGGAACAGAGGATGCGTAAACAAGCCAATTGGCAGAGGGTGTGTGATTCTGACCAGCAGCCCCTATTCCACTCATACCGATTCTGCCACTGGGTGTTATTTTCATTTGGCTTCAGATCCATCACTCTGTGTAAACTTGGATGGCAATCTCTGAATACAGACATTTCTTTGAGAGAATCCCTATTTAAAAGGAATGTACAGGTTCATCAGGGGCACAGTGGCCAAGCAGGAACATATGAAGATGAACTTTACCATTCTGGGTCAGGGGTACCTACTTTGGCAGGAAGCAGTCCTCTGAGATTCCGGGTTGTTTGGGAAATCCCTGGAGTTTTGGGGGTGATCCCAGGGGAGCAGAGCTGTCAAATGTAGGTTGGAAAATTCCTGAAGATTTTGGGGTGAAATCTGGGGAGGATGGGATCTGCGGAAGGGAGGGAAGTCAGAGGGGTATTGTACCATAGGCTCCATCTTCCCAAACAGTCATTTCCTCTATTGTCTCTATTGTCTGAAGATCTCTATTGTCTGAAGATAAATAATTCCAGGCTTCACAACAGGGGTATAGCTAGGGAAAATGGAGCCCAGGGCATACTCTGAGTTTTCTGACCCCCCATGAGCCCCCATGCCCCCCCGCTGCCCCCTATGCCTCTACATGCCCCACTTACCTTAGCTGGCAGCAGGGCCTGGTAGGGTGGGGCAGGGGCACCTGGCAGTGGCCTCCACTGGGCCTGGGCCGGTGAGGGGGGAAGGAGAAGGTGTGTGTGGGGTGATTTTCTGCCCCCCATATGACCCCAACAGCATCCGCCCGGGGTACTGGTCCCCACCCTGCCCCATGGAAGCTACTCCACTGCCTCACACAAGGGCTGGTAACTCTATGAAAACCCAAAGCAAGAACTTTCTTAGGCGTACTATTTTTGTAATGGAAATATTGGTGTTTGAACCTGGGACCTCCTGCATTACACATCATACGTTTTGAGCTGCTGCTTCTTCTCCACAGAGCAACACAAGCCCTGTTTCTCCACCCCTTTCCAAATCAGTTCTCGACCAACCAGAGCAGCACTTATTGATCATTTTCCACACAGTCTCCTGACTGGAGAGAAAAACTTGGCCTTGGTTCTCACCCTGACAGGTTGACGCAACTGATATTTGAGATATTTAACAGCTCATTATCCTGCCTCAAGTGCCTATTTACATGGAAATCTAAAGGGAAAACCTCTGCCGCAGAACATACCAGAAGGTGTAAAGCAGAATTATTCAAAAGGGCATTCTAATTAAGTGAGTAGAGTGAGTTAATATCAGTGGAATTTAAGGCAGTTTTTGTTTGTATTAAGTTGAATTGCCTTTTTAAAAATGTTGTAATCCAGTTTTGTTTAATAAAAATTATCTGTTGTAACATGTTTTTCATTGCATTGTTCCTGTCCTGTAACTCCTGCTTTTCTATCTGCGCGTATTAGTGCAAGGTTGACAATTCTGTTGACAATTACTGTGTCCTTACTGCATCTCTGTCATTTCTTGAATAAATAAAAGAATCTGCCCCAAGTTTCAGCAAGTATAGTAGTCAATAAAAGAAGCAGATAAATCGACAAATAAACTGTGTGGATCCTAATTAGATATATACAACCCAGGTGGATTATTGGATGTTGAAAATTTATTAAAAGACACCCCTCCCCCCAAAAAAACACAGAAGGACAGCATATAAATATTGACATATATACTGAAATTGGTTGCACCAGCCAACTCTGAAAGCACCGCTTGTTTGTATGAGGGAACTTGATTATGTATTCTTTATTTAACTGGAAGATTATATTATGCCTTTGTTTCATTAATGAGATCCTGAAGGCAGTTCACAGAATTGTGCACAGAACAAAACACTAATATCAAGGGTTAAGAATTTAGCTAAAACCAGTAGAACAACTACACCAAATAGACTAAAAGGAGCAGAAGAATACAAATGTGGTGAATATGGCAGCGGCTGTTTTCTTCAGGAGAAGGGACAGGAAGTGACACGTCACTTAACTGAAAGGGGACAAGGCTAGAATTGACAACTCCCACTTGGGAAATACCTGAAGATGTGGGGGTGGAGCCTAGAGAAGGTGGGGTTTGGAGAGGGGAAGTACCTGAGTAGGGTATGATGCCATATAGGTCACCCTCCAAAGCAGCCATTTTCTCCAAAATAACCGATTTATGTTATCTGGGGGTCAACTGTAATTCCAGGAACTCTCCAGCCCCCATCTGGAGATTGGCAGTTCTGTTTATTTAAGACATATGTTGCTTTTGTCTGACTTAACAAGAAGAATTGGCCTGAAGAAAGCCATCAAGTTAGGGTCCCATTGAAACAGCAACTTGGTCAATTAAACTCCCAAAAGGTGGAGTGTCAATATCTGAATAAAAACACCTGGTGATAAAAACTCCAGTAGAGAGGACAGCTTCAAATATCTTCAAATATTTCAGCTGGTACTGTTTTAAAAATGTTATCAAAAGTAAAAAGCTAGAGGAGTTACTGAAGCTGCTGCCTTTTACTTTCTTTTTTTTTTTTAAAAAAAATAATTTTACTGCATAAATCAAAAATAAACATTACATTGCAGTTCACATAACAGTTTGTCTCTGTCTTTACTGATACTTTATAAATCGTATTGTTCAGATCACTTACTCAATTAGCAACAAACCAAAAGTAAAGAAAAGAAAAAAAAGAAAAAATATAAATATAAATTAAAATAAAATAAAAAGTAAAAACCAAGAGCAAATAAAAAAAGGTTGACTTCCGATTAAGGGTCTTAAACTTTATATATCCAACATAAATAACTTTTTACTGCTTTCAATTTTATATAACTTTAAGGTAATTAGTAATTAACATTGAAGGTAAAATAAAAATTTTTTTGTTTCAGTTCCTGATTGAAGAAAATCATTAAATGGTTGCCAAGTCTCCAATATATTTTCTATATTTTTCTTTTTTAGTATGCCTGAGAGCTTATCCATTGATGCAAATTCAGTTAGGAGTAAAGTCCAGTCCTGCAGCCAGGTGTGTGTGTGTGTGTGTGTGTGTGTGTGTGTGTGTGTTGTCTTCTTCCAATTTCGCACAATCAAAATCCTAGCTGCCGTAATTATGTATAAAAGTTGGGTTTTACAATTTTTCTCCATCTTAATGTTTATCATATTTAACAAAAATAATTCTGGACAGAAATGTACATCTGTTCCTAAGATAATCCTAATATTTTGGTGGATTTCCAGCCAAAAGTTTTTAATTATTTTACAATTCCACCATATATGATAGATAGAACCTTTATCCACATTATATCTCCAACACATTTATACATTAAGGGTAGCTTACTTGGACAGAGATACCACCTAAACATCATTTTATAAAAGTTTTCTTTCAATCTAGTAAAGTACAGCAAGTAAATTTCAGATCCTCCCAGGTTCTTTCTCACTGCTTTAAAGAAATTGTTCTTTTAAAATCCTGGGCCCACCTTACCATGCAGATTTTAACTTGTTCTACTTCTTTTTTTTTGAAGCAATACTTCATATATTTTACTTATGGTTCCTTTCCTTCTATTAATAATTTCCAAAATTCCCCATCTTCCAGTTCAAATCCTCTCTTTTGATTTAATTTATATTTTTCTGTTAATTGTTTATAAATAAACCATTGACACTGTACATTGTTTATTACAATTTCGCTTCTCTCTTTCAATTTAAATTTGGATCCAATTTTAGTTAATATGTCACTACATTCAGATTAGCCTGTGCACTCCCACACACGCCAGCTGGGTGACCTTGGGCAAGTCACAGCTTTTTGGAGCTCTCTCAGCCCCACCCACCTCACAGAGTGTTTGTTGTGAGAGGGGAAGGGCAAGGAGATTGTAAATCCCTTTGAGTCTCCTACAGGAGAGAAAGGGGAGATATAAATCCAAACTCTTCTATATCTTAATACCATATTACTTTGGTTCGCTTTTAAAGTCACAGCTTCTAACTGCGATACCCAATTGGGAGTTTTAAGCATGTTTTCTCTTTTACATTTCTCCCAAGTTCTATATATTGGTTTCCTTATAGTATGGTCCAGAAAATGTTTAAATTCTTTTCCCTCCATATACCATATATAGTAATGCCACCCGTAAAACAAGTCATATCCTTCTAAATTAAGTACTGTAATTCTGCATCATGCAGGGTTATTCACTCTCTAAACCAGGGGTAGGGAACCTGCGGCTCTCCAGATGTTCAGGAACTACAATTCCCATCAGCCCCTACCAGTATGGCCAATTGGCCATGCTGACAGAGAGCTGATAAGATTGCTAGCGGACAATGGTATCTGATACTCACGATCCTAACCTTCCTCTTTATACTTGCTGCGTTATAATAACGTTCTAAATTGGGAAGTCCTGAGCCACCTCTTTTTATTTCATCGCACAATATTTGATATTTTATTCTAACTTTGTTTGTCCCATATACATTTAGACAAATCTTTTTTACATGTTTCAAAATAAGTTTTATTCGTAATTATTGGTAAAGTTTGAAACCAATAGTTCATTTTGGCGAACACCATCATCCTAATTAGTGCGATTTTCCCTAGGAGAGTTACCGGTACATTTATGTTGCTCCATTTTTAAAGATTTCCTCTAATTATATTCCACTCTTTCTCATAGTTATTTTGGAAAAGTAGGGTGTTAAATTTGGTAATTACAATTCCCAAATATTTTATTTTATTAACTATTTCAAATTTCATTATTTCCTTAATTTGCTTTTCTTTTCATCTGTTTGAATTAAACATTAATATTTTAGTTTTCTTTTCATTCATTTGTAATCCTGAGATTTGTTTATATTTCTCCAATGTCTTCTTCAATGTTTGCAAAGTTTCCTCTTGAGGGCCTTTCCACCAGAACTGGAACCCCTGTTTGCCCCTGGAGGTTAGCAATCCAAGAAAGCACCTGTATGGCTAATGGTACTGGTACTGTTGTACCAGAAGAAGAGTTTGGATTTATACCCCACCTTTCTCTCCTGTAAGGAGTCTCAAAGTAGCTTAAAAACACTTTTCCCCTTCCTCTCCCTACAACAGACACCTTGTGAGGCAGGTGGGGCTAAGAGAGTTCTGAGAGAACTGTGACTAGCCCAAGGTCACCCAGCAGGAATGTAGGAGTGAGGAAACACATTTGGTTCACCAGATAAACCTCTGCCACTCAGGTGAAGGAGTGCGGAATCAAACATGGTTCTCCAAATTAGAATCCACCTGCTTTTAACCACTACACCATGCTGGCTCTCCAGTATCTCTAATATTCAATAAACTCTTAAACAATTAGAAATAAACTTTTATACTATTACACTTAACAAAAACAATATGTAAACAGGCTTATTACTGTGTGATAATTTACACAAAGATTCCTAAACCAAATAGTCCTTCTACAAAGGACTCACAGCAACAAATTAATATAAATAATATGCACATGGGCTGTCATTCCCTGGTTGTTGAATGACTTTGTGAAACCTTCGCAGTGGCCCGTTATCTTGTAATTAAAAAAAAAAAAACCTTTTCCAAAAAAGGCTAGGTTCTTTTATGCACTGGCTCTCCAGGATAAAAACTTTGGCCTGAGGCTCGGCTCCGGTCTCAATACTTTCTATTGAGTAACAAGCATGCTGTCAAGGGGTAGAGAGGGTGAGCAAACAGCCTCCAAGCAGCAGAATCAAGACAAGCACAATGGCAGGAGGAAGAAGAAGCAGTTGCAAGTTTGCAGGTCATTCGGACGGAGAAGGGATTTCTGATGTCATGTCACCAACCAATAAGCATTCCTTTCCTCCCCATAGAAGCTGTCTGACCCGTCTTTTGCAGGGCGTGAAATTGTAACCAGCAAACAGAAAACAAGATCTACCAGACTATGGCCACACAACCCATAAAACCCACAACAACCAGTGGACATGGTGGCATTGCACCTCACTGAGATCCCGGCCCTACCCAGGGTCAAACCTCAAATATCCAGGAATTTCCCAATCTGGGTCTGGCAACCATCCCTCACCGGTGGCCAGGAGAGTCCTGTCACTCTACAAGTTAACCCCAGTCCATAGTTCCCTGGCCCCCACCCTTGATCAATGGAATAATGGGAACAATGATGGATTCTGCACAGGCAAAGTAGGACTTGGCACAGATCCCATTCCCAAAACATCTGGGAATGGATTCTGCAATGGGCCCTGGACCCCAGCCTCCAGTCAGGTCTGGTAGCTCCCACAGATGGTGGCTTTCACAGTGTAACAGCTCTAGTCCTAATCATCAGCTTGGCCTTACATACTGCCAATACTGGTAATTACTTTGGCCCCACACAGTTTGTAATTCTTCCAGCTGCCTCAGTGTAATCTCATGCCAATTTTGCCTTGACTCCAGCCTTCAAATGCCTCTTGAAATGCCTCAGATACTTTAAAAGTATTTCAGTCACTATCTGAATCATAGTTCTTAAGAACCTAGCTTTTGTGGTTCTCTATTATAGGCTAAAAATATACTAAAGCTAAAGAATCCACAGAGATGCTGCAACAGCATCTTGCTCCAGCACCATCTTGAACTGTAAACTGTAAATAGAATATTTTGTGCACAGAAAAAAGCTAGTTGCATTTAAAAAAAACTTGAAAGCCTCATATCTTTACTGTTGTCTTAGGGGAACAGGGTTCCCCGTTCCAGGGAGAACTGGTTTTGGGGTAGAGCTTGAAGGGGGTGGGGTTTAGGGAGGGGGAAGGATCTCAGTTTGCATAATCAGGGCTGGAGCGAGGGGGAACTGTGCCTGGGGTATGCGTGCACTCTGAGCCCCTGCTACGCCACCTCCACACACCCCACATTGGCATTCACCCTGTTCATCGCACACCCCCACTGGGTATAACGTCCTAAAACCCACTCCCCAAAGCAGTCATTTGCTCCAGAGGAAATTATTCCTGTAGCCTAGAGATCAGTTGTAAATGCGGGAGATCTCTAGGCCCCACCTGGAGGCTGACCACCTTAGTCCAGAACTGGAATTCCTCTGTCTGTAGTGGGCCATTGTTGGTGGTGGAAAGTGCTGTCAAATTGCCGCCAATTTATGGTGCTCGATGGGGTTTCTAAGAAATAGCCATTTGCAGCCTCTGCATAGCGACCCTGGATTTCCTTGGTGGTCTCCCATCGAAAGACTAAGCGGGGCTGGCCCTGCTTAGCTTCCAGGATCTGACAAAATTAGGCCAGCCTCAACCATCCAGGTCAAGGGAGTGGGCCTTTTTTTACCATCAAGTCATAGCTGATTTATGGCAACCCAGGAGGGGTTTCAAGGCAGGAGACATTTTGAGGTAGTTTGCCATTGCCTGCCTCCCTGTCACCCTGGTATTTCTTGGAGGTCCAGCCAAATAGCCGGGGTCAGAGATGACAGTGTGTGACAGATCCAAGGTCATCCAGCAAGCTTCCATGGAGGGAGTAGGGATTCGAACCTGTGTTTCCCGAAACCTAGTCTAGCATGTTAACCATTACACCACGCTGGCCTTTAAAAACTGCAGAAAGTTGGGCTTGTGCAAGGCAATCAGAGGCGTTTATTTTAAATTGAAGTTTTCGCTTGCTATTATAATAAAGGTTGTTTCAAATTAAAAGCTTTAAATGTCAAACCATTCATCAGAATCTCTCATTTGCATCTCCCAGGAATAAACTGACCAAGTCTTTTCATAGTATTTACAGACGCTTGAGGGTACTTAAAGCTAAATGGGCAGCTATTAGCTATAAGCAAGATGGGAAGGGTAGGGAGACAAGTTTTATTCTCCAAGTTACAGAGAGCTGGTTCGAAGTAAGAAAGGAGCAATTTGCTGACCCCTAAGATGATATTTTGCTATTTGGAAATGTAAGCCAGTACTGTCATATTGGCCAAGACATGAGAACATAAAAAAGAGCCTGCTGGATCAGGCCAGAATCCATCTAATCCAGCACTCTGCTACTAGCAGTGGCCCACCAGGTGCCTTTGGGAGCTCACATGCAGGATGTGAAAGCAATGGCCTGCTGCTGCTGCTGCTCCTGAGCACCTGTTCTGCTAAGGCATTTGCAATCTCAGATCAAGGAGGATCAAGACTTTGCAGGCTTGCCGTGGCATGATCATAGTGCAATCAAAATGGAATTCCAGTTGAATTAAATTCAATTTTATTTGGAATGGATATTATAGATGTTTCTAGAATAAACTTCTGTAGGTTTGAACCCTGGGAATATCTCATGTCCCACTTAACAGTAAGAAATTCTGAACAGCTTCAGTATTCAAAGGATTA
Organism: Sphaerodactylus townsendi; assembly: GCF_021028975.2. Taxonomy (NCBI): domain Eukaryota; kingdom Metazoa; phylum Chordata; class Lepidosauria; order Squamata; family Sphaerodactylidae; genus Sphaerodactylus; species Sphaerodactylus townsendi. The sequence continues at coordinate 10,295,406 of NC_059439.1, read as the reverse complement.
CCTTAAAATTAGTTTCTGAGGCTCTGCTCTGGTCCTTCTGCTGCCAGAAATTGTCAGGTCTGGCATCTCACATGACATCTATTGCCTGGTCTGGCATCTCACATGTCAGCGCCAAGGCCACATCTGGTTCACCATTATCATCGCCTGGGGCTGGAGGGAGTTTCTACTGCTTGCTTGTAACTAGTGAATCAGGCTTTCCTTATCTCCAGCTTCCTGGAGGAGGGGAGTGTCTGTCACCACCATAACAATGCTTCTTTCTCACCGTCTTTCTCATGCTGATGTTTTGGGAATGCATGGGAGGGGGGATCATGGGATGAGCTAATGCAATGTTTCAGGTATATACTGGGGGTCAGAAGGCAAAGTTTCAACTTTGGTTTTCTGACTCTTGGGCTGACACAGTTCCAATAAAGCTCTTGTAAATTTCTTGAGTCTTAATTATTGACTGGAGTAACAGGCCCTTACAGAAATTCAGCAAGTAGAAACCAAGGACAGTGGCTTTTCTGCAGTGGCACCAACTTGTGGAATATGTTTCTCAGGTAGTCATGTAACATCCACACTGCTATCTTTTAAAAGGCAGCTAAAACCTGTTTTGAGCATTTGTTTGTTTGCTTAAAAGACATCCATGTTGACTCATTGAGTCCTTAGTAACTTACAATTCAGATAGTAAGTTCACAACACCAAGACAGCAAATCATTTTTTTTAAAAAAAAAAACATTAAAACAAGCCCATGGGCATAAATAGCACAAAACTATCAGTATCTGATCAGCTTTTTAATAGTCTCCTTCTGTTCTATGGTTAGTTTTTATGCTGGTTCTATTCAATTACTTGTGTTTTAATAGTGGGTGTTTTGCCACTGCATTTCTGAAATGTAAGAGAGCCAGTGTGGTTTAGCAGTTAAGAACAGGTGGACTCTAATTAGGAGAATGTAATGAACTAGTAACGTCCAGGCAAAAGTAACCGTTTTCAGTTCTTTATTGTACTGGCAGTCATAGTCGAATACAGGCGATGCGAGTTCTGAATCCCTCAGAACTTTGATAATAGTTTTAACACAGTATCAAACCTCTTTCCCGCCACAGAATTATCAGCAATGCAGAGTTTCACACAGTCAAACTGAGATAACACGAAAGCAGACTTTCCCAGACCAGGCAGAGAGCCAGAAAAAATCCAAGGGAAAAAAATCCAAGGACAGCACACACATCAACATCATCCTGACATTCCGGCTCCCCTAAGAACCTCCCCCCTGGGTTTGTCAGGAAACGCCTAGTGGAAAGCAGTAACAAGAATAGGGGCGTGAACATTAGTAGCATAGACCCATTGATTATGACCCGTGGGAAACCCCACCCAGGAAACCAGATATTGTAGTCGCTGGCGACGCATGCGGGAATCCAGAATGGCGTTGATTTCATAATGCTTGTGTCCATCAATCAGAACTGGAGAAGGGCGTTCCGGGGGGCCATGCCAGGCATCGAAATCTGGAGCCCGTTTGAGCAAGCTGGAATGAAAGACAGGGTGAATATTGCTAAGCAAGTTTGGCAATTCAAGTGTAGCAGTGACATTATTGATAACTTGTACAATCTTAAAGGGACCAATAAACTTTTTTCCAAGCTTGGTATATTTATGTACATTTTGAAGATTTTTAGTGGAAAGATACACCCAGCCGTTCACACGTAAAGGAAATGGAATTCGATGCTTATCCGCTTGCGTTTTCTGGGACTCCTGGGCTTTGCACAGAGCTAGTCCAATTGAGTCCCAGTCATTAAGTTTAGGAGACTGTAATGGTTCTGAGCCCAGAAGAGGAAATGGTGGGGCAGACCGTCCAGAGACGATATCAAAAGGAGTTTTCTGGGTGCTGGTGTGCACAGCATTATTATACGCATATTCAGCAAAAGGCAACACGTCAGCCCAATTATTCTGATGATAGTTAGTGTAGCATCGCAAATATTGCTCCAAAGTCTGATTCGTATGTTCAGATTGGCCGTCAGATTGCACGTGATAAGGAGAAGATAAAGCTGATTCAACTCCCAGAAATGCCTTCCAAAACTTAGAAACAAATTGAGGGCCCCTGTCTGAAATTATCTTAGATGGGGCGGAGTGTAATTGATAGATGTGCTGAATGAATAACCTTGCTAACTTGAGGGCAGAGGGAATGGTGGAACAAGGTATGAAATGTGCTTGTTTAGAAAACAGGTCCACCACCACCCACAAAACAGTATTGCCTTGGCTTTCCGGGAGATCTGTGATAAAGTCCATGGAAATAACCTGCCATGGCCGGTCGGGAGGAGGAATAGGCTGCAACAACCCATGAGTCTTTCCCGGAATGGATTTGGCTTCAGCACAAATAGGACACCCTTTGACATAAGCCTCAATGTCCTTTCGCATGGTGCGCCACCAAAATTGGCGGCGTAGCAGATGCAACATTTTCAAAAATCCGAAATGCCACGCTTGTTTAGCATCATGGCCAGCAAGAAGCACAGTTTTCCTGAGATGCAGCAGCACATACCAACAATCTCCTTTCCGCCACACCCCATCCCGCAGCAACAGCGACAGGCCACCTTTACTCTCCGGAACGGGGCTTTTCCCTGCCGTGAGCAAGTCATGTAGGAGAGATGAAACCATATCATGACCCCTGGGAGGAGCATCAGCCGGGGTTGATGAAACCATGGGTGGATTGGACTGCTTGAGCGTTTGGGACTGAGTGACTGCGAGACCCAATTGCAAAGGAGAGAGTACAGTACGCGGAATGGCACGTGAGGAGGTATCCTCCCCCTGCAGAAGGCAGGAGAGCGCGTCCACCAAATGGTTGGTTTTCCCAGGGAAAAAATGCACTGTAAATTGGAACCGGGAAAAGAAATCAGCCCACCGCAATTGCTTAGCCGACATTTTACTGGGGGTGGACAGAGCTGACAGATTTTTATGATCCGACCAAACTTGGAAAGGACGGGCAGCACCCTCTAACCAATGATGCCAAGTACTGAGAGCTTCTTTAATGGCTGCCGTTTCCTTATCACCTACTGTCCAATTGAGTTCAGGACCAGAAAATTTCTTCAAAAGATAGGTGCAAGGAGACAGTTTTCCATCCACAACCCGTTGTAACAGGGCTGCCCCTAAAGCTGTGTTGGACGCGTCTACATGTACTAAAAATGGCAGGTTAGGATTGGGATGGTTTAAAATAGGCTCAGTCGTAAAGGCAGTCTTAAGTTGTTTAAACGGCTGCTGGCAACTGTCGGTCCAATTGAGGGGGGCACCCAGCTTAGCTGCTTGTGGCCCCTTGACTTTCGTACGTAGTAAATCGGTTAAGGGCAAGGCTATTTGGGTGAATTGCGGAATAAAATCACGATAGAAGTTAGCAAATCCCAGAAACTATTGGAGCTCCCTGCGGGTGGTAGGGATGGGCCAATTTACTACTGCTGCCACCTTAGCAGGGTCCATTTCCAATCCCCCCTCGACACATGATATCCAAGAAAATCCAACTTTTTTGATGGAAGGCACATTTGGACAGTTTCACAAATAAAGAGTTGTCAAGAAGTCTCTGCAGCACTGTACGAACCAGAGCTATATGCTTCTCCTCAGTGCGGGAATAAATCAGGACACCATCTAAGTACACCACCACTCCGTTAAACAATAAATCTTGTAAAACCTCGTTGATGAAAGACATGAAAGCCCCGGGCGCGCCGTATAATCCAAATGGCACTACGAGATATTCATACTGCCCAAACTTAAAGGCTGTGAGATACTCATAACCCTCTGCAATACACACTCTATAGTAAGCCTCTCTCAAATCCAACTTGGTGAAAATCTGCCCCGACCCCAAAGCATCTAAAAGGTCTTTGATCAAGGGTAACGGGTATTTGTTGGAGGCCGACACTGCATTCAAACCTCTATAGTCAGTGGACAATCTTAAAGAGCCATCCTTTTTCTTGACAAACAACACAGTACATGTTTCCAGTTGCCTTCCGAATGAACTGCGAGCCAGATTCTTATCCAGAAACACCCTTAACTCAGTCTCCTCAGTGGGGCTCATCCGATATATACGGCCCTTCGGTACTTTGGCTCCTGGGATCAACTCAATTTTACAATCTGTGTCCCTATGGGGGGGGGGGTAGCTGGTTGCATTCCCGCTCTTCAAAAACTATGGCAAGGTCCCAGTAAAGCTTAGGTACTCCGGGCAGTTCGGGTAGTGAGGAAATGCCAGAAGCCAAAGCAGGGGTGCTTGGTTCAAGTGGATCACCTTCATGCATGTGATCCTCACAGGGTGGATCAGTAAAACGAACTATGCGAGATACCCATTGGATAGTGGGATCATGTGTCTCTAACCAGGACATTCCAAGAACGATCAGGTATTTTGCCACTGGAGCCAAAATGAAACTACGGCGCTCCCAATGTTCCTCACATTGCAACAAGACGGGTTCAGTTTTAAAACGAGCTGCACCACTTCCCCCCAAAGGGCTACCATCCATTTGTGTAAATGGTAAGAACATAAGAACATAAGAACAAGCCAGCTGGATCAGACCAGAGTCCATCTAGTCCAGCTCTCTGCTACTCGCAGTGGCCCACCAGGTGCCTTTGGGAGTTCACATGTAGGATGTGAAAGCAATGGCCTTCTGCGGCTGTTGCTCCCGAGCACCTGGTAGGGGTTTGGCCAGCAGAATTTATTGTAATCCAAGTTCCTCCACTATTTGCAGGCGCGTAAGGCAATGGGAACACCCGGAGTCCACAAGCGCCTGAGCCAAAATACGAGTATGCTTGGCCGGATTAGACAATGTAGTCATTAGGGTAATAGGGGCACCACCATCACACATCGCATCTTTAGGAGGCTCCATAGTTTCAGGAACCGCTGTAGAGAGTCCAATGCTAGTAGTGGTTTCAACGTCCTCGGGGAAATCAAGTTCCTCTGCATCCAAAGCTTTTGATGTGCCCTGAGTCGACTTAGGAGGTGCTGAGTGCCATGCTGGCTTAGCCGTAGATTGTTTTGGAGGCAAACCGCCTGCAGGTTTGGTTTTCTTTGGGCAGGTAGTAGCTACACGACCAGGTTCACCACAAAACAGACAAAGTCCTAAATGGCAACATCACTCAGAGATACTTTCAGTAATGGCAGGTGGGGTGGCAGCTGAGGCAGGAGCTGTCTTCATCTGCGGCGCAGGGTGTTTGGCTGGCTGGGTTTTTGACCCCGATCCTTTGGAACGGTTGAGTCTGCCTGCAATCCGATTTCAATCCATTCCACCACTGTGCGTTGTTCATAACAGCCCAACTCCGGATTTCTGGATCAACAGCTTCATAGAAATATTCAGCTTTCATCCGGTCTGGCCAGTCAGGGATTTTGCTGGTGACCGCACAGAATTGACGAGCAAACTCCATGAATGGCTTGGTGCCCTGCTGCATTGTTTTAAGTGTCTTTTTAGCATCATCACAGGCATCTTGATCCTTGAACCGCAGGTGTAATCCTTGCAGGAAATCGGCTACCGAGTTAAGTTCCTCAGCATCGAGTTCAAAAAGTTCCACAAAGCACTCTGCCGCTTCCCCGTCCAAAACCGATCCAATGTCACGAACCTTCTCCCTTTCGGAACAATACATGTCATCGTATTCCTGCATATGGGCATCTAAGATGAAATACAGTAATTTGGACGCAGTACCATCAAAATGAGCCGGAATACGCGGGCGAGTGAAACCACAACCCTGAGGTCCAGGATGAAGGGGTGCTGCATGTTGGGCTGGAGTGGGCTGGAAGTGGTGCCTTGGTGGTGGTCGGGTGGGTCGATCGTCCCCTGAACGTATCTAGCCGTCCATGGATGTGGCTTGCTGCAACACGTTGGCATTCCGACCGCATCTCCGCCGCTTGAGCAGTTAGCTGGCGTTGTAGGTCTGTCGCTGCAGCGCGTTCACGGGACTCAATGGCCACCAAGTCACGTTCCTTCCAAAGCAGTTTGGATCTTTCTTTCTCCAGGGCTGCACGTTCACGCTGGATTTGAAAAAGTTCAGCGCTGATGGCAGCATCGTCCTAGGATTGTTGTAACTTCAGATCACATAGTTGCTGTACTTCCCGGGCAATTCTTGCTTGGACTGCTCCGTGGCTTGCAAAACTTTGTGTTCCTGTTGTTCTCAATCTTTTTGCAGCTGATGATATAACTCTTCACGTTCCTTGTGGCTTACAAGCTCCTTTCCTTCCTCTCCCCACAACAGACAGCTTGTGAAGTAGGTGGGGCTGAGAGAGTTCGAAGAGAACTGTGAATTGCCCAAGGTCACCCAGCAGGAATGCAGGAGTATGGAAACACATCTGTTTCACAAGATAAGCCTCTGCCACTCAGGTGGAGGGGTGGGGAATCAAACCTGGTTCTCCAGATTAGAATCCACCTGCTCTCAGCCATGACACCACGCTGACATTTATACTCATTGAAATCTCTGTGTTTTACAAAACTTGCCCTCCTCAGGCTTTGCCCCTAAAATCTCCTGGTATTTCCCAACCCAGAGCTTGCAAACCTAGTTTGTTCTCATCAGTTGGGCAGCAACTAACCAGTGGCTCTCTTCATGCGTCAACTATCTGGTGTGTCCCCCTCCCCAAAATACAAATTCTGTGTAGCCCAAGTTTTACATTTGCAAACCAATCCACAGACACCAAAAGCTCTCTCCCCCCCTTTTCTTAGAAAAGTGTGCCAATAATCACTATGCATTCCTGGTAGGTGGGGACAAACCATTAAAAGGCTTCCTTCTGCAAGTAATTGCCCACTTAATCAACTTTGATCCCTCCTTGTCAGAATGGGGGACATTCCTCCACACTTGGTGGGCCAAAATCCATAGCTATTACAATATGCAAATAGGGACAGCCGGCCAAAAAAATGAAAAGCACCCACCCTTGCTCTACCCAAGCACCGGTTTGTTTTTCTCTGCACAAGGGTAGATTCTTTCTATTTTTTAAATCTTTTGTATATACCCCATTCAGCAAGGATTTCAAGGCCACGCTGCATGCAGTTATTTCATTTCACTGTATCTCTCAAGAGAACTCAAAGCTACAGTTCAAATTAAGAAGGAAGGCCAAATTTCAAGAATTTATAAAGCCGGGGAAAACCTCATTGGTCCTTTATGTTAAATAATAGCTACTGGGGTTGCTTCTACCCTCGTGTTTGGGTCCAGATTGGACATTAATGTGAAGTGGTTTATGTTGCGTTTTGGTTTTTTTTTTTAATTTCCCCCATGTTTCAAGCAGTATTATATTGCTGGTTGTTGTGGGTTTTCCGGGCTGTGTGGCCGTGGACTGGTAGATCTTGTTCCTAACGGTTCACCTGCATCTGTGGCTGGAATCTTCAGAGGTGCGTCACGGAGAGAAATCTGTTACACACTGTGTCTAGTAAGAAGGGAATGTTTAGTGGGGTATATATTGCATTTATTGTATGTTTAAGTATTATGTTGCATTTGTGCATAGTGTAGTGTTTATATTATTTATGTATTTATTTAAAATGTTTATTAGCCCTCTTTCTTCCTTGTGAAATTCAATATAACAATGATAAAAAGCATATTAAAAACAAAATAAATAAAACAACCATTTTAAAAACATACGTAAGGTCACAATTTAGGATTAAACATTCCATTTAGGACTGCCAGTAAATAAAAAATGAAATCAATTAAACACAGATCTAAATTGACTAGAATCTGGAAGACCAGGTACCAGGAAAGATCTGCATTTTTCCTAACACACAGCACTGATGCCCGTGTCACTTTGACTGAGAGATGGTGTGGTGTAGTGTTTACAGTACCAAATTAGGATATGGTAAATCCAAGTTCGAATGATCATGCTGCCATTAAAGCTCACTGGGAAACTTTGGGCCAGTCACAGATTCTCAGCCTAACCCAGGAACCCCAATTTGGTTATTGTGAGGGAATCAAATGGAGGAGGGAAGAATGATGGCATAGAAACACAAAGTTTCCTCTTGCAAGCAAGGCCCAAGACAGCACAGCTCAGGACAAACCTCTTACGTGGGGGCTGAAGAAAATGGGAGGAGGCTGTCCTTCAATTAATCGACCCATCACTTAAAATATATTTACTTATTTGTTTACTTCATCTAGCCCATGCCCTTCTCCACCAGAGACTCAAAGTAGTTTAAATAGGTTTCCTCTCTTCCATTTTATCCTCACAACATGTGAAGTCTGTGAGGCTGCGTTTGTGTGACTAGTCCAAGATCGCTCAGTAAGCCACCATAGCAGAGTGAGGATTCGAACCTGCGTCTGCCAGAGCCTAGATCAGCACTGTAGACACTCCACTAGAGTGTTTTTTTAAAAACTGGTCAGTTAAAAGTCCCAGGGAACATTCCTTCAGCCTTGTGTCATGCATAATGCGCAAAGAAATTTCTTCAAGCAAGTTCTATTGAAATGAACAGCAATTGTACCAGAGCCACAATAAAATGATATATGATGGTTTCAAACTCCCTCATAAATAGAACTCCTCCATACTGAAGCATTCGGTAGAAATCCATTGTCTGGTACAATGTTGATGGAAATACACATTCTTTCAGTTGCTCTTTATTTCTATGTTGATATCCTTTTTTCTCATTCATTGCTTACTCAGTGTTAATTTTTATTTTGTAATTCTATTGTATGGTTTTGTTTCACACACATTCATTCTAGTGATATTTATGTTGTTACACAATTTTTATGAACGGATACATACATTATCCATATATATCGTAACTGCTTTGAGATCCTTGTTTCATTTTTTTTCCTGGTTCCCTGGTTGGAGGACCTTTTCCTATTATTCCCACCAGCCCTTTGTGACTGAAACGCTGATCTGAGTTGCGTTTTTTCCATTCATCTTGCTGGTCTTTTCCCATATCCATCTCAGGAGCAAGCGGCAGGTGAGTGACGCATCACTCCGGCAGTCTGGGAATATAATGGATGAGAACCCCAGAACACTGCTGGGACTATGTTTGGGAAAGATAAATAACAGCACAACCATGCCCATCCATCACCCCCAGCGCCCAAGGGCATGTGGCAGCTACCGAAGCAGAGAAACAAGATGCTTTTGGGTAGAAAACAAATGAACAGTCAGTCCAGTTCCTGGCCCAGCCAAAGGGGGAGGGAAGCATTCCATCATACTTTCTCTTGGCAGGTGGTTCTTGTTCGGAGGGGCTGGAGACTGCCAAGAAGCCCCAGACTCCTGACAGGAAGGACCAGCCCCTTCAATAGAGGTCACGTCCACACACAGAGCTTCCTCAACTTCAGCTACCGCAATTACTGCAACTTTTGGAGGGAAGGGCATCTACGCACATCATCCTACAACAGACCTTTCCTCGTTGTTGGTACACACCTTCGCCAGACCACCTTTCTCTGATCTTTTGGGAGTAGAGTTGTTAATCCTTGGATGGGAAATTCATTGAGATTTGGAAGTGGACCCTGCAAGGGGTGGGAGAGGGGTGCAGATTAGGGAAGAAAAAGAACCTCATTGGGTATAATGTCAAATAGTCCCCCCTCCAAAGAAGCCATTTTCTCCACAGTCTGGAGGTCAGTCATAATTCCAGGAGTTCTCTAAGCCTCACCTGGAGGTCAGCAGCCCTATCTGAGGGACGATGCAGCCTGTGTATGTATCAGGTGGTCTGGATGGAATGTTGCATGCTATCTAAGTTCATGCACATTTTGGCTCCATCTCAGAGCCGTATGGAGGGAAAATGGCGCCAGGGACAAAACCTCCTCCAGGTGCCCCCCCATGGGTCACGGAGCCCTACCCTCCATGGGTTGCAGAGGTCCCCCCCCACGGGTCACAGAGCCACACACTCTGCATCTAAAAGAGGCTAAAAAAAGAGGCCGGCGAGCAAGCAAATGAGCGTGGGCCTCAACTTGCGCGGTTCCTGAGTTCTGCGGCTGGCAGCTCGCGTGTACTTGGCTTACTCCAGGCAGAGGGGAGGCGCATGCATAATCGAAGCCACCTCCATAACTTGCTGGTCATGTGGAGGGCAATTATGCACCCCCACATGACCAGATAGCGTGCACCCAGGGACATTGGGTACCTCATGTCACTGGGCAGATACGCTTCTGCTCCATCTCCTTCAAGCCCTTTGTGGCTCTCATTTCCCCTGCTGCATAACTGGTTACAGGGACTTTACCACAGGACCTTAGCAGTGGCTCTCCGATCCTATTTTTTCCCTAGAACGTGAAGGGACTGGAGGGATAAAAGATTCAGGCTCTCTGTAGATGAAAAGAATAAATGAGGGATTTGCAGAGAATAGAGAGAGAGATAATCGGTTACCAATGCAGTCGTGTGACTCAGCTGAGCTTCAGGCAAAGATTTTCCAGCTCATATAAGCTTTTACTTAAGTTTAAAAACTAATATTTCTTTGCATCTCTGGGGAGTGCCCCAAGTAAGCAGACACTCCCCACCATCTCTGTAGGTAGCCCCATTTCATGGTTCCACTGATAGATACAGGAGTCCTAGTTTTGCTATTAGATATACTAAAGTACCACGAAAACCTTTCTCCCCCTACTCCACTTGCACTTTGTGCAAAATGGAAACTGAGTCAGGAAACTCTGATAACACGTGGACTTCCACTGCTCATGGACTTCCACTGCTCTTCTTCCACAGGTTCTGTTGTCACACAGTGTAAAAACAGATAAAGTGTATTTTGAAGACTCAGCTACAGGGGACAGCATTTGCCACAGCTTGTATCAAGACTTGCGGCTCAGCCAGATCAGAAGCATCCCTTCCAGCCTACGGAGACTTCCCCCAACAGAAGTCTCTTCCGCTGCAGGAAATGTTGCTTCTGTCCGACAGAAGGCTCCTTTAGCTACAGGAAAGCTTTAAAGGTTACTGAGCACCAATGGTAAGATACACTCCTCTTTCCCAGAACATTTTTGTAATTAGCAGTCTTCTTCCCTGCACTTCTTCTGCCTTAATTCTGCAAACGTCACATATTTATCAGTGTATTTTAAGGAGAACCTCTTTTTTTGCATCAAGTCACAGGTGACAAATGGTGACCTCAGTGGGGTTTTGAAGATAAGAGACATTCAGAGGTGGTTTGCCATTGACTCTGTGTAGCCACCCCAGACTTCCTTAGAGGTCTCCCATCCCAGTACTAGCTAGGGCTAACCCTGCTTAGCTTCTGAGATCAGACGAGATCAGGCGAGCCTGGGCTATCCAGGGCAGGGCCACTTGCTAACTGCAAATGGCAGCGGAAGTAGAAAGTAGAAATCAAGGCAATGGGATCTGGTTGGGAAATTAGGCTTTAAGTTGTGCCTTATATTGATGTAAGCTCCTCTGAGTCCATCCAACAGGGAGGAGAGCCTAATAATCCTAATGAGATGAATGAAATATGTTTTTAAATAAAGCAATCAATCCCCTCCCCAACAAACCACCTACTGCAAAAGAAGAAGAGTTTGGATTTATACCCCCCTTTCTCTCCTGAAAGGAGACTCAAAGGGGCTGACAATCTCCTTCCGCTCCTCCCTCCCCACAACAAACACCCTGTGAGGCGGGTGGGGCTGAGAAAACTCCATAGAGCTGTGACTAGCCCAAGGTCACCCAGCTGGCGTGTGTTGGAGTGCACAGGCTAATATAGTTTCCCAGATTAACCTCCACAGCTCAAATAGCAGAGCAGGGAATTAAACCTGATTCTTTAGATTAGAGTGCACTTGCTCTTAACCACTATGCCAGAGTTCTGGTTATGAAAGCGTTCCGGCCATGAAAGCCTTCAACAATACATTAAATCTGTATATATTTTGTCGAAGGCTTTCACGGCCTGGAAACCACACAAATCTGTATACAGTTGCAAGGTCAAACTAGGAATGATCTATATCCATTGGCAGCCCCACACATGACTGCTATGAAAAGCAGAGGAGGATCACTGGGAGTTTAACCCTTTCTTCTCAAATCACGACTTCAGTTGCCACCTGAACCTGCAATTAGCACTGCCAGGGGAAGAGGGACGATACAGGGTACCTGCCTTTTCCGCTTAGGTCAAAGCTGGCTTCTCTCTGGGGAAGTGGGGGCAAGGAGAAGGCAGGCCGCTGTTTTCCAGGCAACCTGATATGACCAGGACTGACTCACCTGCTGCAAGTGCCAATAATTTCAGCCAGCAGTTTTGCAAAGCCCTGTAAATGAGCCGACTGGCAGAGGCATCCATCATCTCAACGCAACAAAGCCCATCCATCAGTCCAAAAGGAGCCCAGGATTCCTGAGAACAGCAAGACGCTGCCAGATGTTGCCCAAACTCATCTTTTCTCTAAAGCATCGACCTGCGCGTTGGTGTCGCTGTGCCTCCAGCAGTTGCGCATACACAAAAAAGGTTTTAAAAGTGAAAGCACGAGCCAGCTGACTACGGGTTGAGAAATTCCTAGAGATTTGAGCATGAAGCCTGGGGAGGGGATGGCATCAGCATAGTATAGACCCCCCCCCCTCAACCATTTTCTCCAGATTTGTGAAGCGGTCCACCCTGGAAACCTGGCTGTTATTTTAAGATGCTACTTGATACAAATCTTGATTTTTTTTAGACAAACTGATCTGTGCAGCCTGGAGATAGTTGTCATTCCAAAAGATCTCCAAGCCCTACCTAGACACTGATAACCCTAGGACAGAGAGAAGGCAGTTTTTGCATTTATAGCCGTGAGGGTTTGGGAGAGTTCATCTGGTATCCAGAAAGCTGTAGCCAACCCCAAATTGCAGGGAGAGGGAAGTGATTTATTTATTATTTGATGTATATGTCTCTCTTCCCCATGGTGGACTCAGGATGGCTTACTTTAGACCTCACCTGAAATATTGTGTGCAGTTCTGGGCACCGCAATTCAAGAAGGATACTGACAAGCTGGAACGGGTGCAGAGGAGGGCAGCCAAAATGGCAAAAGGTCTGGAATCCATGCCCTACGAGGGGAGACTTGGGGAGCTGAGTATGTTTAATTTGGTGAAGAGAAGGTTGAGAGGTGACATGATAGTCATGTTTAGATATTTGAAGGGATGTCATCTTGGGGAGGGAGCAAGCTTGTTTTCTGCTGCCTCAGAGACTAGGATACAGAATAATGGGTTCAAGGTGAAAGAAAAGGGATTCCACCTAAACATCAGGAAAAACCTCCTGGCAGTAAGAGCTGTTCGGCAGTGGAATGTACTTCCTCGGAGTGTGGTGGAGTCTCTTTCTTTGGAGGTTTTTAAACAGAGGCTGGATTGCCGTCTGTCAGGAGTGCTTTGATTATGTGTTTTTGCATTACAGAGGGTTGGACTTGATGGCCCTTGGGGTCTCTTCCAATTTTATGATTCTACACAAAAAAATCCAGTTTAAAATCCCAGTTTATCAATTCTCAATAGTGCCTTAAAAATTCCTAACTGGGGGAATGAAGGAAGATAGGAAAGAAGGGGAAAGGCAAAAAGGGAAAGAAATAAAATAACTTTGACAATGCCTCATTTCTCAGCTAATGCTATGTTAGGTCTTATGGAAACCCCTGGATTCCAGAGATTTGCTAGGAATGAACAGCCTTCTTGCTCTGAGCTGCAAAAAAAGCCACTCACTACATCTGGAGGAAGCCAACTGATACCTGTCCTAAATCCATGCTGTACTCTGAGACATTGTAATTGCTAACAAAATACCTGCACAAATTAAAGCCACACCAAAGCCCTTTGTTCTGAATACCGTATATACATTTTTGTGCTGAAAAGGCCCCCCTCGACTTATACACGAGTCAGCTGTATTTTTAAAAATATTTTAGGGTTTTTACTTTGTCGGCCACCAGGGGGCGCAGTTTTTATGAGTGGCAACAAAACTTCAGGATATCATCTGGGGATACTCCTGATGATACCACCCAAGTTTGGTAAAGTTTGGTTCAAGGGGTCCAAAGTTATGGACCCCCAAAGAGGGTGCCCCCATCCCCCACTGTTTCCAATGGGAGCTAATAGTAGATAGGGCTACATTTTGAGGGTCCATAACTTTGGACCCCCTGAACCAAACTTCACCAAACCTGGGTGGTATCATCAGGGAGGAGAATCTCCTGTAAAGATATACTCTGAAATGTTGGTACTGCTAACTGATAAACATTCCTTCCCTGACCAAAAAAACTAGTTTTAGAAGGGATTTTTTTTTAACTCTTTGTGTTTAAGCATTGGTTGCTGGTTGAGCTAAGGTTTTTGTACTTTTAAAGTTATTTGTTGAGACCATATTGTTTTTTTTGACTCCTTCTTCAATCTTACAGAGCTAGTTTACTGTTTTTCTTTGAAATAAATATTCAAAAACATTTAACCTACTGATGCCTCAATTAATGTAATTTTATTGGTATCAATTTTTATTTTTGAAATTTACCAGTAGCTGCTGCATTCCCCACCCTCGACTTATATGCGAGTCAATAAGTTTTCCCAGTTTTTTGTGGTAAAATTAGGTGCCTCAAATTATATGCGGGTCGATTTATACATGAGTATATACGCTATATAAAAAACTAGGGGGCCCTGCTTTATCGTTCATTGCCTCAGATCAGAAAGCACCAGTCCAGAAAGACTGGGAACCGTATCACTAGAAAAAAAGGCCACATTCACAAAATGAGAATTCACGCTCTGCCTGTTCCTTCCCGCACCCTCTTCCTGACTGCTTTGTCCTTTGAGCCACTAGGAGAGGCATTTATTCCACAAGTATAACCGCATGAGCGGCTCAATGAGTGGGACCGTCTTACCCCATATGTCCCTGCACGGCCTCTGCGTTCGTCAGAGGCCAATTTGTTGGTGGTTCCCAGCCCCTCGATGATGTGGCTGGTCTCCACTCGGGCCAGGGCCTTTACGAACCTGCCCCTGCCTGATGGAACACTCCTAATGCTTAAAGCTGGTCCAGGGCTCCCTGCGGGATCTGGAAGTGGAATTCATGAGGGCCTGTAAGCGACCGAGTTGTCTCCACTGGGCTTGGGAAGCTGATGTGTGCCCCTTCTGTTCTCCTTGGGGCCCCTTATCATCTATGTGGCCCCGCTCTCTTTCCTGTCTTCCTGGGAGGGTATTTATTATTATTTATTATTATTCCTGGGAGGGTATTTATTATTATTTATTATTGTATGATACGCTGCTTATGGGGTTTTAATGTTATGCTCAGTGGAGCTGATATTATATGTAATGTGTTGTTATATGTTCTATTATTGTTGTTTTAATTATGTTGGACACCGCCCAGAGCCCTTCGGGGGAGGGGCGGTATAAAAATCTGAAAATAAATAAATAAAATAAATAAAATAGGCATTTGGGAAGACTTGCAGCTCAGGCTCTGCTTGTTGGCTTTCCCTTGTCTCCCCTTTGGCTGTCCTGGCAAAAAGGGCTCTGCTCAGGGAGAGAACCTCATCTAGGGTTGTCAGCCTCCAGGGTGTGGCAAGAGATCTCCAGGGGATTACAATCAATATTTAGGTGACAGAGGTCCCTTCCGCACATGCAGAATAACGCACTTTCAATCCACTTACAATGCACTTTGCAGCTAGATTTTACAGAATAATGCACTTTCAATCTACTTCCAATGCACTTTGCAGCTGGATTTTACTGCGCAGAGTTGCAAAATCCACTTGCAAACAATTGTGAAAATGGATTGAAAGTGCATTATTCTGCATGTGTGAAAGGGGCCAGAGATCAGTTCATCTGGAGAAAATGGAAGAAGGACTCTATGGCTGAAGGCCTGCCCTTCCCCAAATCCCACCCTCCTCAGACTCCACCAAGGACGTAGGTAAGGGGAGGGGTTCTCGGGTTCAACCCCCCCATTACATGTCCAAAGCTCCGCCCCCCGTTTGTGTTTTTTTGGATTTTTAAAGTGTTATTTCGGTTTCTGGCCTGCACAGGGCGCATTAGTTAGGCTAGCAGCACCAAAATTTCAGGGGTTTTTCAGGTGACTATCCTGATGATACCACCCAGGTTTGGTGAGATTTGGTTCAGGGGGTCCAAAGTTATGGACACCCAAAGAAGGTGCCCCCATTCCCCATTGTTTCCAATGGGAGCTAATAGGAGATGGGGTCTACTCATTTGAGGGTCCATTACTTTGGACCCCCTGAACCAAACTTCACCAAACCTGGGAGGTATCATCAGGAGAGTCTCCTAAAGATACCATGAAAGTTTGGTGCTGCTATCTTAATAATTGCACCCCTGACAGCAGGCACTCCCCAAATTTCCCCAGATTCTTTTAAATCCACCCGCTTTGGCATGGACTTAAAGGGAGAATGTGAGGTCCACATTTTAAACATTGAAAGTGATGCTGTTTCAGGGTGGGGCAGAATCCACCCCCAAACAGCATCACTTTCAATGTTGTTTTAACTGGGGATCCCAGATTCTCCCTTTAAAGTGGATTTAAAAGGATAATTTGGGCTCCCTAGTTTAAACACCATTGAAAGTGATGCTGTTTGGGGGTGGATTCCAGCATCACAGTGGCCGCCCAGCGGGGGGGGGGGGGGACAAAACTCAGATTTTGCACCAGGCTCCATTTTCCCTAGCTACACCTCTGCCCAGAGGGGAGGGCAGCAGGGACTGCTGGCTGCCGGCTGGGAGCCCAGCTCGTGGGGGGGCAGGGCAGGGCAGGGCAGGGGAGTCTGCTGTCCCCGGCATTGGAGAGCTGCTTTTATAAGCACTGAGGCCAGGGGCAGGGCTTGGGGAGGCGTGGCAATGCCCTAGGGGTGGGTGGGGGCATGGCCCCAACCCCAACCCCCCCATAAAAATTTATACCTACGTCTCTGAACTCCACCCTCAGAACCTCCAGGTATTTTCCAAAACGGAGCTGGAAACCCTTCCCTCATCCTTTCCTTAGCTTAACACTGCCCCTGCCAACAGATTAGTTAGCTCCTGGAATTTTGCTGTCGCTGGCTGCCTTTTCTGACACATGGATACTTCTTCTCTCACTCTCCTATCAAGCAGGACAGCCTTCCTGTGGCTCTGGATCCTACCACCTTCTCTTCCTCCATCCAGAGGTCCATTCAAAGCCATAAGCACAGCAGCCACAGTATTTGTTTTGCAACCTGCCTGGCTTCTTCGGATGTTCTGCTTCCTCGCTGTCTCTGATCTTGCTCCAGCCTAGAGGTCTCCTGGGATTCCTGAAATATTTGGGAGCCCAGCTTGGTGCTATGCTCAAAGATATAGAAAAAAGGGAGGAGGGATTTCAACCCCAGTTATGCATATAATTCTATAAGGGTCAAGCTAACTCAAATGTTTTATACTCAAAATAAGTATTTAATATATTTGCAAATTGTGATTATCTGTATCAGAAACCGATGTGGCAGGGAGAGTGGATTATTAAATTGAAATCGTCGTCGTCGTCACCATCATCTTCATCTGCTGCTTCTGCTGACCACAGTTTTTGGTCAAGTGAAGACTGTGGTCAGCAGAGAAAACACCCAAAGAGTCAGGAAAATTCTGAAATCTAAATTAAATGGCAGGAATACCATCAAGGCCATTTACACCTGGGCCATATCCATCATCAGGTACACTACTGGAATCACAAACTGGACACAGGCTGATTTGGATGCACAGGATAGAAAAACCCAGAAACTTTTGACAATGCACCACACTTTACGCCCATGCAGTGATAGACTATCCTTTCCCCAGAGATCAGATGGCAGAGGGTTTCTGCAAGTAAAACAAACAGTGGAGGAGGAGAAACATGTGGTGGCCCATTATGTGAATGAAAGTCAAGAACAGGCATTGATTGAAGTAAAGAACAAGAATTGACTGAAAGCCCAGAGAACCAAACAGGAGTACAGAAAAAAGTGATTAAAACAAGGCTTGAAAGCTGGCACAACAAAGCATTGCACGACCAATGTCTGGAGGAGATCAAGGACAAGGTGGACAATGAAAAGACTTGGCTATGGTTAACAACTGGAACTCTGAAAAAGGAAACTGAATTACTGATTTTAGCCGTTCAAGAGCAGGCCATTAGGACAAGTATGATCAAGGCCAGAATCAAAAAATCCTCAGACGATGCAAAGTGCAGACTGTGGAAGGAAGCCAATGGAACTGTAGATCATCTACTCAGCTGCTGCAAAAAGACCGCCCAGACTGAGTACAAACAGAGGCACAATTCAGTGATCAAGATGATCCCCTGGAATTTATGCAAGAAGGCTAAAAACTGGTGGAAACATTGTCCAGAGAAAGTCTTGGAAAATGAGAAGGTCAAGATCTTGTGGGACTTTCAAATCCAAATGGACAAAGTGTTGGCTCATAACACACCAGACATCACAGTGATCGAGGACAGGTAAGTGACCATAATTGATAGAGCTACACCTGGTGACAGCAGGGTCATTGAAAAAGAACATGAGAAGGTGACCAAATATCACAATTTGAAAATCGAGATTCAACAACTATGGCACAAACCAGCTGAGGTTGTCCCAGTGGCAATCGGCTCCCTGGGTGCCATTCTGAAAACAATAGGGTGGCACTTGAAGCAACTTCAAATCGACAAAATCAACACCTGTCAGATTCAGAAGCCTGCCCTGCTGGGATCAGCATGAACACTACGCTGATACATTACAGCATCCTAGGCTTGAATTGTAATGAAAAGCTAATAACCAGCTAAAAAACTGGCAGCTGTGATATAATAATTTCACAAATCAAAGATGAATAATTAAATTCTGCTTTTTAAAAGCAAGGGTTCTGGACACCAGATTCCAACACATATTGCACTAAACACCTCCATATACAACTTAGGTGTTGTTACACATACAACAGATGAAAAGGACCAGTAAAACCCTGGCCCCTATGGCCATTCTCAGTGGTCAGTGGAATAACATTTCAAGATACACACATTCAACCACTGGTGTATAAATCAAAACCTGAAGATGCTTCTGAAAATTTAACAAAAAAGGAGGGAGAAGGATATAATTGTTCAGTTTGTGTAGAGCTTCTATTAAATACAATTTTAATAAAATTAGAAAATGATAATATTGCTACCTCATTTGTTGAGCTTCAAAGGGTTGTAAGTGTAAAGGATTCAATGGTGTTGATGGTGAAGTAACCTTGAGTGCATTCCACAGCCCGGGCGATGGGCCAGATGCATCGGCGGAGACTTTATCTTTGCGCGGGAGATGAAGACTCCGTTCCCATGGGAAGCCGGAAGGGGGGATGGGGTGAATGGTGTTATAACCTGTGCTTCTGGCGGGAAGTGCCATTCCTGCCACTGCGTGTACTTGAGCTTTCTAAGATGTCTTAATAAATGGACTTTTACTCCCAAAAGCCTTTTATTTCTGCTTCTATGGAATTCCTTACATTGTGGCAGGAATCTTAATTCATCTATATTCCTGTGCAGTGGACCTCTTGTCTTGCGATGGAGAGGTTGAATGTTACTGGCGGAAGGAAGATGCGGTATTTAGCCCCCAAAGAATAGAGCTCCGGCACCTTTCCCGCTTCTGGATCTGGAGGAACCGGCAGGAGAAGCGGGCCCCTCGCTGGTGAAGCTCTTTCCGTCCTCGTATCCAGCACGGAAGTCTTCGCTTTACCTCCGTTGGAACGAGGGACGTGACGACGACTACATGGGGACTTCCATGAGCCGTTTGGGGCGCTGTCTATGGATCGAGCGCCTGTGGATCCAGGATCTCTACCCGTTTTCCGTGTGGATTACAAAACCTCAGATGCAACCTGTCATGGAGGCAGACGGGACTTGACCACCTTTCATGCGGCAACCCAGGAATCCATTGAACGATTCCTGGACTCCATTATTTTGGTGATGCTCCCCAAGGAACCACCGTGGCACAGCATCACTGCAGGGCCCACGTCCAAAGGACACCGGGACTAAACCACCTGGAATTGGGAGGGGGTATCCGTACGGCTCGCTTCCCAATCGGACCCCTAATCCCGGGCCAGCGCGCACCCGAGGAGTGCCTCGGGGAGGCCACCCGGTGGCTCTGGCGGCTACGGTGTCTCCGATGTCTCAAGCTTCCAGGCGGCCGAAGAGTCCGAAGAAAAGCCTGCATTCCCAGCCGGACCGGTTTCCTCTCCCATCGAGAGAGGGACTGGGATGAGGAAGTTAGAAGCGACTCACCACCGAGATTTTTCTCCAAAGCGGCATGGAACCGTGAAGCGCCAGCTATGGGAGGGAGGAACGAAGGCACAGTTGCAGCAAGAGCGCGAAAACCCTGCAGAGAGGGACCCGAGAACAGCAACGCAAAGAAAGTCCAGCTTCGAGTTGGACCGTGCCAAAGACGCGCATCCAACGACAATATATGCTCCAGAATCGGTCGAAGTCCATGATAAAGTCCTGGAACAGTTCCAGACTGGATTTTACAACGGTAACGCGAAAGGTTCAGGCTCTCTTGCGCACGCAAAGTGGAAACTCACTGAAGCCCTTAAACGGGACGAACTGGTCAATTGGAACGGGAAAAAGCTGCTTTGCATGTCGCACCAAGATGCATTGACCTCGCATGAGGGAGCTGGCTGCGTTGGAGAGGGAACTAAGAGAGGCAGCAGACCAGGGGGTCCCAAGTTGGAGAGGCTATGCTGTTACTGAATCATGCCCGGTGCCAGGGGCTACGTACCTGGAGTCCTGCCACCCAAAGCGCCAGCGGCACCGCCAGCGCCCCTTATTCTGGCCCCCCACGTTACAACAGCTGCCTGCCCAACCTGCTCAACCAGCGCAAACTAATTCCCAGCAGGCGCTAAGAGCCGATCGAACGGGGCTACTATCGTTCTCTCGATACCAGCCTGTTTTGATGGGACCGGGCTTCCAAAACTTCCTACTTCATCTTGCAACTCAATGCCCACTTGGAAGATTCATGATGATCTATACCCGGTCTGAACGCGTGAAAATACGGGACATCGGCTCCAGTCCTGGATGGGCAGCAGCCGACTGGTTCGTGACTGTTTTGGATTTGCAGGATGAGGACTTCCTCGCATTGCGCCCGCATTCCTCCGCTTTAAGAGCGCGCTTTCAAGATCCAGGCATGCCGAGAATGAAGCTATTCGCAATTCATCAAAACCATCCAGCAAGGCAACCGCCCATTTGCAGAATTTGTTCGTGAATTTCTGCGCGGCGGCTGCCGACTTCCTCCTGAGTGTGGCCTGAACGCATGAAATGCGAATACTTCTCGGATGCTGTGGACAGCAAGCTACGTGAAACGGTAAGCTTTTAATTCGGGTTCCTCGTACCATTGCAGATTGGATCCAGTTAGGGTCTCGGCGGCGAAATCTCGTTTTGGAATCACGGCTCGTCAAGGAGGCCGCCCACGCGGCCTAAAAACCACTACTGTGTCCACTTGCCAACCGCTTCCAGGCGGCCGCTCCAATGAAACCACCTCTCGAAACGCCGTCGCCCGACTTGGCTTGTGTTCCACTGCGGAGGGGCCAGGTACTATCCCAAGCCGCCAACCGTCCCCAAAGAGAGCAAAACCAACCGCTCCGAAGCTCCGGCGCACTCCAGATCGGCCAAACCACCACGGGTAGAAACAAGCCGCCTCCCACTGGCTTCCGTCTAAAGCGGTGACCCGAAGGCGCACCCAGAGGAGGGGAAGCAGCTGTTTGTCTTTCTTCAGCCCCCCATGGACGTAGATGGGCCTGACTCCCTGACGCGCGGTAGAGGAATTACGGCAGCGCTCCCATTACTGTTCAAAGCATTTGGCCAACCCAAGCTAAACACACCTCGCATTATAGCCTCAGCCCCTTGCCAGGATTCCGGCTGCCCCATCGCTAATGCGTATTCGGCCAGGTGGCAGAGGAGCTAGGGTTCAGGATCGAATTCTGGCTAAGCTTTCAAGCCCATACCATTCCACTCCAGATGGATCGGCAGCCCCTCGGGAAACGAAGGACATGGCCTAGCATAAAACACAGCCGGTTCTCCTCCGCTGCGCCGACCATTGGGAGAAAATTAGTTTCATTTGCCAGTGGCCAAACAGGCCTCCCATAGTTTTGGGCATGCCCCTTGGTTATTGTTACATGAACCAAAATTCATTTGGAAAGAAAGGATCCTAGACCACTGACCCTCCCTTGTGGTGAAATCACACACCGGATTGGAAGAAAACCCAACGGTCTCCCCTGACACACACCCCTCTCTGTAGCTTCCTCAGTGATTGCTCCTCGATCTTCTATTGATATCCCACCTGCATATCGCCAGATCTAGGCCAGAGTTTTTTCAGGAGCAGGAATGCGATCAGTTGCCACCCACAAGAGACACTGACTGTAAAATTGTCATACAACCAGGGGCAATAACTACCCAAGCGGTAGAATCTACCGCATGAGTCCTTAATGAGGAGAAGGAACTTCGTGCCTTCTTAGATAAGAAAAACCTTGCTTTCGCCCGGGTTCATACGGCCGGAGCTACCAACACAATACACCACGCCGTCTTCTGCTTTATTTGTCAAAAAAGAAAGATGGGTCTTTACGGCTTTGCACCAGATTATCGAGGTCTCAATGCGGTCTCCCTGTCCAATAAATATCCTTTGCTCTTTGATCCAAGGACCTTTTTTTAGATGCACCTTCGGCAAAGGACAGCATTTTACTAAACTGGACTTGAGAGAAGCTTATTACAGAAGTCAAGAATTGCTGAAGAGATATGAACACCTGACTGCGCTTAACACAAAGTTTGGACAATTTGAATATTTAATAAATGCCATTCTGCTTAAGTGGGCCCCCGGAGCTTTATGGCCCTTATCAACTTGAAGTTCTCCATGATTTACTGTACAAGGGGAGTGGTTGTATACTTAGATGACGTTTTAATTTACTCGCAAACTATAGAAGAGCATGAAATATTGGTTCGAGAGGTATTAAACGCTTGCCGACAACTCTCTTTGCCAAACTCTCCATAAAATGCTGTTTTCATCAGACTTCCATTGACTATTTGGGTTAATGGATCTCGCAGCCGAGGGGCTTAAATAATGGAATCTGCTAAATTACCTGGAAGTATCCTCCAATGGCCTTCGCCCCCACCAACCGCATAAGAACTCCAGTCGTTTCTGGTTTTGCTAATTTCATCGTGATTTTATACCCCACTTCGTTGAACTGACTCTCCCTCTCACACAGACCTCTCTTACGCACTAGCGTAAAGATCCACTGTCCGCCAAGCCCGGGCCCCCCCTTTCCTGGTCTGAGAAATGTCAAACAGCCTTTCAACTATTAAAAATCTGCGCTTACTTCACCGAACCAAATCCTAAAGCACCTGACCCCAGATCTCCCCGTTTGTGGTTCACGTGGACGCCTCGACAAAAGCAATTTAAAGCAGTCCCTGTTGCAGAAAAATAAAGATGGTAGACTGGTTCCGTGTGCTTATTTGTCTAAAAAATTCTCTGGTGCCGAACTCAACTGGACTGTAAGGAGACAAGGAGACTGCGGCTACCAAAGCAGCACTCTCGCACTTGGCGCCACTGGCTGGAGGGGCTAAGCACCCTCAAGTTTGGTCGGATCATAAAACCTGGCAGCTCTTTTCCCACTTCAAGATGTCCGCAAACAACTTCGTTGGGCCATTTTTTCGTTTCTCCTTTACAGTTCATTTTTTTCCCTGGGAAAACCAACAAACTGGCTGACGCGCTCTCAGCGCCTACCCGAGGGGTAGCGCCTTACGAGACATCTCCACGCACTGCTCTTACCCTCCCCAGTTAGTTGGCTGTCACCCGATCTCAACGTCCACTTCTCCTCTCCACCCCGTTCCCAATCCGTCTCCTTTCCTGCGGAATTGGAGGAGTATGGGGTTGCATGAGCCTCCAGCGGCCGGAAGGAGACTCCCAACTGCGTTTGGAGAATGGAGAGTTTGGCGGAGGGAATGCTGGTACGTGCCTCCGCAAGCAAGTTCTTGAAGCTTCTGCCACGATTCGTTCGGCTGACATTTTGGCTTTTGAAACTTGCATCTAGCCTTCGGCAGTTCTGGTGGCGCGTACGCGCAAAGACATTATTGAGGCATACATTAAAGGCTGCTCGGTTTGTAGAAGCCAAACCATCCTGAAAGCCCCATGGACTATTGAAACCTCTCCTGTAGCTTCCCGCCCTTGGGAAGTCATCTCCATGGATTTCATTACAGATTTGCCCGAAAGTCATGGCAATACGGTTTTGTGGGTGGTGGTAGACTTATTCTCTAAGCAAGCCCATTTTATTCCATGTGCTTCCATTCCCTCTGCTCCTAAGTTGGCACGGCTGTTTATTCAACATGTTTACCGTCTCCACCCTGCCCCTGTTAAGGTGGTCTCCGGGATCATGGCCCCTCTTAACGATCCCAAAGTTCTGGAAAGCGTTTTAAGTTGTTAGCCGCTCCCGCCGTCGCCGCCCCCCCTACCGCAAGTTCAAAGTGACGGCGAGATTTCCGGAGAGAACGAACAGAACCTCAGAGTATTTACGTTGTTACACCAACTACCACCAAGACAATTGCGAGCTTATTCCGTTTGCGGAGTACGCCTACAACAATGCGGTTCATAGTAGTACAAAGAAAACCTCTTTTGAATTATTGTGTTTTGCCGCTCTTTCCCGCCGCTGCTACAACCACCCGCAGCTGCTAACTTCCCAGAATTTCAACAATGGATTTCTATCCCTAGCCGAGGGATGTGAAGTCGGTCCAGACTGCTCTTACAACAAGCAAAGGACTCCCAAAAACTGCAAGCGGATAAACACCGCTCGGATTTTCCTCTGCGTGTGGGCTCCTGGGCGCATTTATTCACAAAAAATCTCAGAGACGTGCATAAATATTCCAAACTTCTGGCAAGAGATTTGTGGGACCTTTTCAGATTACTAAAGCATTAATGATGTCACTGCCTGGCTAGATTTTGCCTAACTCTCTTAGCAATATCCATCCCGTCTTCCCATTCCAGCTTGCTCAAGGATGGCTCTCGCTTCCGATGCCTGGCACGACCTCAAGCCGGAGAGGCCCCCACCGACTATTATTATTGATGGCCACAAGCACTACGAAATTGACACTATCCTGGACTCTCATCTTAATCGCAAACGCTTGCAATATTTAGTTTCTTGGGCGGGATATTCCTCTGCATAATCAATGGGTTTATTCCGAAAATATTGAAGCCCCCACCCTTATTGCTGCTTTCCACCGCGCCTTTCCGCACAAACCTGGGGGGCTTCTTTAGGGGAGGCAGAGTGTAAAGGATTCAATGGTGTTTATGGTGAAGTAACCTTGAGTGCATTCCTCATTGTGCCCGGGCGATGGGCCAGATGCATCGGCGGAGCCCTTTATCTCTGCGCGGGAGATGAAGCCTCTGTTCCCATGGGAAGCAGGAAGGGGGGATGGGGTGACTGGTATTATAACCTGTGCTTCTGGCGGGAAGTGCCATTCCTGCCACTGCGTGTACTTGAGCTTTCTAAGATGTCTTAATAAATGGACTTTTACTCCCAAAAGCCTTTTATTTCTGCTTCTATGGAATTCCTTACATTAAAGATGCGTCGTCAAAGACTTTCATGGCTGGAAACACATCTTACCCTGACATGCCTCTGAAGATGCCAGCCACAGATGCAGGTGGAACCATAGGAGCAAATAACTACCAACAGGCAAAACATTAGGAGCAAAACTACCAGACCACGGCCACACAGCCCCAAAAAAGCCACAGTAGTCAGTTGTTGTAAAGATTCAGAGGGGGAAGGCATGTCAGTGTATGACACAGGGAGAAAGGACAGGATTGAAATGGACCACATCAATACAGGAGCATGTTGCTAGAAGAAGCTGTGCTGGATTCAATACTAGTCAGGCTAAGTCCAGCCACATTTTCCTTGCTCTATGCAAACCAAGAGCAGGGGGGGGTTGGAGGGGGGGGATGTTGGACACCTCCTGGGCCCCAACTAATGTCTACTATGGTGGTGTCTCTCCAGAGCTGCTAAGAGGCACTTAGAGTTTGGCGCTGTTTCAGAACACAGGAATTCTGCCAACCAAAACCTGGATGGAATCTTTTTCACTCCTTTCTCTAAATTCAATGCCAAGAGCTATCAAGCTAGGCCCAATGTGATTTTGTAGTTGTAGTTAGAGGGTCAGACTAGAATCTGGGAGACCCAGGTTCGAATCCCCACTCTGTCATGGAAGCTCATTGGATGATCTCTCTCTCAACCTGACCTACCACACAGGGCTCTTGTGAGGATGAAATAAGGGAGGAAACTAAGGCCCTTTCTGCACGGGGCCAAAAACAGCAGCCCAGGGATGGAAAAACACCGGTCCCTGGGGAGCTGTTCGCTGTGTGGCCCCGAGCGGCGTGAAGGCGCCGCTTTCCACCTCCCTTCCCAAGGGAGGTTTTTGGAAAGCGCCTGTCCCTCTCCCCCACTCATCTCATCCTCCAGCGTCGATCTGGAGGGCTGCTGAGACCTGCCCTGGAGGTCAGAGGGCAGCATGGGTGGGTCCCTGCAGCCCTCCAGACCGACGCTGGAGGATGAGGTGAGTCGGGGGGATGCAGAAGAGGCGGCTCCACACGTTCCCCCCCCCCCCACTCACCTCATCCTCTTCTGCACCGGCCTCTGCAGGGGCCGCTCACAGGCTCCCGTGCGAACGGCCCCCTCCCCTCCACCAGCATAATTTCTGCCGGTGGAGAGGCGCCCTTTCCGCCATGTGGAAAGGGCCTAAGCAAGCCTTTCTGAGCTCCTTGAGGGAAGGGTGGGATGAAATTGTACTAGAAATATAGCTTAATTGAAAACATCAATATTGGCAGGCTCCTGCTGTTTTTTGCCTTTGTTTTTTGTTTCCTTTCCCTCAGTTTGTATTGCTAGATTAGTGCCAGACGAGATTGGGAGACCCAGGAGAGTCAGCATGCTGAAGTGGTTAAGAGTGGCAGGCTCTAATCTGGAGAACTGGGTTTGATTCCCCAGTTCTCCACATGAGCAGCGGACTCTTATCTGAAGAAACAGATTGGATTCACCACTCCTCCACATCAAGCCTTCTGGGTGACCATGTACCAGTCAGCCCCACCACTCTCACAAGGTACCTGTTGCAGGGAAACGAAGGGAAAGTGTTTGTAAGTTGTTTTGGGACTTCTTATGGTTGAGAAAAGCAGGGTATAAATCCAAACTCTTCTTCTTCCTGAATCTCCTCTTTGCCATGGAAGGCTGTTGAGTCACCTTGGGCAATGTCAATCAACAGCTCTCAGTCCCAGGGTTATTATGAGTATAAATGGTGGAGTAGAACGTCGGTCACTTCCACAGTCCCCATTGGGGGCAAAGACAGAATATAAATGAAGCAAATGGATCAATCAATCAATTCAAGTAAGGGAGCGTGAAGGGAAGGGAATAGAACTCTCGCATGCAAGTATCCATTCATCACAGCCTACTAATGTGTGCATGAAGAGTTTGTGTGCAGTACCTGCTACTGAGCCTACAGCTCTGTGCACATTCACCCACCAAACAGAACTGCATAGCTAAAGGTAACTCCATCTCCTCCTGCTAAAATCTACCAGCTCTCCAGAATTCCTGTCATGGCATGTTGAAAATACAATTTTTTAAAGTAAGCAAATAGGAGTTTGCTCATGGATTTCCCCGTCCCTTTTCATTTTGTGCTTACCAGATGCTAGGAAATGCTCAACCAATTCATATTGGCAAGAGATCATGGGAAGTCCTCCCTATCAATAAATACAACCTAGGTCTGGCTGCTTCTGCATTAAACTTTAAGCACCCACAGGTTAAATGAACCCGTGTTGCCATTTGCATGGTGGGTGCAGGGGCCATCCAGGTGTGCTGGGATCCCAGCATCGGGATGTGGCATGGCTCGCACAGGAAATGATGTGTTTCCTTGCGAACCACACATCTGAGAATTCCCCACACGAGAATCCCCCCACCTGAGAATCCCTCCCCTCCCCCACTTACTGGCACAAAATGATGGCTGTCTAGAGAATCCCCGTCCATGATGGTGGACGGAAGTGTGTGTAGGGGAATAGAACACTTCTTGCTTGCCATAGTTTGCTCAGGCAAGCAGCATATGAAACCTGGGCTACAGGAAAACACCCGCTAATTTAGTGACTTTTATTTCACCTGGGTTCAGCAAAAGATAACAGATTAGAAGTGTTTGGAGGGTGAGTTCTGTGAGAACTTCTCCGCCATAATGCTTTTTTCACACTTCTGACTCCATTACATTTGGCCTGTGCGGAATCACCCTCTCTTGAACTAAGCCAAAAGTCAGCCGTGAACTTTGGAATGTTAAAACCAGAGTTGGCTTCAAAGCATTAGATCAGCAAATGTTAGGTCTCTGGGTGGACCATGGCCCTGTCTGACAGATGCTATGATATCAGAGCAGCTGAGCCAATGACGGCCAGAGGGCAGGACACTGAGAAAGCAGATTCATCTTCATAAGAAACAAAGACCTATCTGTAAGAAAGGATGGACTGTTGCAGGCTCCAGGGGAATCAAAATTGCTGATTCTGTGTTACTGGTTTTAGGGACACTCTTGTCAAGGAGAAGAACAAAGCAAAGAGGACAAACAAGCAGTCAGAACAGAGGCAGGGGGGTGGGTAGGTAAGTTGGGCAGTGAATGTCCATGACATTCATAGACCATAACACTTGGCATGCTCTTCGTGTGTTTTAAATGCCTGCAAGATCCCAGAAAGAACAAGGCCACCTCAAGAAAGGGCAGAGGAACAGTTGGGACCAGTAATTGTGTCTGCAACTCACAGCACCGGCAAGAAAAATAACAGAATCCACATAACATATTTTGACAAAGCATGAAACTTGCCATGTGCTGATTAAAATGATACACTGCTAAAGTTCAGGGGAAAAAGTATAAGCAAATAGTGACATTGCTGCATAGATACAATACATATGGACCATACTCTTGTGTGTGTGTGATTGTAGTGTGTAATGTGCTTCTCTTAAATCCTGCCTTCTCACTTTCAGCTCCCCTTCCCTTAAATCAGTTCTCATGGGTCTACAAAACAAATTTACACCATTGCTCCAAAATTCCCTGGACTTTACTTTCCAATTCCTGTTCTATATGCTGATAACCAAATGTGGATTTTGAGAAAATACAAAGCATAACAGCTGGACTTAATTTTTTTAGCAAATTGTAAAAATGGCTAGAATGATCTCCCAGAGAATTTGAGAGTTCTTCGGCACAGAAGTTTAGACTGTTCGCTTAGCTACGTGGTAGCAGCCACTGGCCGATGCAGCGAGATTCTCTTCCACTTTGCCTGCCTAACCCGAATGCCAATCGCTCTCAGGCTCCCAATTCTCCTTTTGAAGGCTTGACTCAGACTGCCTTTGTGCCGATGCACTTTGAAAATTGCTGATTTAATGACTGAGCAAATGCAATGCACAGAAAGGAGTAATGGAAGCACAGAAGGGTCCGTTCATCAGGCAGGTAATTATCTTGCAAGTTAATTAACAGAAATTAGTGCTGCCACTTGCATTGTGCACTCTTGGTACTGGCAGAATGGGTTTCATCCCCCAAAAAAGAGGGTTGCAGAATTTAATGTACACAAAAGCAGCTCAAAACTGTAACACTAGGCTTAAAATAATTTATATTTTATACCACTGATAACAAAATTAATTACAGAATAAATATTACAAGCTTGTGTTAGTTAAACACAACTTTCACAATATTAATATGAACAGGAATGTGTCCTTTAAACATTGATGCAATAATTGTAGCAGAGCAACTTAAAAATTGAAAAAAATTCAGTGTTTAGGTTTAATGTTTTTAATGAGTTATATATTGTTAAAATCAGTAATAGTGACTGAACCATTTATCTTAAAAGTAAAGTGCAATCAGATTTAGATTTTATTACGTGTTATGTTAGTATTTTAAACTTTTTAGGCTAAATGTTCCTTTGGGTTATTGATGGATGATTATGTATGAGTATAAGGCCTTTGGCTAATAAACATTTATTACTCCTAAAAAAAATGGCTTGGAGAGACAGGCAGAATCTGTGGGCCAGCAACTGCCAACTTACTGAGACTCGCAGATGGACTCTCTGGTGTGAAAAGCTGGAGAGGTCCAAAGGTCTCTGGATATTTTCATCACTCGTTCCCTTGCCACAAGGAATAACTGTCCCTTGGGAAGGATGCCAGGGTACCCTGTCAGAAGTAAAGTACGGTAAAAGGAATACACTTACTGGTGCTGTTGTTGGCAGGAGGAAGATTCTCACAGTGCTCATCCATGGTTGCAGCTGCAGCCAGGTTGATCCAGAAGAAAAGTGCCTGTATGAAAATAAGAGGTGGATGCTTTGGAACCATCAGAGAAGAAATAGACGGCACCCCGAGGACCCTCTTGCAATTTGGAAAATTCAGTGCATGGCCAAGGGACACATTCTTAAGACTGGGGGGAGGTCCAGAGTAGTTGCACTAAAGTAGCTTTGCACTTCACGCAAGCACACCCTTGGGAAATAAGCTGTGATAGAGCTGGAACTGCCAGGTACCCCCTGGCCACTGGACTCTAGGGAGGATTTTAAGGCCTTGTGCTCCACTGAGGTCCCTGTCCTCCCCAGGTCCCATCTCCAAATCTACAGGAGCTTCCCAACCAGATCTGGCAACCCCACCCAAGGTGTATTGACAGAAAAGGGTGGGCATTCACTGCCCACTAAAATAGTACCCCTCCAAAAAAAGTCCAACTTGTTTCCCCTGTTTTAGTAACTAGCTCTCTGACAGCTGGATCTACCCATTGCCTTCAACCGTAGATCAGCTCTACTTGCCGGTAAGGACTAATAGACTGGCCACCACTGGAGGCCAGATCTACCAGTTCTTCTTAATAGTGTGTAGACAGTTCTCTGAGTGGCAGTGGAAGGTAGAGGCTGGTGGGGAGCCATCTGGAGGAGGCGCAGCAGCTTTCTGCCAGGCTTGCCCCACCCTAAATACACCAGTGACCCTACCCTCCCACCCCCTGCCAGTGGCCGGCAGGACCTGGCAGCCCTAAGTGGGGGACTCTCAACACTCATGAGGAGGCATTTTCCCCACTGGCTTGCAGTGCCACAGCCTCTGCCTGTTTCCCCATCCCTGCCTGCAGCCACCTTTATTTTCCTGCCTCCTCCTCCTCTATAGAAGAAGAGCTGGTTTTTATACCCTGCTTTTCTCTCCTGTAAACAGTCTCCAAAGCGGTTTACAAACTTCTTTCCCTTCCTCTCCCCACAACAGACACCTTGTGAGGTAGGTGGGGCTGAGAGAGTTCTGAGAGAACTGTGACTAGCTCAAGGTCACCCAGTAGGAATGTAGGAGAGGAAACAAACCTGGTTCACCAGATCAGAGTCCGCCACTCATGTGGAGGAGTGGGGAATCAAACCCAGTTCTCCAGATCAGAGTCTACCTGCTCTTAACCACTATATCACGCTGATCCAGATGGGGCCCAGATTCAGAATTAGATTTATGACAAATGATGTAGGGGAGAAGTTGGAGAGAGTGACTGATTCATGGTCACTCAATTTGCTGTATGGAACTCACTTTTCCCCAGTTCACGTCTACCATGATGTCATACTGGCTTTCCATAATTAATATACACATGAACCTTTTTTAGAAGGCAAAGCAGCCAAAAATGGGGACTTCTTATGTTCAATTACTACTTTCAATTACTATATACTGGAGCCTAACAGAATGCCCTGACCCACACAGCCAATCTAGTCCAATTTTATCACATCTCGGAAGCTAAGCGGGTTCGGCCCGGTTAGTACTTGGATGGGAGACCATCAAGGAAGACAAGGGTTGCTACAAAGGGTTGAAGAAGAGTTGGATTTATATCCCCCCTTTCTCTCCTGTAAGGAGACTCAAAGGGGCTGACAAACTCCTTTCCCTTCCCCCCTCACCCAGTGAGGTAGGTGGGGCTGAGAGAGCTCAGAAGAACTGTGACTAGCTCAAGGTCACCCAGCTGGTGTGTGTGTTGGAGTGCACAGGCTAATCTGAATTCCCCAGATAAACCTCCACAGCTCAAGTGGCAGAGCAGGGAATCAAACTCGGGTCCTCTTAACCACTATGCCATTGCTGCTCCTTGCTACATCTCTTGCTACCAAGGGTTGCTAAATCTCTTTCCTTGAGAACCCTTTGGCATCACCATAAGTCAGCTGTGACTCGACAGCATTTTTCATTCAACAGAGAATTGCTGCTCTCAGCTTTGCGCCGTTTCTGGACCTCACCTTGTGAGGTAGGTGGGGCTGAGAGAGTATTGAGAGGACTAGATGCCCAATACCAGCAGACACAACACCAAGCTGAGAAATCTCTTCATGCTCTCCGAGTCTTCATAGCACTCCGTATCTTCACACATGTGACTAAGTGAGATATGGCTCATGAAAAGTTATGCTGGAATAAGCTTTGTTAATCTCTAAGGTGGCCTACCACATTCCTGTTCTGAATCTGCTGACACAGACTAACATGGCAACCAAACCATATTTCAAGCTGGCATTTGATATTGTATGCAGAGTAACCCAGACATAAATATTGCTCCAAGTAAGCCTTGAGGATACTGTGCCATCTGAAAAGCAGATACCAAAACCCTCTCCCTCAGGATAAGCAGTGCTGTACAGTGACAGGGCATGCTGATGGCACAGATATTTCAGTGTCTGAGACAAGGTCTGATTGCTGTCTCAGGAAACCTCTGACAGCTCTAGAGAAGGAAGATGGATGATGCTACAGCTTCAAAAGAGCTTGCCAACAGTTCTTTGCCCATGCTCTTGTTACAGGGTAATTGCTGCAAATTTTTGGGCAAATCATTCCACCAGTTTGCAAGGGTTATTCGGGGTCTGTGTTTGAGTGCATTTGTGGGGGTGGGGAGTGAAGAGTCAATTTGAGCTACAGAGGCAGCATTTATGAGATAAAGTTGTTGGGTCTCGAGAGGGCTGTCTTCTGAAAATGAAATCTTTTCCTATAATCCCACATAGGTAAGGAGTAGCTGTGGTTATTGAAGGGTTGGAGACAAGATTAGGCATGACAGAAATTTTGCTCAAAAGTCGAACTTACCATGTCAATCAAATGTAAGCCAACTGCACGGTCAATTCAGGACAGCGCTAAGCGAATTCAGCATATGCTGAGAAGGTTTGCATTGGCTATTTACAAAGCATGAAAATACTTCCGATCCAAACAGATCAGCAGCCATTAATGTTGATGAACACCAAATGCTACATTTTTTTTTAAAAAATAGCATTTATTCATATCTAATTTATATGATCTGTGAATTAATTAAACAGTCTATTGTCGAAGGCTTTCATGGCCAGAATCACTGGGGTGCTGTGTGGTTTCCAGACTGTATGGCCGTGTTCTAGCAGCATCCTCTCTTGACATTTTGCCTGCATCTGTGGCTGGCATCTTCAGAGGATCCTCTGAAGATGCCAGACACAGATGCAGGTGAAACATCAGGAGAGGATGCTGCTAGAACACGGCCATACAGCCTGGAAACCACACAGCACCCCAATTTAAAACAGTCTATTTAAAACACTTTCTATTGGCAGGTGAAGTATCTCAGCAAGGAAAGCTAGGAGTAGAGTGCAATTGGGCAGTGCAGGAATATGCATGCACCAAATGCGATTCCTGCTACACTGCAGTGTGCTGCTAGGAAGGACTAAGTCAGAGCAACCTGCTGAACAGCCATAAATGGGTCAACAAATAGATGAACTGGCTGTTTTGAGTTTTCTGAGGTGTGTTGCTGTAGTCTGGTAGTTTTTGCTTCTAAAGTTTTGCCTACATCTATGACTAGCATTTTCAGAGGCATGTTGTGGTAAGATGTGTTTCTGTAGAGAGAACCACATCCTACCATGACATGCCTCTGAAAATGCTAGCCATAGATGCGGGTGCAATGTTAGGTGCAAAAACTACCAGACCAGACAGCCTGGAAAACCCACAACTGCCTGATGATTCTAGCTGTGAAAGCCTTCCACAAAACAGATGAACTGTCTGTTGAAAAACTGGCAGCTAGATGGCAACTGGTGAACGCAACATTCGTCAAACCGAGTATCCTTCAACGAGATACTTAGAGGCCCTGGGGTTTTGTTTTTTGTTTCACTGCTATCACAGCTCTAATGCTGAGATCTAGGGTTAAGATCCGGTTTGCAAGGAATCCTGGACTGGAGATCTTTCACAATGACATAAATCTCCCCCCTCCCCTTTATTTTGCTATCCAGATAAAGCTGATTTATGGCGACACTCCTTGTCTTTCAAGACAAGAAAGGTTTGAAAGTGGTTTGCCATTGCCTGCCTCCACTTCATAGCCCTCATATTCCTTGGATGTCTCCCATCCAATACTAGCCAGGATCAGGGCTGAAAGTGACTGCCCATGGTCTCCCAGCAAACTTCTATGGCGTGAGTGAGGATTTGAATCTGGGTTTTCCAGCTTTCAGTCTGACCCCTTGCTCATTGGCTCTCCACATAAATCTACAACACAAGAAAAGCAATGGTGAATTCCATTACCACATCATCAAATCCTATGGGCTCTTCTTCTGGGAGTCTTAGTAGGCCACAAACCAAATATGAGTCAGCAGTGTGATGCGGCAGCCAAGAAAACCAATACATTTATGGGCTGCATCAATAGGAGTATAGTGTCTCGATCAATAGTAACATTCTATTGTGCATTGATCAGACCTCAGTTGGAATACTGTGTCCAGTTCTGGGCACCACAATTCAAGAAGGAGATTGACAAGATGAAATGGGTTCAGAGGAGGGTGACCAAAGCAGGAAAAAGTCTGGATTCCATGCCTTACGAGGAATGGCTTAGGGAGCTAGGTATGTTTAGTCTGGAGAAGAGAAAGAAAAGGGGTTTAAATATTTGAAGGATGTCTTGTTGAAGATGGAACAAGCTTATTTTCTGTTGCTCCAGAGACTAGGATGAGTAATGGATTCAAAGTACAGGAAAAGAGATTCCAACTAAACATTAGGAAGAACTTATGGTAAGAGCTGTTCAACCTTGGAATACACTGCCTTGGAGGGTGGTGGAATCTCCTACTTTGGAGGTTTTAAAACAGCCAGAATGGAGTTATCATTCACTCCCAGGTTGGCTCTCTCACTACCCCCACCCCACCCATCCAGGTGCTGACGCAGTCAGAGTCCTTCATCATCTGTCAGAAATGTTTTGATAGTGTATTCCTGCATGGCAGGGGTTTGGACTTGATGGTCCTTGTGGTCTCTTACAACTGTATGATTCTTCACCTGAATGTTGCTATTAGGGGATAATCATACCGTTTTGAACAAGCACACACAATTACATGGTTAAGGACTGGCTAATTTCTTTGCGCTATCATTTGTGTACCACATGACCTGTGTGGGAAGTCTGAAAAGTTACTTGCTTGTTATAGCAACTGAGGGGAGAAAAGTTATTTCCCTAAGAGGAGAGCTCTTCAGTGACACATCAGTTAATCATTTCCCATTCATAACAAGCTTCGTTCAAACTGTATATGTTTTACATTGCCTTTGCAGAAGGGGCTCTCTGCCCTTCCAAACAGAGATTGAATTTTAAACAGTTTTTTTCAAACAATTTATTTAGCCCTTGAAAAAGAGGCTCAGAGAGGTATGAACAAATACATCCTTGCTGATCACTGTTTTGTTTAATAGTTTCTGGGTACCAGAGCAAGTCTTGCCTACAACCTGGCCATTTAAGGGAAATACCTGGTTTCTAACCACAACTAATGTGCACTTAAATGTCCCGGGCTTAAATCTGCTTGACACCAAAAAAAAAAAAAAAAGGAATTAAAAATATGTTTATTTTTATTTTTTTACATGCCCAGTGATGGATGCTCTTGGATTGAACGTCTGCAAAGCAAGGTGTGAAAATTCTGAACATGGCAAGTGAATGCTTGCGAAATATAATTGCTGCTTCACATGAACAAAACAGGGAAGCTACAGTCAACAAAGCTGGACATATTTGTGAAAGACCAATAGGAAAGGGGTCATCATTATGCCGTGCCATATATGTTTCCCTGAACCTCTCTTCTTTAACTCTGACTTCACTGCCAGTCTTGGCATCTCTTACTATAGGAGCTGATAACTTGTAGAATTCTCTGGGAAAGCTCAAAGCACATACTCAGGATCTTTTGGTCATTGTCAATCCCATTCAATATCTTCAATTGGTTTTATGGTGCCATTGTGTAGTTTTAAGAACTGATTTTGATTTTAACTATGAATCTCTAAGCCGCCCTGAGTCCATTTTATAGGGTGGCCAATAAAATCAAATTATTAAATAAATAAATAAATAAAATTATTATGTAAACTCAATAATGCAATTACATATTATATATTACACTGAAGAAGCCACTTGGCAAAACACACAGGGGATTTAGAAGATTTTAACTGAGTAACAACATATATTTTTACTCTATTTTGGATAATCAGCCTTGGCCTTATTTTTTTGCCACCCAGTGGCCAGTGACTTTGGAAGTCTTCTTAGAAGCTTAAGAATTCTGCAACGGAGGTCACTTGCAACGATACAAATCCGCAGTTCTTCTGCTGCCTTGTGGCAAAGGATTTAGCTGAGCCAGGGCTTTGCAGGGTTGAGGCCAGGAACATGTGAGGAAATTCTGGAGGTCAGCTCTCCAGCTCTCTGCAGATATATATATTTTGCCATTGAAATTAGAAGACAGGCAGAGGGCACACTTTCCACAATGCTCAGAACCTTAGTACTCTCTGTTTCAAAATTAGCATACCAAGCAAAATTACAACTATTAAAATGCATGCTATAATCAAACATCAAGGGCACGTTTTAACATAAGGGAGAGTGAAACAAGCTCATGTCTACAAAAACTGTCTCAGAAAGCCTCCTTATGAATTCTAATGTCCAGGGCTTTCTGAACATTCAAACATTTGTGAACTATTCACTGAATGTTTAATCTCTTTGACAAGGGATTATATTCATTTTGAATATTTATATAAATTGTTGTTTGCTGCCTCATAGCCAGAAGGACCTTGAGGCGGGGTACAAGAAATACAATTGCAGTTCTATTCAACATGGCTGTGAGCTGTCATTCAGAATCCTATTTTCTAGTTCTCCATTCTGGGGAGATCTGCAACTCTCCCCCCCCCCCCCTCATGTTTTCATGGTTGATTCCAGAAGAGCACTTCTTGAAGCAATGTGGGTTATCTCCCGATCATTCTTTAATCCAGAATTATTATTTGGCTGGTTTGGTTTTTGGATTTGGGGGTGGTGGGGTTCTTTATGTACATTTTCAAGTCTTAATACAAAAATTATTTTTAAAAGGTATGCAATTGCAAAACACTTCAGAAAAAAACATCACAAACAACCATCAGGAGTTAATATCTGATATTTTACAGTACTCTTCAACCGGCACAGCATGGAATAGTAATTATTTCATAACTGATAGCAGACGTGCAAAGATCATTAATATTTAACTATATTTTATATTTGACAGCTTGAGATTTCTTACTTGATGTGTGACAAAATTCATATAACAAAGGGAGCCCAGCAGGTACAAAGAACTTCAATTTTTATGTTTAAAGCCTCCATTTTAATTTCAGGATCAAATTTTAAATAAGAAAAAATTGTTAAATTTTGAATATTTGTCAATC
Organism: Sphaerodactylus townsendi; assembly: GCF_021028975.2. NCBI lineage: Eukaryota > Metazoa > Chordata > Lepidosauria > Squamata > Sphaerodactylidae > Sphaerodactylus > Sphaerodactylus townsendi. The sequence continues at coordinate 10,258,148 of NC_059439.1, read as the reverse complement.
GTTTGATGCTACTTTCTTCATTTAAATTAGTGAGTCATGCAATCCAGCCAGTTCTTCTAAGTAATCTTGTCTGATCACCCTTCTTTTGAAGGCCTGTCCCACTTGAATTTTGCCTGCACATTACTTCTGAATAGGCTTTTGGGTGGGCAAAGGGGAATCCCTCATCCCCTTGTTTACCAGTGGAAAAGCTGACTGGATCCAACCATATGACTACAATTTATATTTAAAAATCATTCCCTTCCACACACTATTCTGCATGAACAACATTTATCAATAGGAGTATAGTGTCTAGATTGAGGGATGTAGTTGTACTTCTCTATTCTGCATTGGTTAGACCTCACCTGGAACCTGCAGTTCTGGGCACCGTAATTCAGGAAGGATATTGACAAGCTGGCAACCAAAATGGTAAAAGGTCTGGAACCCATGCTCTATGAGGAGAGACTTAGGGAGCTAGCTTGGAGAAGAGAAGATTAAGAGGTGACATGACAGCAGTGTTTAGATATTTGAAGGGATGTCATGTTGGTGAGGGAGTAAGCTTGTTTTCTGCTGCTCCAGAGACTAGGACCAGGAGTAATGGGTTCAAGGTGAAGGAAAAGAGATTCCACCTAAAACACCAGGAAAATTTTCCTGATAGTAAGGGCTGTTGGACAGTGGAATGCACTACCTCGGAGTGTGGCAGAGTCTCCTTCTTTGGAGGGTTTTTTAGCAGAGGTTGGATGGCCATCTGTCAGGAGTGCTTTGATTGTGTGTTCCTGCATTGCAGGGGGTTGGACTTGATGACCCTTGGGGTCTCTTCCAACTCTATGATTCTATGTATAGGTTACAATGTTGAATTAGGACTGGTGAAACTTGGTAAAAATCCAATACATTTATTTCCTGCCGTGGAACTGACATCTACCATCTGCCATTTAGTGCCAGGACATCTTCAGACCACATCTGGAGTCTGGCAACCCTACTAAGAAGAGTGAAGTTTCAAAGAAAGTGGCATCACTTCTGGGTGATAGGGTAGGAACTTCCCCCTAATCTCTATGGTAAAGACCACAGAGACTATAGAGAATTCCTAGAGCATCGCCGTCAACACCATTTAACCTCCATCTTATTCCCCCAATCTTCGCGTTATTGGGGGTGTGGGCAGAGGATTGCCCACTGGTAGCATGCAAATGGCAAACCTAATCATGCTGCAATTCTCAGGCTAAGCTATCTGTTAGTATTTGCAAGTGTCACAACCAGTCATGAAAGAAACACGATGTTGAGGTCATAAGAACATAAGAATTAGCCTGCTGGATCAGACCAGAGCCCATCTAGTCCAGCACTCTGCTACTCGCAGTGGCCCACCAGTTGCCTTTGGGAGCTCACATGCAGGATGTGAAAGCAATGGCCTTCTGCTGCTGATGCTCCTGAGCACCTGGTCTGCTAAGGCATTTGCAATCTGAGATCAAGGAGGATCAAGATTGGTAGCCATAGATCGACTTCTCCTCCATAAATCTGTCCAAGTCCTTTTTAAAGCTATCCAGGTTAGTGGCCATCACCACCTCCTGTGGCAGTATATTCCAAACACCAATTAAATGTTGCATGAAGAAGTGTTTCCTTTTATTAGTCCTAATTCTTCCCCCCCAGCATTTTCAATGAATGCCCCCTGGTTCTAGTATTGTGAGAAAGAGAGAAAAATTTCTCTCTGTCAACATTTACTACTTCATGCATAATTTTATAGACTTCTAATCATATCCCCCCTCAGACGCCTTCCTCTCCAAACTAAAGAGTCCCAAACGCTGTGCCTCTCCTCGTAATGAAGCAGCCCAAATCCCTTCCTAATCATCCCTCGTTGCCCTTCTCTGCACTTTTTCTATCTCTTCGATATCCTTTTTGAGATGTGGCGACCAGAACTGAACACAGTACTCCAAGTGCGGTTGCAGCACAGCTTTATATAAGGGCATGATAATCCTTGCAGTTTTATTATCAACTCCTTTCCTAATTATCCCCAGTTTGCCTTTTTCACAGCTGCCATGCATTGAGTTGACATTCCCATGGAACTATCAACTAAGACGCCCAAATCCCTTTCCTGGTCTGTGACTGATAGCACTGACCCTTGTAGCATGTATGTGAAGTTTGGATTTTTTGCCCCTATCTGCATCACTTTGCATTTTGCTACATTGAACTGCATTTGCCATTTCTTAGCACACTCACCTAATTTATCAAGGTCCGGTTGGAGCTCTTCGCACTCCTTTGTGGTTCTCACCACCCTACATAATTAAGTATCATCTGCAAACTTGGCCACCATGCTATCCACCCCTATTTCCAGGTCATTTATGAATAGGTTAAAGAGCACTGGCCTCAAAACGGATCCTTGGGGGACACCACTCCTTACATCTCTCCATTGTGAGAACTTCCCATTTATACCCCCCTTTGTTTCCTGTTCCTCAACCAGTTTTTAATCCATAGGAGGACTTCCCCTCTTATTTCTTCATTGCTGAGTTTTCTCAACAGTCTCTGGTGAGGAACTTTGTCAAAAGCCTTTTGGAAATCCAAGTAGACAATGTCCACCGGTTCACCCCTGTCCACATGCCTGTTTACACCCTCAAAGAACTCTAGTAAGTTTGTAAGACAGGACTTGCCTCTGCAAAAGCCATGCTGACTCTTCCTCAGCAGGTCTTGCTTTTCTACATGTTTTATAATTTTATCTTTAATGATAAATTCTACTAATTTACCAGGAACAGTACAGTACAGTATTCATTGTTTTATCTCCACGTTACCTGACCTTTTTAGCTAGTAAACCTTTATACAAAGCAACTCACTAGCATCTGGGTCTTTACTGGTATCCTCTAAACTCCCCTAATAGCATACACCAACCAGCTCTTCTTCACAGAGTTGTTATGGCAAGGAAAACTTTGGACATTGTCCTGAGCTCCTTAAAGAAAGGGTAGAATAAAGAAAGTGTGCGCCCATCTATGTGTGGGGCATGTACGTGTGAAAGAGAGACTGTCACGTGACATGAATATCATGTGAAAAAGGCTTCCTGTTGCTTTTTAGAAACACCTGCACCCTTCTTGGAGCTGTTCATCATTATTTTTTGCTGACAGGGAAATGCAGAACCCTGTGGCATCACAGCAAGGGTTAAGTACTGCTAAACCAGACCCATAGCCAGATACTTTTAATTGGGGAGGGGGCAGCAAATAAGTACAGTGGAGGTCAATCTGTCATTACTTATTTTCTTTATTATTTATTTGTGCTCTACTATTTATTTACCAGTTGAAACTTAAGGTGGATACATAGTATAAAGCAACACAACTGAATAGCATAAGGGATCTAATAAGCAACCCACTAGAAAAAGAAGTGTTTGGATTTTTACTCCCCCCCCCCTTCTCTCCTGTACGGAGACTCAAAGAGGCTTACAATCTCCTTTCCCTCCCCCCCCCAACAACCACCCTGTGAGGTGGGTGGAGGAGCTCCGGAGAACTGTGATTAGCCCAAGGTCACCCAGCTAGCATATGTTGGAGTACACAAAGTAATCTGGTTCACCAGATAAGCTTCCACAGCTCAAGTGGCAGAGCAGGGAATCAAATCCAGTTCTCCAAATTAGAGTATACCTGCTCTTAACCATAAAACCATGCTGGCTCTACTAGGATTACAAAAAAATCAGAAAAGTGAAAAAATGATTCAGACATCCTATCACCCCCTTCCCCTTCCCCCTTAATTTTGGACTCTTCAGCCCTGCTAGCTGCTAATTCTGATTGCAAAGAGAATTCATATTTGGAAGATTTATAAGAGGAGTGCACCTTTATACCTTAGCCTTAGCTCCTTCCTTTTTTTACATAAAGAATTTACACTTGAAAGACTTGTGATCGGTTTACACCAACCCTAGTGCTGATTGGAGGGGCAGGACAAATGATTGATGGGGCTCGGTTCCCTTTTGCACCACTGTGGCTACAGGTTTGTCCTAAACATTATTAGAGGGATACAAGAGCTCAATGTGTAGCTGATCTTTCAGGGCATCTTACTACGGCTTCTGATTTGACCCCTGCCAAAAGCTTCCTTGGTTCATTGCTGACTTAAAAATCAATCTGCATCCCAGCTCAGGTGATATATCCATTTAGGAAAACCAAGAGCGACGCTCAAATAGATGGCAGAGACAAATGGCTCATTGTGCTCAAAAACATATTCCAGGCACTGCCTGAGCCGAGTGATGCACACAGTTTGTTTAACAACAATGCCACTAACCTCTGTTTTTCACAGGGTACAACAGTGATTAACAGCCCACATTTTAATCCTGCAATTAATTACACTAATTAAGACTTTCAGTCCTATTTCTAGGAGTCCTTTGGAGGGGGGGAGGCACATGGGGCCAGTGGAAATAAAGGCGAACCACACCACACTCAGTCTTCACTGTCTCAATTTATCTAGCAATTGCTTTAATGCGCTATCATTTATTTAAGCATTTATAAAGGACCCCAAACTAGCCTTCAAAAGATAAAACTGTCTAGATACATAAATAATTGTCCCATGTAACAGACCCAAGACTGCATCCAACCAGCTTTTCTGCAGATGAAAATAAGGAGAGGATCTCCTTTGACCAACCCAAATAGCTAAGCTGAGAGTGAGAATTGCGGGAGTTGCATGGACAAAACCTAAGTTAGAGGAGGAATGTAGGATGGACAGGGATGCCAGTCTCCAGGTGGGGCTGGGGATCCCCTGGAATCACAGCTCATCTCCTGATGACAAAGATCAGTTCCCCTGGAAACGGAGACTTTAGAGCAGGGGTAGGGAACTCCAGGGTTCTGAGCCGCGATGCGGCTCTTCTGTTCTTTTGCACTGCGTTCTACGAGCCAATTTGTCGGCTGCCTATCTCTTGTCTGCCCTGTAGTGTTGCAGGGCTGGCGATAATTTAACTGCCCGGCTGATCTGCTGGGCCGCGCCATGGGCTTCCCCTCTCGCCCGCCCCATTGGCGTAGAGCGGGCGCTTTCCCGGCGGATGGCGAGGTTGAGCCGCCAGCTTCATCCTTGCCCGTCCTCCAGGCAGCAAAATGGGCGCATCATCTCGCTCCGCTGATCGCAGTTGTTGTGCCAAGCAGGTTTACCCTCTTGCCCGCCCCATTGGAGTGGGGCGGGGACGGCAAGGCCGAGCTGCAGGCTTCATCCTTGTCCGCCCTGCAGGCAGCAGGGCGAAGAATTCAATTGCCCCGCTATCGGGTTGGCAGTGCCGCGGTTTTCCCCTCTCACCCACCCCCTGCTTCGAAGCTGGGCGGGCGCTCGCCCGGCAGCTGGCAAGGCCAAGCCGCCGACCCCATTCCCGCCCGCCCTGCAGGCAGAAAGGGCAGGCGCATCCATGCGCTTCTCAGAATGAGTGGAGTAAAAGGTTAAAAAAACCGAATATATATAGTGTTATCTTTATTTTAAATGTCAAAAATTATTTGCGGCTCCAAGTGTTTTCTTTTCCCGTGGAAAACGGGTCCAAATGGCTCTTTGAGTGTTAAAGGTTCCCTACCCCTGCTTTAGAGGGTGGATTCTGTTGCCTTGTACTGTTGGCATTTGCAGGTGTCTGTCACAATTCAGACATGAAGGGGTTAACTGTGTGCATGCTAATTAGCTATTGAGGTCAGAGTTTCATGGCCAGTCTATTGATTAAGCTATTAGTCAGCTAGCCCCAGCATTGTCTATGTGACAGAAAGTTATAAAGTAAAATATGTTTCTTTGTTTGAGCACATTGCATTATAGCACATTGCTTTGCTAGATAGCCACCATGTGCGACCACGTGGTGCAGAACTATGTAACCAAGTTAGTACTAGAATAGAAAGCTGTTCTTTATTTTCTTCCATGTAACCCTCCCCAATAGTTAGTAAATTCGTTTATATAAAACCAGCAACTGTGTATTGGTCTCTTCTTATGCTGCTCTGCTAAATATATTAAGCTAAACAGTCAACATGTACCTCACTGAGGTTCCTCCTCTCCCCAAATCTCCAGGAGTTTCCCAACCTGGTGGTCACAGAGGACCTGGCAACTCCACACAAGGAGGAGAACAGGGTACCACGGAGCAAAAATCTGGCTGGATCCAACCCACTGGCTGAAAGTTATTTAAAATTTCGGCTTCTATCTGTCAGAAGCAGAGGTGGAGCAGGCCCTTCTTGATGACGGGACAGTCCTAAGAAAGAAACAAGATAAGAAGTTTCCAGATGGAGACCATTCTCTCTGTTGTTCTGGATACTGCTGTGATTGCCGAGACATTTGCAGTGGCAACAGCGTGATCAGACAACAGGTGCCCCGTGCTTTCTTTGCCTTAGTCCCCACGGACACCATTCCTCCTCCTCCACTGGAAGACGTTTTTAAATCTGGAACTGCTAGATCATTACAGCAGTAATGTAAATTGCATGATTTTCTAGATGGCTTCAACGTGATTGCATGATTTGCTAATCCCCAACTTTCATTTTTTTAAAAGCCTCTTGGCCTTTTCATTGTGGAGTTATAAGACAAAACGTAATCCTACAACAAAAAGGGCTACAGGCTTACTTTTTAAGTAAAGCTAGAGACTAGAAAATTATGGCAATAAATCATTGTAATAGTGTAATTCTATAACAATTCAGTCATTCCTGATTGCTTTTTTTAAAGCCCAAAGATAGCTTTGCAGTGTGTGGGTGCTGTGTGTGGGAAAGAGTGGGGGGAATGGCAGTCAAAGGAGCCAAGGAAAGGAAAATGTTACCACTGTGGTCAGGAATTGCAGAAATGTACACATTTCCATCCATGAGGCATCCAAATGTGATCTGATTGCACACTTTCCAGAAAGATCAAAGCAAAGGTTTGGGGTGGAGACATGGAAGTAGAAAAACAGGATGAACAGAGAATGGCATCACATCAGTGGTGGGGATTCAGCCAGTTTGCACCACTTTGGCAGAACCAGTTGTTAAAATGGTGCTTGTAAACAACCAGTTGTTAAAATTATTTGAATCCCACCACCAGAACCAGTTGTTAAATTATTTGAATCCCACTACTGCATCAGTGAGCTGTAAGGAATCCAAAACAGTGAGCTGTAAGGAATCCAAGGGAGACCCAAACATCCTTGTGGAAATGTCAAGGACCTTTTCCGCACACATAGCTTACTACAGATTTTCCCAGTGGTCAAACCTTTCGTCTTGGAATTTTTTTGCTGTGAAATCATTCTGCTCACTTCCACCACCTCCAACCCTCCCCCCACCGGTCATTTTCCCCTTTGCCAGCGTGGTGTAGTGGTTAAGAGTGGGAGGATTCTAATCTGGAGATTGGGTGTTGATTCCCCATTCCTCCGCCTGAGTGGCAGAGGCGTATCTGGTGAACCAGATGTGTTCCGCACTCCTACATTCCTGCTGCGTGACCTTGGGTTTGTCACAGTTCTTTGGAACTCTCTCAGTCCCACCTGCCTCACAAGGTGTTTGTTGTGGGAACAGGAAGAGAAAGGAGCTTATAAGCTACCTTGAGTCTCCTTACAGGAGAGAAAGGTGGGGTATAAATCCAAACTTCTTCAGTTGCAGTTTGATATGAAATTGACAGCACTGATCCAACCGCCCCTACTTCTTTCTATCTGTGCCTGAAATTAACATGGCAAGCTCTATATGAAATTAACAAAGCTGATCTAATCTTCCCTGCTCTGCCTCAATGTTACATCATTAATTCAATGTGACAATGAATTTTTTTTAATTCTCTTGAAAATGGAGGGCCAGAGGAAAGAGAAAATGGCTGAAGGGGAGGTTGGGTGACTGCACAGCTGCATGGATAAGGGCCAGGTGATTGATGGAGCAGAGAAATAAAGATTGTTTGAACATGATTACACACTCAATAGAAGGTGGATCAGAAACAGAGAGAAAAAAACATTGCAGGAGAAATGCTCGGGACAAAGAGAAGGTTAAGGAGTGACATGATAGCCATGTTTAAATATTTGAAGGGATATCATGTTGAAGAGGGAGCAAGTTTATTTTCAGAGACTAGCACATGGAGTAATGGGTTCAAGGTACAGGAAAAGAGATTCTACCTACACATTAGGAAGAACTGATAAGGGCTGTTTAACAGTGGACTACTCTGCCTCAGAGGGTGGGGGAGTGTCCTCTGGAAGTTTTTAAACAGAGGCTAGATGCCATCTGTCAGGAGTGCTTGATTGTGTGTTCCTGCATGGCAGGGGGTTGGACTCTTGTGGTCTCTTCCAACTCTATGATTATTTGATTCTATGAAATGAAGGGGAAAACATTCCCAGAACCAGACAGAAGGGGGGAAAATGCAGAATTCAAAGAAAAAATGTAGCATTTGGTGGCAATATTTGTTGTAAGCATTTTATGTGCAAAAGGCTATAGTTTCAAACTTCCTCTGCCTCCAATGAAGGTTACAAAGATGTCATCAGTGAATCACCAAGTGGGAGGATTATAGATGAATTCTTGTCCATATTTGTCCACAAAGAGCAGAAAATGAGGCATGTAGGAGCCCACATCTGTACCTTATATTTGCAAATATAGTTTATCTTATATTGTTTATCATTGTTGTTCCTTATATTTGTAAACATTCAAAGCAAAGAAATTAGGAACCAATTGTTGCTAAGACAAGAAGTTCATTGGCTGTTTAGAAATTCCTTTGAAGCTTCATTGTTATCACTGATATAAAAGAAAAGAGAATTCAAGTGTGGCAAAGTATTTAAAATGGATGAAAAGGTAAAAATGCTACTTATTAAAGGATTATGCCTTATGCAGGAAATTATTAGTGAAACATTTAACTAAAAAGCCGTAAATTTCCCAGTTTTATCAGTCACAGATTGAAATAGAAATTAAATCCTGGAAGGATCCAGAACATGTTTAAAAACCCCACAGTTTACTTTTTTCTATTAATCTTCTTTTATAATACCCAGGACAAGTAGCTTGTCCCACTTTCCTCTTAACATATAGATATTTTACTGCTAGCAAAGAGTTACTAGAATTGCCCTAATATCTCTTGGTTGCTGGGAAAACACTGCACAAAGGTCTGTTGAACACAGAGATGGAAGGGCCAAAATACATGATGGCAGGTCAGAGGCGCATTAGCTGACTCACAGAGGTGCATTACCTGACTTTACTCAGAGTTGTAATTTTATCAACTCCAATTTAAATATAATCAAAAGCTAGTCACACTCTGGCTTTGACTTATCAAGCTATCGTCCATCCCTCCTGAGAACTGAAACTCTCAACTGTGCAGGAAGGCCGGCTGTTTCAGCATCGCTGGAGGGTTACATTTTTCTATAACTAATTTGCCCCAACAGCAGCCCCTTGCCCAGTGTTTTCTGAACTGCCTTTGGTTTGGTCACATTGTGTCCAGTGTTTTTTAGACTAGCTCTGGTTCAGTTACACTGTGCCCAAAGCATTGCAACCTTCCAATCCAATTGGCTCTGCCTCCTTGGACCATTCCTCTTCAAGACTAAGTAATTATCACCCTTTCCTCAGTGATCTCTACTATTCCCATCTATCCTCTTTCTAAATCTCAGGCTTCTTCACCTCTTTCTAAATCTTTCTAAATCTTTACCTCTTTCTAAATCTTAGGCTTCTTCAAAACTCTGTCTCTGTGTGTATTTTGCCATTTGCATGTAGGTTTATTATTTTACTTTTCCAATAAAACTGTTAAAATTTCTAAAGTCTGGTATTCTGCGGCTTTTTAAGGAGAAAGACTTTTGTAAACTTTGGTGGAAGACCTCACAGCCTGTGCCTCTTGCATTGCAAAGTCTGTCCATAACTAATTCCCCCATCCAAATAGGGACAGACCCCTTTAATTCAGGTAACACAACACAATGTAGGAAATTCAGAAATACTTCCCCCTCTTACACACACACCCAGTGACCCCAGAACTATGTCCTGAAGCCAGCAATGTCCAGAATCCCTGGCCAATCTGGCCTGGAGGAAAATTCCTTCCTGACCCAAAAGTGGAGGCATTACCCTGGGCAGGTAAGAAAGGGCCAAGAAAGCTGAGTGCTGACTCATGCCTCCCTGTCCTCCCTCTCATGATCGGCCCAAGTTCACAGAATGGACAGAACACAGTGGGAAGGCTCTGAAGACAATAAGGACAGCTGCATTCAAGAGAGCAGTTAAGTTTGCTCTGGGGGTGTGGGTATAATTTAAGCATCTTGCCTGCCTTGTAAGCAAGCTGCAACTGCTCAAGTATTTCCAGGAAGTGAGGGGGAGGCAAATAACTTGTACTGCCTGCTTAATCATTCCCTCCTCCACAAGCATTTCTTCCAGTGCTGGGTGCTTTCTATTGCAGAGCCGACCACCATGTTGTGGGCCAGTGTAACAGAAACACCTACTCCTGCTTCTCAAACAACTAGCCCCTCCCCACCCCCTGGTGTTTCCCTCTGAGATGTGCTACCAGTTCTCCTCGCTCCCTTCATTCATCCCCTCCCTGAAATTCCTCTACTACATGGAATATTTTAATCTCTTGGAATGCTGGCCTCTGTTGGGAAGACTCTCCTGTGCAAAATGAATGAAAACATGCTGGAGAACTGGTGGCAGCAAACGGGAATATTAGGTGAAAGTGGAGAAAAGCGATTTAGCGACAGCTCAAGAAACCTGAATTCTGCCGACATTTATCCATGTATGACTGCTACTGGAAGTTCCCGCCCCCAAAAAAACATCAGTCGAAGCAAGTCAAGTGCATGAAGAGGCAGTGGATTTCCCACAATCCATATGCAGTTCAGCCTGCTCCATGTTGAAATGTCAGCCTCCCCTGTGAGGTATCATGTTCCTAGCTTTGACTGTCAAACTTTTTTTAAAACTCCAGACTTTGGCTGTTGTGGGCTTTCTAGGCTGTGTGGTGCCGTGGTCTGGTGGTTTTAGCTCCTAACATATCACCTGCATCTGTGGCTGGCATCTTCTGAAGATATCAGTTACAGATGCAGGTAAAACACTAGAACCCTTTCCACACATCACTGAAAATGTTTGGAAAACATTTTCAATCCCCTGCCCTTTCAATCCCCTACCCTTGATCTCCAAGAAAGTCTGTGCTATGTATGAACTGGCTGTTGAGACATTTTTGTGTGGCCACAGTCTGATGGTTTCCCTCCTAGGTCATTTCTGCACAAACCTTCAAAAACATGTTGAGGCAGAAAATAAAACGTTTTCTCCATGGAGTTCCACACTGTTTTTACCCCCAAAAGTTTTATTTGCAGCCTCAAAACGTTTCAAATGAATGTCCTTTTGAAATTATTCTTTCTGTTGAAACATTTTCAAAATGTCTTCTGTTGCCTGTGCAATCACTTTAAGATGTTCCCCATGCCTCCATGCCATCCCTGGACTTCCTTGCTGGTGCCATTTTCTGAGCACATTCCATTTCCCAACCCACCTGCTATTTTGATCATTTCTGTTTGCATTTTTATTGGCGGGGGGGGGGGCGCTAATCTTTGAATCTTTGAGTATATGAGGTGCAGAGAATCACAGTACAAGGCCACGAAGAATTGAAGCATGGATTTTAGATCTAGCTCAAAAAAAGGGAAAAATTAAAGCTGAGATTTCAAAGTACATTTTTTTCTCAAAATCAATGCCTTGTTTTTATGCCATTTTAATGTAATTTGTATCCACCGTAAGATTCTATTGCTTTTATGCTGGGTTGTATTTTAGTCCACTGTTTTAAGAGAGACTTTATTGCATCTTCCCACATTACCATTTCAAATCACTACATGGGTTTTAATTCAGCAGAGTTTTGATGTATTGGTTGGCTGACATACTGAATTTTTATTGTGCTATTTGACAGTTTGATGTTTTAATCTGCTTTTATTTTTGTGTAAGAAACCTTAGAGATACTCACAGGGAGGTACGGGATGCAGATATTTTAAATAACTGATACTGTTTACAAAGCACATATTTTAAGACTCGCACTTGGAAAAGTGATTTCCATGTGTCAGCTGTACCTTTGTAGGATTTGGGCAGGTTTGTTTATTCACTTCATTTACCATCAGCTTTCTTCCCAAAAGGAACTTAAAGACGCTTACATTGTTCCCCTCTCCTTTATTCTGTTCTCACAACAACTCTCTGAGGTAGGTTAGGATGAGAGTATGTGGTTAGCTGGTTTCTAAGAGCACATTCTAACAAATCCCATGCCTAGATTCTCTTTGTGGTGCTACTGAGATCTGATAAGATCAGCTTATCTTGGGCCATCCAGGTCAGGGAAAGGAAACTACAGACTGAGAATCTCTTTCAGCATTTTATAGCTATGTGTGCATTGCCTCTATTCTCTCCCCCCCCCTCCCTCCCCAAATGTCAAATTCAGATAGCATAAGCAGTTAATGACATCTGCAGGTACCTCACACTATTTCCAATATCTGATGAACCTTTATTTGCGTCTTTTTCCACATCTGTGCACATGTGTGTGAAAATCCATGCCCCACTGAAAGAAGTCCATCAGCTGCGCTAGCACAGCACAGCTCTGAAGCAAGACACTATTCTCTCAACCTTGCTCATTTCAACATATTGTTGAAGGTTTTCGTGGCCGGATTCAACTGGTTGTGGTGGGTTTTCCAGGCTTTGTGGCTGTGGTCTGGTAGATCTTGTTCCTAACATTCCGCCTGCATCTGTGGCTGGCATCTTCAGAGGTGTATCACAGACGGAAGTTTCACACTGTGTCTAGTAAGAAGGGAAAGTTTAGTGGGGTATATATTTCCCTCACTCATTTCCCTATTGGCATGGTGATGACAATAATCCTAGCCAACCTTTCAGGGATGTTTTAAAGATTTCTAAGATAACTAAGTACTCTGAACATTCAAAGGGGATGCATAAATTATGATGAGGAAATGTCCACATCCCTATTCCTAGCCCTTGTTTCTGTCAGAGATGGGAGTCTGTTTTGGGGTTCTGTGTACAGTGCGATTCCATTGGGAGTGATCACAAACTCCTCTGTGCACTGAACAGCTTGGATCTCCCACCACCACCACTCAGAAGAGAAGAGAAGAGTTTGGATTTATATCCCCCCTTTCTCTCCTGCAGGAGACTCAAGGGGGCTTACAATCTCCTTGCCCTTCCCCCCCTCACAACAAACACCCTGTGAGGTAGGTGGGGCTGAGAGAGCTCCGAGAAGCTGTGACTAGCCCAAGGTCACCCAGCTGGCGTGTGTGGGAGTGTACAGACTAATCTGAATTCCCCAGATAAGCCTCCACAGCTCAAGTGGCAGAGCTGGGAATCAAACCTGGTTCCTCCAGATTAGATACACGAGCTCTTAACCTCCTACGCCACTGCTGCTCCAACTTAGACAATCAGACTACAATTTGGGAGGCCTGGGTTCGTATCTCCACCTCTGCTATGCTGGGTGACCTTGGCCCAGTCACACCCAATCAGTCTAACCTGCCCCACAGGGCAATTATGATAAAACAGGAAAAACTGTGTTTGAGTTTGTGGGCTAAAAACATACTAGACATAAAGTGTTCTTTTAAAGCTCGTTTTGTGCAAATCTATTGCATAGTAATAGATGGAAAAAGCTGTCCATTAGTGGACTTTTGGCCAATTTCTGACTCCTCTCCCATCATTTGCTGATTACGAATCTTGTAGCAGGTGTTGGGACTAGGTAAACCTTTAAGTCCAGGGTAGGGGAAACCCCTATGCGGCTCGAGGAGCCAGCGATGCTTTTTCTGCTCTTGCATCATGGGGCGTCCACGAGCCAAGTTGCCGGCTTCAAGTCCTTGCCTGCCCTGCAGGCAGTATGGCGTGGCAGATCTCAACTGCCTCATGACGGTTATCTGTCAAGCGCCAGCGTTTTCCCTCTCGCCTACCCTGTTGTTGAGTGGGGAGCTGGCGCTTTCCCGGCGGATCGCGAGGTTGCGCCGCCAGCTTCCTCCTTGCCCGTCCTCCAGGCAGCAGGTGGGCGGGCGCATCTCAATTGCCCGCTGACATGGGATCTGTGCTCGCGTCGCCTAGTTTCTCTCTGCCCAGGCTTCCCTAATTGGAGTATGGAAGGGATGGCGCCGGTCAGCAGGCTTTCATCTCTTGTCTTGCCGTTCTGCAGGCAGCAGGTGCATGGAAGCACCAATTGCCCGCCTGCCGGCTGGTCAGTGCCAAGGAGCCTTCTCCTCTCACCCACCCCGCTCGAAGCGGCTGGCTGGATAAAGCTTTCCTGGCGGCTGGCAGCAGGCCAAGCTCAGCTGACCCCATCTCCCCAAGCCCACCCTGGTATCAGCAGGGCAGGCGCATCCATGCGCTTCTCAGAATGAGTGGAGTAAAAGGTTAAAAAAACCCAATATATATAGTGTTATTTTTATTTTAAATGTCAAAAATTATTTGCGGCTCCAAGTGTTTTCTTTTCCCGTGGAAAACGGGTCCAAATGGCTCTTTGAGTGTTAAAGGTTCCCTACCCCTGCTTTAGTCTAATCCTGCAAGACAGTTCTTACTGTCGTATTCCACAGTGCACATCTGGAGTCACTCAGCATTCTATCATGCAAGATATATGGAACGTGCATATCTACCTTGGTGGATTATGTGGGATTCTGCGGGAGAGGGGAATAAATACACTAAAATTAGCCCCCCCCCCCGCCTTGAATGCACCATGGAAAACTGTAATGACTCACCCCCACCCCTTCTGGCAGCCTAGATGGGCACAGAACTCTCTTAAGAAAGGATTCTTCTTTCAGGGTGTAAAGAACAGTGTCTATTTTTGATTTACATACATTAATTCCTCTCTGAATGGGGAATGAATTCATGTAGGGAAATTCTACAGACTCTATTTGCACAAAGCATAATTGATATGTGTGGATTATGCAGATGGGAGGAAAGCAGCATTAATTCAGCTGTGCAAATCAGAAACTGCCTTGTCTAAGTTGGCACGAAAGATGGAGAGATTGCCAGGGCAAGTTTCCGCCCTGCAAACCGCTCAGTAGCCTGTTTGGCCCTCTCCCTAAACCCCAGAAAAGAGGCACCAGATAACTCAGTGAAAAAGAAAAAACATTCCACATGTGCTCAGAACTACTCTTGTTAGTCTACACCATGGGTCCCCAACATTGGGCTTGCAGACAATTTGTTTGTGCCCGCTGAGGGTCTCCAGAAAGTGGGGGGGGGGCAGGTGGGGATTTTTTCCCCCAACAAGGCTTTTGATTGGCTATGCAGACTTTTTAAAAGTTG
Source organism: Sphaerodactylus townsendi (assembly GCF_021028975.2). Taxonomy (NCBI): domain Eukaryota; kingdom Metazoa; phylum Chordata; class Lepidosauria; order Squamata; family Sphaerodactylidae; genus Sphaerodactylus; species Sphaerodactylus townsendi. The sequence goes on along the minus strand of NC_059439.1, from coordinate 10,243,083 downwards.
CTTTGGCAGCAGCTGCCACCACAGCAAAAGGATCTTCACTGTGTGACTGAAGGTAAGTTGCACCAGCCACTCTGTGGCTGGCTGCGCCTCCTGCAGCAGCCATTTTGTGGCTGAGCCCATTATGCTGTGTCAGCATTCCAAAAGTGCCCATGGGCTGAAAAAGATTGGGAACCCCTTGACTACATACTCCGGAACAAAACCCTGGCGTTAGAAATGGATTCTGAGGGTCAGTCAGCCCAGAAAGAGATTAATCTTTGGAGTCTACCCATAAGACTCCTGTGTACATCAACAGAGTAATGGGGGAGCTGCTTGCTGTGACTTCTCTGTGTGCCACGGTGATCGTATGGATGGGACCAAGTGTGTGGGTCCCTCTCAAGAAGGGTCTTATTTCTGCACTCCTCTCAGCAATCGGGAAGCTGCTTCTCCTGAGCTGCTATATTACTACGGGCACTCCGCAGAGTCTATTACTTTCCGTGTGCCTGTCTAATGGCTTCAGCTAACATTTCATCAGAAAAGACCTGAGCTGATGGTCCAGCCCCAATCATGGTTCCAGCATCCAGATGGCACAGTGATGGCACAAACAGAAAACACCAGGGTTGTGACGGTCATACCACCCTGGTGATGAATGAAGGAGTCTGATTCTAGGGCTCATTATTTTGAGTCTGAATCTCATACTTGAGATTTGTGGGTATTGGGGGGCGGGTCCCTGCCCTATATTGTTTCATACCCAGGAATTCCTCCTCCTGTCTATCACCTTCAGGCTGAGTGGGTAAGAGAGTCTATGAATTAGAGAAGAGGCTTTTTGTGTATTTAGTTTATATGTACAAAAGAGATGATTTGTTCTTTCCTGGGAAGGTCAATACATAACACAACGTTTCTCAGTGATGGATTAAAGACTCACATATTCTTGCAACTTCTTTATATTTGTTTGATACTGTTTTGAACTCTGACATAACTTTTAAGGCTCCCTGTATTGATTCAGATCTCATCAGAGCTCCAAAAATAAGATAAGATGCGTTTCCCACCATGGCACAAATTATTCCATGCTGTGCCATGGAGAGAAACGCGCCTTACCATGACTTGCCTCTGAAGATGCCAGCCATAGATGGGGGCAAAACGTTAGAAGCAAAAACTACCAGACCCCACCCACGCAGCTCGGGAAACCCACAGCAGCAGCCACGTTGGAGAAGGATTTCTTTAAAAGGATCAACAACAAATGATTTAAAGAGGAAAAGTTTTCAGGAGTGGACAGTGACGATTGCTGAGGTCAATGAAGATCAGCAAGAACCTCCCACAGAGTCTTCATCGGGGAATTTTCATTGGGTGCAAAGCATCCTCCGGCTTTTGTAAAACTGCATTCATTTATTATGCTCTGAGTGACCTTGGATAATATTACACACACGCTCACAGATTGTGAGGAAGGGGAATGGAACAAGCTTACAGCTGTGGCTTCAAACAGGGAACCCAAAGTTTCTTGCACGCTTATTGGAGGTTCCTTTAGTAAAAGTCCAGGACTGGCACTCAAGTTCTCCCAACGCAGCGTGCCCAGCCCCTGTTGGTCTCCAGCAAGGGGGGAGGGGTTGGGGGGATTTGTCTGCCTTTGGTTTTTTGGTCTTCAAGTCCCAACTGACTTAAGGTAACCCTTGGTGGAGCTTTCAAGGCAAGAGATGTTCAGAGTTGGTTTGCCATTGCCTGCCTCCATATTACCTGGGAGAAATACCAGCCAACGTCAGGGCTGAGAGTGCATGGCTAACCCAAAGTCACCCAGCAAGACTCCAGGGCACAACTGGGGGTTCAAACCTGGGTTGCTCAGCTCCTGGTTCAACACTTTAACCAGTAATCCACGCTGGCTCTCGCCCAGCAAGGTATGGCCCCAGACAACTGGCGATGTTGTCAGCTAGGGGACACTCTCAGTTTACTGTGGTCCAACAGGCCTAAACCATGGTCCAGTAGCACGGAACCTGAACTCAGCCCCACAGCCAGTATTTAATGGTTCCTTAGCACAAAGGCATAACTTAAAGGTCAAAGTCTGAAAATCGGCAGACTAAAATATTGTCACATCCTTGTTCTTTTATAATCTTAACCTTCTACGTACTTCACATTTTGTTGTACTGGATTTAACTGTGCTGTGTGACAGGGCTGTTTCCTTTGCTACCTGTCAGCAAGAACTCACAGGTCCTTTACCCCCTGTATTTAAACATACATAGGTTGCCCTATCTTAGTGAAACATCTGGGGGGCTTGGCTTCTCTGCCAAGGAGACTCGCCGTGTGACTTTAAGCCAGTTGCTGTCTCTGAGACTCGCAGGGTTGTTGTTGTGAGAATCAAATGGAAGAGGGGGAAATGTTACAAGCCGTTTCAGGTCCCCATGAGGGAGTGAAGCGGAGTATAAGTAGCTAAATAAACAAATTATCTATCCCCCAGAATGGACCCTCTTCCTATTTTTAACTACATCTTCATTTGCATAACTTGGGCAAAGAGGGGAAATATCTGTTCGGGACAGTAAGCAGTTAATTGAAATTAGCCAGGATTAAACAGGCCATTCAGGGAGATTTAATGGGCTCGCTCTATAGGTTTTCACCCAAACAAATTCTTGCCAGGGAGGCAGAGCAGACTGTCATTCTAGATGGCAACTGGATTCCTTATCTTAGAGGCTGGGTTGATATTTTGAAATGTACCATCGGAGGAAGGCGGCGACTTTGAATGCCCCACATCCACAGACTTTGCTCCACGCCCCACAGATGGAGGTGGAGGGGGGCGACATGAAAAAGTGTGTGTGTTGGTGGGGAAAGGGGAGGGGGTTGGTGGGGAAAGGGGAGGGGGTAGGATTCTAGTAGATGAAGGAAGATGAGAAGTCAAGTCCCTTCCCCCATAATATGCCAGATTTCCTTTCTCAGCCCTGGGTTGGGATGCTGAATGGAGGAGAGGAGACCCCCCCTCCAGCCAGACCTCTGTCAATTTCAGCGCATATTTCCCACTCCCACCCCCACCCCACCCCGCCCCACAAACACACACACTTCGATAATACACACACTTTGCCTCTGCACCGGCTTTCTTTCTTTCTGCATAACGCCCCCCCCCGGGGGGGTTGGAAAGTTGAACCTGGGGGGAGCGCACGCGGGGTGTGTGCAAGTCAAGCCCCCCAGTCCCAGGAGCCCGTGCAAGTTAAGTCCTCCCACCCCGCTTTCGCCCCGCTTTCCCGCCCCGTGAGCCGCCTCTTACCTGCAGCGCCGCCCGGGCTTCCATCCTTCTTCCGCAGCTCCCCGCTCGCTCTCTCTCTCTCCGGCCAGGCGCTGCAAATCTCCCGCAGCCGCTAAAGGCGAACCAGCCGGCGCCGCCGAAGCCTCCTCCCCCGGGCCCGCCCCCACCTGCCTCCGCTCCCAGGACGGGGGGGGGGGGGGCGTTCTGGGGACAGAGAAGAGGGGTGATCGACAGCCAGGCTCCTGTGCCCCTTCCCTCAGGCTGAGCTGCCATCCCCCCCCCCCCCCCCCCCGCAGAATAAATGCCAAAGACCCCACGCACATATACACACACACACACACACACTATATATATATATATATATAGACACACACACATACATACAGATACACCCACAGACACACAAACACACACATATACATATACACACACGTGCAAACATACACATATCTATCTATCTATATATACACACACACATACACACATGCATGCATACATACACACACACAAACACACACACTTCATACACTTCATACGTATATATACACACACACAAACACACTTCATACACTTCATACATAGATATATATATACACACACACATACATACAGATAGATAGATATATACATATGCAGATTCACACCCTATATATACATATACATACACACATATACATACACATATAGATAAATGTGCATAGTGCATAGATAGATAGACACACACACACACACATTCAGTTAGCTATTCATACACCTGAAGTTAGTAGGGAGGGAACTGGGAGGCTTAGCGCACCTTGGCGTGGGCTCCCTGCTTTTCTTTGCTCTACTATCTCCTTTGGCAAGAGGTGCAATCTTTCTCCTGCCCCAGTAAAACTGTTCAAAGTCCAGAGAGGTAAGGGAGTCAATGCCCCCCCCCCCAATTTTGGTTCCTCTCTTCCCCTCTCCTGGCAAGTCTATGACCAGGAGAGGTGAGGTAATTGTTTGATGCATGTAGAAAGAAAAAATAGTAGACTCTAAACACAGATTGCACGCGTGTTGGCTATAACTTGTGAACAGGGCTAGAGTATGCAGGGTACATCTGGGATCACACGATCCCAGATCTCTGCCAGATAATAATCCAACATGAGTTGCAGGTTGTCTTGAATTCCACCATACATTGTGCCTTATTCTGAATGTGATAAGGAGCTTCATCCTTTCTGACCCACCATGCTATTTTCCAGATTGGAAACAATTCCTAAAACAGTTAGACTAAAGATGGCTTCAGCTATTCTATTCCCCCTTTTATGAACCCACGGGAGGCCAGATGTTTGCTTTTTATTACAGTTGATATCATCCCGGCTGGCCAAACGCCTGGCGGAACAGGTCCAGTTTTACAGGCCCTGCGGAAACTTTCCGCAGGGCCCTGATCTCACCTGGAAGCCTGTTCCACCCAGGTAGGGGCCAGAGCCGTAAAAGCTCTGGCCCTTGCAGAGGCCAGACGGACGCCTTTGGGGCCAGGGATCACTAGTAGGTCCGCCTCCCGATGAACCGGAGGTGGGCCTAGAAGGGCTGGCTATATAGGGAGAGACGGTCCCTTAGATATGCAGGGCCAAGGCTTCGCAATGGCTTTAAAGGTCAAAAACCAAAACTTTTAAACATGACCCTGTACTCGATCAAGGCAGCCAGTGTAGTTGGTATAGGACCAGAGTAATCCGGTCCCTTGCTGTTGCTCCTGAAAGGAGTCTGGCTGCCGCATTCTGTACGAGTTTCAGTTTCCGGATCATGGCCAAAGGTAAGCCCGCGTAGAGCGAGTTACAGTAGTCTAATCTAGAGGTGACCATGGCATGGATCACAGTGGCCAGATCAGAATGGGAGAGATACGGGGCCAGTTGCCATGCCTGCCGCAGATGGTAAAAAGCTGCCTGGGCTGTCTGGGTGACCTGGACCACCAATGATAAAGATGTCTTATTGTTACACAATGTATGGACCCGAGGCCCAATCTGAATAGTCTTATGTGGTTCCCCAATATGGCGCTCATTGTAAGCGCAGCTTCTTATGGGTGGCCTCATTTACATGAGAGTGTTTGGAACTGGAGGACCAGAACAACTGGTAAGCACCTGGGCTTACCTTTGTCAGTGTGCAGTTCCATTCCCCTTTCAGGCTTTCCTTCTTTCCAGGAGGTGTGAGGCAGGAGGTATTCCATTTGGCTCCACTTCCCGGGGCAGCCATTTTGGAGTGTTGTTATCAACCTCTCAAAATTCCAAAGGTTGTGCTTGCAGATCCTCAAAAAAGGTTGGGGATCCCTGCACTAACATGTGAATTGTCTTGAGTGAGCGTTTCACAAGCATCTGATAAATGAGACTTCTGCTAGAGATTCCAGCTTCCAGATAAGACCTGGGAATCCCCCGGAATTACATCTCATCTTCAAACTATAAAGATCAGATCCCCTGGAGAAGACAGATGCTTGGCAGGGTGGACTCTATGGTATATACCCCACTGAGGTCCCTTCTTTTCCCCAAACCCTGCTCTCCCCAGGCTCCGCCTCCAAAATATCCAGCTGTTTCCCAGCCTGGATCTGGCAACCCCACCCTCCTTCCACACATGTTACATAGTAACTCTAACGTTTGCTGAATTAAAATTAGAGTCCCACTTGACTCTTGCTACCAAAAAGCATTGAAATGTATATAAAAAAGATCTGCTCCCAATGGAGTCCACCCATTTAATCTAGGAGGCATGGGACACGTTACTACTGGTGGCAAATGTCATCCATGATGCCTCTTCTCAAGCTGCTCCGTTGCATTTGCTTCACCCTTCCTATCCGCAGAAACGTTTATCTTTTATTCTGGCCAGTCCAACTGACCACTCTGACTGAGTTGACACGAGAGTGGAAGGTTCTCTTCAGCTGAGAGCCACAGAGCATGGAGAGAGCACAGAGCAGGCACCGTCCCTTTCTTGTTTCTGACCTGCCTCTTTATTCAAGGGGAGGAGAGGTGGGACTCAACCGTAGAGCATCTGCTTTGAATAAGAATGGCCCCAGGTTCACTCCCCACCCCCACCCCCCGCCATCTAAGCGGATGTGAAAGAAATCTAAACTGGAGACCCTTGAGAGCTGCTGCCAATCAGAGTAGAAGATGCTGACTTTGACCGGCCAAGGGACTGATTCAGTAGGAAGCAGCGTGACAAGTCTGTACTGGCCAAATACCTCTGACCTGTCCAGAAATAATGGTGTGGGAACAAACTCCATGGACAAACCTCAGGAAGCAATGCTTTCATTACACCATTTGCAGCACAGCTATTAGAAAACCTCTAGCCTTAGTTTTCAAGAAAGATTTAACTGTCAGGAATGGTGCCTAATTGATTGAGCTGCATTCCTAAACCAATGTGACTTGGTTGTATCTGGGTGATTGAAACACATTCCTGTCAATGTAAATGCGACAAAATATATGTACATTTAGCCTGCTATATGTAACCATGTTGAAAGGGGCCTTCATGTCTTGATCTTGCCTCTCCCTTTCACACGCTTTGTAGATAACTAGGCTTTTCCCTGACACCTTCCTCTCCCATGGAAAAAGGGACTCGTGGGGGTGGAAGTCCAGGTGGCTGCATCTCTATCTACTGCTGACCTTGGGGTGCCTTGGCACCAAAATAGCTCTTTCTCACATTCTTTGGGAAAGCGGGAGGGGGGATGGTTTATGAATAAAGAAGGGGGCAAAAGCCAGGTTCATCAGAACTGGCTCCTTGCAAGCTGGGTGCTTCATTACCTTTTCAACAAACACTACTGATCAACAATCCAGAGATTATTTATTGACTCAAGGATCGAGACCTAACAATAACATAGGATCATACCAAAGGCCAATGTTAGGATTACCAGCACCTGGAGATTTGGAGGTGGAGGGAAGGAAGGGCAGATTTTGAGGTTTCCCGGCAGGGACATGAATGTCGTAAAGGCCACTATTTTCTCCAGGGGAAGTGATCTATAAAGTGTGAAGATCATTTGTAATTTTAGAAGTGCTCCAGCCCATACCTGGAGGTTGGCGAGAAGAAGAGGAAGAGCTGGATTGATACCCCCCTTTCTCTCCTGCAAGGAGACTCAAAGGGGCTTACAAACTCCTTTCCCTTCCCCCCTCGCAACAAACACCCTGTGAGGTGGGTGGGGCTGAGAATGGTCAGAAGAACTGTGAATAGGTCACCCAGCTGGCATATGTTGGGGCACACAAGCTAATCTAGTTCACCAGATAAGCTTTCACAGCTCAAGTGGCAGAGCAAGGAATCAAACCCAGTTCTCCAGATTAGAGTGCACCTGCTCTTAACCACTACACCACGCTGGCAACCCCAGCTCATGAACTTGAGTTTGTTTACATTTCCCAGTTTCCAAGTTCCTTTGACACCCATGGCTTCACACCTCCCAATCTTTCTTCAGCTTTACTTTTGTATAAGCTGAACTGCAGAAGTTTACAGTTCTTCATGGCTCACTAGCTAGTTGCATTGATATGATGAGCAGGATCAGTACTGGAGGTGAAGGCCATATAGTGTGCGTAATCTTATGAACCTGGAGTGCAATATGCATTCTGCGCATAGAAATGCACTTGCAGCTCACCAATAGGGCCTCTGTTGGCCAAGGCTAAGCCACTCAGTTATCAGAAGTGGCAGAGAGTTTTTGGCTCTTCCACAAAAAAATGGACTCCAAAAACTTCCCTAAAAACACTACTACCATTAATTTACAGAGGAGAGTGAAAGGAATGGACTCATTAATGCTAGGGGCAGTGAAGAGTTCCTCCTGACCCTGACATTCACCAGTATCTTCCATCCAATTGTGTTCCAATTCACAGCTCAGTTTCCACCACCTTGTTTCTGCGAATTCTCACTCTAGGATCTGTTTTCTGGTGCAGGACAGAATTCGGGGAATGGGCTTTTATGCAGACATGCTGTCATTGAGCTGAATCACAGCCCAAGTATATTCTTCATCTGCCTTGTGCTATTAGCATCTCGTCCAGTAACATCCTCATTTTTGTCAGTAATAATTTTCTATACAGGCAGGCAGAGGTAGCATGCATAAATGCAATGCCATCCATGCGGCGCGCCTAGATGAGCCAGCACTTGAGATGCGGCTGCATGATATTAAATTGGGCTGGAAGCCATAGGAACCATTCTTTCTAATTCACACACTAACATAACTAACAGAGCCCTTTGGGTGAGGGGCGGTATGTAAAATTAACAATAAATAAATACAATAAATAACATGCAATTGAATGGTGCCAAGGAAGGAGATGAGCTTTTCCCCTCTGTGGCCTTTGTCTTAGCAGTAATTGCAAGATAATATTTCTAAGAGTTAGGAATGCAATTGCCCTGACTGGATGGCTAGCCTGGTCTCATCAGATCTCAGAAGCTAAACAGGGTTGGCCTTGGTCAGAACTGGGAGGCCACCAAGGAGAAGGAGGAGAAAAGCAAGAGGAGGAGGAGGGGGAGGAGGGGTGGAGGAATTTGGATTTATATCCCCCTTCTCTCCTGTAAGGAGACTCAAAGGGACTTACAACCTCCTTCCCCCCCCCCCCCCCACAAACACCCTGTGAGGAGGGTGGGGCCGAGAGAGCTCCAAAAAGCTGTGAGTAGCCCAAGGTCACCCAGCTGGCATGTGTTGGAGCGCCCAGGCTAATCTGGTTCTCCACATCTTAAGTGGCAGAGCGGGGAATCAAACTCGATTCTCCAGATTACAGGGCACCTGCTCTTAACCACTACGTCACTGCTGCTTCAGCTTCATTATGCAGAGGCAGACGATGGCAAACAACCTCTGTTTGTTTCTGGCCTTTAAAACCCTACCGTACGTTGGCTGCTGTTTGATGACGCTTTACGCACATAGACATAGGAGTAGTTACACCAGATGGGAGCACACCCCAATTCTCTTTCTGTGGCTGGAGTTGAAAATTTGTGAGCTGAAAGGCAGCCAGAGAAAGATACATGAAGTTTTTTTATAGCAGACTGGAGATACACATGAAACTGCCCTCTGCTGGGTTGGACCACAGGATTTTCAAAGTCAGCATTGTCTATTCTATGCTCCTGGGTACTGAGAGAGTGCATCTGCCCATATATTCCTCCCTGGGTCCCCTTCAAAGCTGAGGGTGTAGGGGTGGCCTGGAGGACCTTCTCCACAGTGGCCCCTACACTGTGGAATGCCCTCCCTCCAGAGGCTTGCCAGGAGCCTACTCTCTTTGAGTTTCATCGCCTGGTGAAGACCATTCTCTTCTTCCAGTCATTTGGCTGAGTCCTCCCTGTCCGTACACTCCCTCCCTTTCTTGTGGGCTGAAATGTTAGATGGTTTTAGGATTTTGGGGATGGGGTTTTATTTAGATTTTACCATTGTTGGACATCAGTGTTGAGACCTGATTTTATCTTACAGTTTTAACATTGTGCATTTGTAAAATTTTCACAGTTTTAATATTGTTCCCAAATTTTATTTTGGTTTTGTGGTCTTATACTCTGTATTTAATAATTTCTGGTCTTCGACTGCAATAAAGCTGATTGATTGATTGATTTCATTGTTGGATTTTGTATGATTTTTATGGTAACCCACCTGGAGACCATAATAAAGGGTGGGGAATCAATGCAAGCAAGCAAACAAATTCTGACTGGAAGCAGCTGAGACAGGTCTTTCACATCGTCTTTACCCGGTGCTTATTGCTTAATCTTGAGATGCTGTGGATTGAAGCAATGAGTTTCAGCACAAAAAGCAAGCGACCTAGCACTGAGACACAGCTCTTCTCTTATTAAAGACGGGGTTCCATTGGGAAGTGATACTGCTCTGAAGACTAGAAAGGGCCATCGGGGTGCTTGCCTGCTGCCTCATGCTCAGTTTGTAAACAAACATGTAAACAAACAGATCTGTGCATCTCCACTCCTCCTATCACTACAACGAGGAAAACTACACTGGTGGTGAAAAGCTGGTGTTAAAACCTCCCTCCCTCAACCTACTGCCAGAATTCAGCTGCTCTCTTTCTCTGGCTGCCTTCCAACTCCGCTACTAATAGATGTTAGTGAAGGAATGATTCTCCAGTGGGGTTGCTAGCTTGCTCCATCTTTGCTAACTCTATGAAAAGAAAGGTGGCTGTATTTACTTCAGCATCTGTTCTTTCAACTCCTGATTTTGTGGCAATTGACTTTACGGGCATTCCCTCCTTTAGTGGAGGATTGCAGCCATCCCCTTTTGCCACTCCATCAACTGGGGACCCTCAACAAAATGGCCAGCATAACCAGGTCCTCACCTTTCCAGATCTTCCCTGGGAGAAAGAGGTCCCCCACAGACAACTTTCTTGCATAATGCTGGGGGTGAGGAGAGAGACAGGGAAGAAGACACAAGGAAAGGCTGAGAAAGCACTCAACTATTTTTAGTCAAGGAACCAGTTGCCAGGGACATTACGCTAATTCTATGGCCATACATCAGGGAAATGACTGCAGAGCTGTTTTGGAGGCCTAATTGAGGGGATTTATAGCAAAATGCAGCTTGTCAGAGGCGGTTCAGGCAAAATAAACCACTTCCCAAGATGAAGAAAATCAGTCCATATGTCATGTTTAACATGAGATTCCTCGGCAGGAGGAACTGGTAGTGGGACGAAGGGGGGACGCTGTGATCTGCAGCTTTATGAACAGGGCTGGGGGATGCTCTGAGAGCCAGCATGGTGTAGCAGTTAAGAACAGTGAACTCTAGTCTGGAGAAGCAGGTTTGATTCTCCTCTCCTCCAATTGAGTAGCAGACTCTAATCTGGAGAATGGAGTTTGATTCCTATCAGCAAACTTAAAGCGGAGCTACTTATACAGAAAAGGGTCTAGTAGTCTTCCTGCACTCACTGCAGCCTCCTTTCTCTTAGGAAAAGAAAACTGCCCACGCAAGATGTTCTTTCCAATAGGAAGGTTTTACTTAGCAGTTGCAAGATTACACAAGATTACTAGATAAGGCTACAATGCTATACAGAACACTTCAGCAATACTATAACACTAGAACTAAAACAGACTAGAAGACTAGAATAGAAACAATGCACAGCTTTCTTACACATTCAAGCTAGGCACTTTTCCCAGCAACAGTCCCCATTGGACCAGTGTCACAGTTGAATGCACCAATCACATTTAAGGTCAATTGTAGCTGGTTGCCCCCAGACTTCCCGGCTCCTGGCCCTTGTTGCTGGACAAACCTTTTGCTGCCTAGAAGATGAATTTGTTAACCTTTATTTTATATATCATGACACCCATTCTCATATTCTACGTAGCAGATATACACATACAATTCACTCAGTTATTTTTACAATTCCCAACAACAGTAACATTCGTTCAAATTTCAGGTCAGGTAGAGCTTTAGTGAACATATCAGCTTGATTGTTCTCACTTTCCACAAAGACCAAAGTAATAGTTTTGTTTCACATTCTGATATCTAACACCAATGTATTTGGATCTGGTTTTCAAGCTTTCTGTCTCTGCAAGACTAATACAAGTTTGTGAATCATCCTGAACAACTATAGGTTCAATACATTTCACATTCAGATCTTTCAACAGTTGCTTTACCCATTGTGATTCTGCACAAGTTTCACTTAGAGCACTATATTCTGCTTCTGAAGTTGATAAGGCAATATATGTCTGCTTTCTTGATCTCCATACAATCAGTGTATTAGTGTACTTCACAATATACCCAGTACAGGATTTTCTATCAGCATCATTTGTAGAACTATCTACTGTTGCTTTCAGCACATTTGTTTTGTCAGGTGCAATCACTAGACAATGTTGTTGTATACCTTTGAGAGATCTTATGATTCTCTTTACACCTTGCCAAGCATGTTGTGTTGGTTTAGACACTTTTCTACTTAGATAGCTTACAGCATACTTGATATCTGCTCTTGTCCAATTGGCTATATATAATAAACTTCCAGTGATAGAGTGATGTAGGTCTGGCTTTTCAAATAGTTTCTCATCAGAATTGTTGTCATTTTTTGTAAACTCTGTAGCCATTGGAATTTTAGCAGTTTTGGCATTCTCTAAACCAGTTCTGTGAATCAGTTCTTTTATTTTATCTTTCTTACTTAACAGAAGGTTTCCTTCTGCTGTTCTGGATATCTCTATTCCTAGATATCTTTTGATGTAACCCAAATCTTTCACCTGAAATGTTTTTCTTAGTTTCTCAAAAACATCAGTGATTTGTCTATCTGTTAGAGCTGTCACACACAAGTCATCTACAAAGACCACCAGATCAATCATTTGATCTTTCCCTGTTCCTTTTGTATATACACAAGAATCTGCAATACTTCTTTTGAATCCTAATTTACACAGGCCATCATGTAAACAATTATTCCAGTTGCGAGCTGCTTTGTATTTGACCATACAAAGACTTGTTCAGCTTATAAACCTTGCCTGTTTTTACAGCATAACCTGGTGCTGGTTTCATATAAACATTTTCAGTTAAAGGAGCATATAGGTAGGCACACTGAAAATCAAAATGTTTCATTTTCCACCTTTTTTGTACAGCTAGTGTCATGATTAGTCTCATGGACTCAGCCTTAGCTGTAGGTGAATAGGTTTGATCAAAATTTTCCAGATATTGGTGTCCAAAGCCTTGTGCTACCAATCTGGCTTTGTATTTGAACTTTCCATCAGGTAGAGTTTTCTTTCTATATACCCACCGAGACCCAATCACTTTTTGATTGTCTGGCTGATCTACCACCTCAAACACATTTTGCTGCATCAGAGATTCAAACTCTGCATCCATGGCAGCATTCCAATGCTCTTGTTCATCAGGATTTCTCTGTAGCATCTCCTGAAAACTTTGTGGTTCCACCCAGCTCTCACAAACTCTGACCACTTGTGTAGACCCATACTTTTCTGGTGGTTTACCTTTATTTTTCCTGTTTGACCTTCTGGGAAAATCCACACTATATTGTGTCTCTTCCTCTTTTTCAGTGTCTGAACTGCTCTCTCCCTCACTCTCCTTCACCTCTGTAGGAATATTAGAATGACTTTTATTTGGGGAAGTTGGTGTGTTCTGATTACTAACTTCAGCACCTGCTGGCTGCTCAGTTAAGGGAGGTAGAAATACTTTTGAATTGGCATGGACGTGTTCCCAACCTGAATGTCACTCAAAATTGGCACCTTGAGATCACAACTTTTCCATCACCCAAAGAAAATCTGTAATCTTTACAATTTTCAGCATAGCCAACAAATTTTGAATTTTGCCATTTCTGTTTTCCCTTCAGCCTTTGTGCACTGGGAGTTAACAGATTTGCAAAGCTCCCAAACCTTCTCAGATGTTTTAGGGATGGTTTCTTCCCAAACAGCATGAAGTCTGGAGTCTCATTTATGCTTGAGCTCCATAAGTGTTGCAGCACAGTGTCAGACCTAGGGTCTGGAAACTGTAGATTTGTTCTAAAGCCTTTATTTCAGAGCATAGGTAACATTGTCAAAGAGGAATCTGGCAATTTCCACTCAAACCCACCAACTATATCCTGTTGCCCCCTCCCACCAAGCCAAACGGCTTCTACTATCCCTCTACAAACTACAAAAAATTTACTACAAAGCATTGCGAGTCTGGGAACAGTTCACACTTTCCTGTGATAAGATCTGTGTTCAGGAAGTCCTGGGGTGGTGAGGGGAGGGCACCGGACCTTTGCCCAGTATCAAAGAATGGTGAACCACCTCCCCCTGCTCTACCTGCCATCCATCACTGACAGGCTTGTCCTGACATTCTGCCCCCTTTAAGACCTCCCCCCCAGGTTGGTCAGGGTAAGCCCAGTGAAAAGCTTTCACTAAATGGGGGGCTTGCACATGTCCCGAGTCCACCCATTCATTGTGCCTGGCCAGGAAATGGGTCCAGGTGATCAGATACTGCAAATGGTTGCGGTGCACTCTGGAGTCCAGGATCGCATCCAATTTGTGGTGAGGTTCACCCTTCATGCGGACCAGAGCGGGCCCCTCTGCCCAGGGATGCCAGTCGTCTGGGGGCACCTTCTTGAGGAGGCGGCAATGAAAGACAGGGTGTATGGATCTCAGATTCTTAGGCAGCTGTTGTTCGACAGTCACATGGTTAATCACGCTAAGCACAGGGAAAGGTCCAATATATTTCTGTCTCATTTTCTACATCCCTACAACCCCTTCAAGTTTCTGGTAGACAAATACATCCAATCCCCCACCCATCGCTTCGTATCAGCTTGCCTCTTGTGTCCCTGTTTAGCCTTCTCCAGCACTTTTTGCATGGGACTCCACGCTTGCTGGATAGACTGCACCCATTCCTGGAGCTCTACTGGTCCTTGTAGCACCTCCCCCAGGAATGGAAAGGGCTTAGCCGACTGGCCCGAAACAACCTCGAAGGGGTTTTTATCCGTGCACTGCGTTGTTGTATGCAAACTCCGCAAAGGGGAGCAAGTCTGCCCAATTATCTTGGTGATAATTAATGTAACACCGCAGATATTGTTCCAGGGTAGTGTTTGTGCATTCGCTTTGCTCATCCATGCCTAGCAGCTGAAGGAAATGTCGCCAGAGTTGCAAAATGAACTGGCTGCCTTGGTCAGATATTATTTTGTTGGGGGCAGCATGGAGCCTATAAATGTGAGTCACAAACATTTGGGCCAGTTTGCTTGCTGTCGGCAGTGAGGTTCACGGGATAAAATGAGCCTGTTTCAAAAATAAGTCCACAACCATCCATATCACAGACTTCCCCTTGCTGGATGGGAGATCAGTGATGAAATCCATGGAAATCACCTTCCAGGGGTCAGAAGGCACCGGGAGGGGCTGGAGGACGCCAGGCACATTCCCTTGTGCCCACTTGGTGGTCACACACATGGGGCACCCTTTGACATACGCATCCATGTCCCCCCGCAATGTTCGTCACCAAAATTGCCTGCAGGCCAAATGCAATGTTTTCACAAACCCGAAGTGCCCTGCTGATTTAACATCATGGATCCTCCACAATGTGAGGAGGCGTGTGTGCAGGGGCGCATAGAATTGATTCTCCTTCCACCAGAACTCGCCCTGTTTCTCCAGATGCCCTCCTTGGGAGGCACCGGGAGGGCTCCCGCCTCCTTTTAGGCATCCTACAGGGACACGGGCAAGATGGAAGGAGTGGTGCGGAGTGACGCCCGACAGCAGGTAGTCACTGCCAATCCCAGTTGGGAATGGGAGAACACAGTCCTGAACAGAACAGGAGCCAACGGGGAGGGGTCAGGCAAGCGAGACAGGGTGTCAGCCAAAATTGGACTTCCCTGGGAAGAATTGCAGCGAGAAGTTGAAATGGGGAAAAAAATCAGTCCAACGGAGCTGCTTGGAGGAGAGCTTCCCGGGCACATGGAGCACTGCTAGATTCTTATGGTCCGTCCACACCTCAAAGGGGAGGGTAGCGCCCTCCAACCAATGGCGCCAGTCCGTCAGGGTGCATTTAATAGCCCCTGTCTCTTTGTCTCCTACAATCCAATGCAGCTCTGCCCCGAGAATTTGCAGGAGATGTATGTGCAGGGGTGCAACTTCCCATCATCCCCCCGCTGAAGCAGAACCACACCCATAGCTTTGTCCAAAGCATTGACCTGCACTACAAAGGGTTTGGAGGGATCGCGGTGGTGTAAGATGGGCTCAGACGCAAAGGCAAGTTTAAGCACCTGAAAAGCCTCCTGACACTCAGGAGACCACAGGAGCGGGGCCGCCAGCTTCGTTGCTGACACCCCCCTTATCCTTGGTGCGTAACAAGTTGGTGAGGGGGAGGGCCAACCATGCAAAATCAGGGATAAAGTCACGATAAAAGTTGGCAAAGCCAAGGAATGATTGCAACTGCTCCTGCCACTGGAGCACATCACCTACACATGCAAGGGCGGTCTCCCACAACGATGCGCACGCACTTGGCTGCGGTATCCTTTTACTGCAAAGCTTCGGGGATCTCAGACCCCACGGGATCATTTCTTGTTAGGCAGGCCATAAAGGGGTGGGTCAGGGCAGCACCAAGGGTTAGAGACGGGTGCCTCCCAATTTCCCTGAATTTGCTTGCTCAGATCGCAGCAACTCTGCCCCAGGTGTGCACGTCCCTTTTTGAGACCTGTCTCTTCAAAGCGGCCTTTTGCCTAGCATTTTTTGGAGCTTTCCGCAGTTGGGAGATTGTGTCAGCTTCCAGGGAAGGTGCTAGTGATAGACCCATTTCACTCAGGGATGTCCGGATCTCTGAGCACACTATCAACATCCGGCTGCGGCAATCCAAAACGGACCAGCTGGCCAAGGGCACTTGCATCTCCATGCAAGCCTCCACAGCCCCTGGCCCTTGCCCAGTGAGGGACGTGGCGGCCTACTTGGCAGTCTGCCTGAAGGGGGGTGGCCCTTTATTCAAACATGCCAATGGGACTTGCCTATCACGCTACCAGCTGGCAGCAGTGTTGAGGCTTTGCCTGTCTGCCCTTCACCTTCCCCCACATCTTATGGGCTCCATTCCTTTCGTATCAGGGCGGCGTCCACGGTGGTGGGAATGGGAGTCCCAATCACCAGAGTCATGGACGTAGGAAGATGGCGCTCCTCGGCCTACAAAACATACATCAGACCATTCTCACATCACTAAGGTTCTGCGTCTCGTGGCCCACCTAACCTGCTCTTTTTATCAGCTTTTCCAGGATCCCAGAGAGTCGTTTGGGTGGTTGGCCACAGCATCGTCTTCTGGGCCAGCAGACACGCAGCCTCGTCATGATGGGGTCGGAACCTTGGCCTGCACCAGCAATTCAGACTGTGTTGGTTTGGAAAATGAGGCATGTGTTGGCATGACCTCCTACCCATCCTGCGGAACAAGCTGGAAGTCTTCAAGCCCCCCCCCCCCCATGCATTGGTGTTACAGCTGGGGGAGAACCACATCCTTGCAGTGAAGAGTGTGCAGCTGCTACAAACGATCCTCTTGGACTTGGACTCCATTCACCACCTGCTACCGGAAAGAGTGATCTTCTAGCCTCACTTGTTGGAGAGACATGTCTGGAGGGGAGCCTTGGATCCACGTCGGGTGAATGGAGCCAGAGCAAGGACCTGCCGAGCCGTTTCACGTTTCGTCTGGGGCCTTGGGGGGCGGGAGGTTCCACATAGGAACATTTCATTTAGGGTAGAGTCTTTGTATAGACAGGACGGGGTTCATTTATCTCCTCGGGGAATGAACTTGTGGTTGCATAGCCTTAGAACAGCATTGTGTGATTGGCTGAAAGCATAGGAGGCATTTGGCGGGAACCGGGGAAAGGGTTTCCCTTCGTTCCCGGCTCTGTGGCGGGTTGCGCATGGGGGGTGATCTGCTGGCAAGGGGAGCTGTGACAGATCCCCTGTTTATTACACCTCCTTAAGAGGCAGGGGTGGAGCAAGCCCACGGGGTGGAGCAAGCTCCAGTCATGGGCACTTCGCCAGTCTGGAATGTCTCACTCCAATCTTCTACTTGGTTACATTCCTCCAGCAGGCGGGCTGGAGGAACCGGTTATCTTCTGGGGGACAGCACTCGGGCTGCCCAGATGCTTGGATCACCCCCCATGCTGCGCCAATTTGCGTTCCTGTGCTTTCTGTTAATAAATTCTTTGGCTATAGCCAGTTTTTTTTGCCCACACTACATATCTTGTCTGGCGTGTTATTTTGCGTATTAGGTTACCGAGTAGAAGGGCCACACCTCTACCTGCAATAGCATGTAAAGACAGTTTCACAAATTACAGGCTCAATCCATGACATTCAAAACATGTTCGGTGGCTGAGGCTCATTCATATTTAAGTTCCAAGCTTCTGATGCTAAGACTGATTTTGCACATCAAAATTTCTCCATGGCTTAACTGAGGAGCGTACCTGTTGCGGGGCTTCTCACCCTGCTTGTAGTTCCCCACTGATGTCTGGCTCTTTCAGGGCCAGTGAGGAAAGCCCCGAATGGTTCTCCACAAGCTTGGGGCTTTCTCATAAGCACCGCTTAAGCTCTTCCACAGTCTCATGCATGCGTGGGCAGCCTCCGTTTCCTGCATTCGGATTGGCTGAATCTTGCCCCGTTCCCCCCATTCACTTTCACTATTTTAGTTTTAAATTACTCTGAACACAAAATAGGCACTGAGAATCGGCACCCTTGCCCCCCCCCCCATCGAAAATCTTTGCATGTGCAATGGGATCGCCACCCTCCACCCCCTGTCTAAAATCTAAATCTAAAATCCTCATGTGTGCGAGAGAATTGTCACCCTTCTGTTCGCAGCACCTGCACACACCGCTTTTCTGCCCAAGGTTTCTCCCTTTGTAAAAACCAAGGTTTCTCCCTCCATTTTTTCACTGCAAAGGGGGCCCCGATTCTCAGCACCAGTCCATTGGTGGGGCGGGCCAGAGCCGCAAGGCGGGAAAACTGCCCCCAGTTCTGGTACTGAGGAGTTTTCCACAGTGGCAGAAGCCTCCGGAGCAACAAAGGGGCATTTCAAAAGAAACTCAACCTTTGTGGTTCAGGAAATTCACAGAGCAAAGCCAGTGCCACGGGGCAGCTCCAGGGTGGAAACGTGGCAGCCATGCTGCAGCACCGAGGGCAGTGTAAAACTCCCAATTGCATCAGGGCATCCCCCATGCCAACAGAGGACCAATTTCAGCATGCAAAATCAGCCTAAGTGTGTTATTAGTCCTACATATGTTTCTGGGTGACTTCAGCAGTGCACATCCCACACGTGTAATTAAAGATTTCTTCATATTGGATGTTGGTGCATGATTGTCACACCAGAAAGGAAACTGAGCAGATAACAACCGACAAACTTCTCTTGGAGAGCAGAGCTCACAATGATCTTTTGCTGCAGGATTGCTGGCTGCATTAGATCAGCACATCAAACGATGCTCTCTGTCACGGAACATCTTATTTATTGAGAATGAGAAGAATGGTTTCTATTCCTGTATTATTTATCACATTTTATGTCTATTCCTCCCAGTCTAGTTCCAAAATTGACACATGGTTTCATAAAATCTCCCATCCAGGCAGCATATAGGGATAGATCATCTAACCAATAGACCAATCACGTGCCTTTAGGCCAATGCAGAGCCCTCCTGATCTTTAATACAGATGTATATGTGATCCAGTTGTTTTGAAATGTTGCAAAACATTTCAATTCAAAGGCCTTGTTTTCCAAGGCTAGAAGCTCTCTGAGCCAGATACTAGCAATGTTTCCCACCACACCTTTATGTGCCCAAATTCATCTGCACCTAGACAGAACTGTAACTCTTTTTCATACACACTTCTGGAGTATCATCCTTTTTCGTACTTAGGGAGAGTGTCTCATAAAATGAAACAAATGAACAAACAAATAACACTTACTTCATTTTGTCTTTGCTAATGTGGACTAACATTGTTACCAGCAGGAAAATAGGAAAAATATTTTCCTGAGCCTGCCACGAACTACACTGGCTAAGGATCAGAGCAAAGAGACCAGTGTTGTCCAAAAGCCTCCACAAGTCCTGGAAAGAACATGTATATACAAATGTGCTGATATTTCACATGGTTTCCTTCTTGCCTTTGTCCCTTTTAAGGTTTAATGTAAGCCCCTCAGTGTTGGATTTATTATTTGCCAAATGTTTAGGATTATACTTTAGCTAGGTTCTCCATCTGATTTAAGGTTTTCTTACTGTTAATTTAGGATACTCTTGCTTATATGTTTATATGGGCTTGTACTGTATTGGAGGTCCTTTGTTATAAGGTTAAGGGATTCTATAGAGTTACTTTAAGTGATAGACAAGAAGAGAAATGGATTAGAAATATTCTTCTTACTTTATTGTATTAATAGAAGAAGCCTCTTAAGATTTTAGTAGTTTTATTTTAGCTAGGTAACAAGGAAGTAGATGAGAAAATGCAAAGTAAGGACAACTCCTTCTTACAATCTGATAAGTTTGTCAACCTCAACAAAAGACCTTTGGAGGACATCACCCTACTTCCCATTGGACTATTTGAATTTTCACTTCTAGGATCTCAAGACCCATTGGACTATTGAAGTTTCCACTTCTAGGATCTCAAGATTCATTGGCAGCCTTTTCTTCTGGGACTTAATCCCATCAGCTAAAACAAAAGACTGTCTTCCTCCTCTTTGTTTTGGATTGTCTGTATTATGTGGCAGGGGACTGCCCCCTTACTCCTCTGCTTGGGTGAAAAACTGTATAAAAAGGGCTGTGTTTTATTCTGTAGGGGGGCCGTCTGGCCTGGAAAGAGCTTGAAATCACAATAAAGAACCTCTGCTCCGAAGGCAGCCTGCCTCTGCATCCACTCACTGCTGCCAAAGCTGAAATCACTCTGAAATAACTATTGCTCATTGCTGACAAAGCTGAAATCACTCTGAAATCACTTTCTAGTTACCCCTGGCAGTGGGTAACAACATGGCTACTCTTCTGGAGTATCATCCTTTCTACTCTGCTGATTGGACAGACTCCTCCCAACTCTGCTTGCTAGTGAGTTTTTGTGGGAGAATCTGCCCTGTGCTGTCCCCCTGGAAAACACAACAAAACAGCACATTATGCTTCAGCACTGTCAAGTCAAAGCTTGCGTCTGCCACAAACATTTCTGAATATTTATGACACTGATTCAGTTGTTCATCAATTGGCTAAGTTCACTGGGTCAGTTTTGGTAGATGCCACAATGACTGATTGAAATGCACAGCAGCCACTGACAGAAGAAGGGTACATTGCACAGGGAGGATTCAGTCTCAGGATCCACCCAAGGTCCCTGAATTTAGCTACTGCCTCTGACTTTGAGGGAAACAAGGTGTTCCATGTGCCTGGGCTCAGGAAGAGGGCAAAGGGTATTGGGAAATGTAGTTAATATAGCAGAGTTTTGCCCAGTCATGGAAGCACAATATTCAGTGCAGTAAATAAATCTCCCAGAAAGTATATTGCAAAAAGTAAAACTTCCATTTATTCAAGTAGATTCTGTTCACATTCAGGTTGCAGTTGAAAGAGGAGAGAGAAATCAAATTGAATGAGAACTTTCCCCTGTCACAAATGGCCAGCTCATCTGGCACCATGTGTATGTGGGTATGAGACATTGTTTCTACAGGAGACACCTGTAGAGACATGAGATCCATAGACTCATGAAAAGCCATGTTGAGAGTGGGAAAAACAATAGACAGAGAGAGGAGGGGTCAGAGGGCAGATCCCAGGTTAAGACAAAGAGAGGGACATCCCATTCATAGAAATGATCCTTGTACTTAGAATGATATAGCCCCCCTGCCCAGCCCTCCGCAAATGTTTAGGCATGCTGAACTGTTTACTACAACAAATGGTTTCTCAATTAAATCACATGGCTGCATAATCACTATAAATCTATATGAGTATGTTTATTTATATAGCAGATTTAATTAATGTTACAGAGGCAAAGCGAGGGGGAACTGCACCCAGGGTGTGCGCGCCCTGCGCCTCTGCCACAACACTGTCCACCCCGCCCCAGAATGCCCCCAGAACACCATGCCCCCTCTGCAGCCCAGCCATACCCTCTCCACTGCTCTGCCTGGCGCGCTGCCCCCCCTGACCCCATTGATGCTACACCACTGACATGTTATGTTCCAGGGAAGAAGCAAGGCAATCTCCCCATCCCCAATATTCAGGACAGATAAGGTCTGGCCACTATCACATATGAAAATGTTGCTGACATTTCAGACTAAGGACCTGCTTAAGAATCGCCTTGCTGGGTCATACCAGTGTTTTCTAAACTGGTATTTTGTTTCCAAACCAATCAGCCTCTGGGAAACTGAGTCAGGGATGAGGGAGGGGAAGAGAGGCATGTTGCTAAAGACCAACCTCTACTGTTTGTCTCCAGCCTCTAGAACGTGAAGGTACACTGCTTCTGAGCATGGAGGTTCCATCTAAGTGGCCAGCAGTGCAATCCAAAGTGGAGTTACATTCTTCTAAGTCTATTGATTGCAGTGAACTGTGAAGGGTGCAACTCCATTTAGTATTGCATTGCAGTAACTGCACAGAGACAGCACTATTTGTCTAATGC
Organism: Sphaerodactylus townsendi; assembly: GCF_021028975.2. Lineage (NCBI taxonomy): Eukaryota > Metazoa > Chordata > Lepidosauria > Squamata > Sphaerodactylidae > Sphaerodactylus > Sphaerodactylus townsendi. The sequence continues at coordinate 10,220,957 of NC_059439.1, read as the reverse complement.
TTTTGAAAAGACATCTGCTGCTACATCTTATGGCAGCAAATTCCACCTATTCTATTACTGGAATCACCTTCTGGTCTTCCTTCCCTCTATATACACAGATGCGCACCCAAAAAAGAAACTTCTGTTTCAGCTTTTTTGTCTTCTCTCTGAGTTGACAAATTATCAAATTTTTAAAAATCAGGCAGGCTGCTTTGCTCTTAAGTTAAAGAATGCACGGCCACGATATTGTCACTGCAGTTGCCAACAGGCAGAGGCATAGCTCCAAGGGGACAAGGGTGCGCGCAACGCACCGGGTGCGGACCCCTGTGATGGTGTGGCGTGGGCATTCCGAGGCAGGATGGGGGGCAGAGGACGCACCGGTGCATCAGGCGCTTTCCCCCCTTGATAGGCCAGGAGAAAAATGTCCTCTCCCTTTGACAGAGGTTTAATGCATGGCAACAGAAGCTGAAACTTTGCATAGTATGGAAGCAAATAAAATCATCTGGGAAATAGCAGGTTACCAATCCTCTATTATGTCCCTCCCTGAGGGACTGAAAAATATTAGAAATTCAACCCTTAGCTGTGAGGCTTTTGGATGCTTTTTTAAAAAAAATAAACTTTATTGAATATAAATCAGTTACAAAAAAAGAAGAAAATAAAATATGAATTAATATATAAACCTATACTTACCAAACTGGGTAAGTCTGTCTCAAGAGGGACACTTATACAATCACTTAATACATTATTTTGTACTTTGTTGATTATACAATATATAAAATTGATGAAGAAAAATTCAAGAACAGAAAAGAAAAAGAGAAATAAAAATAAAAATGAGAGAGAGATTAAAATGGTTATGAGAAATCAATATAAGCCCAATAATAAACCTAAATTCATTAATAAAATTTTATTTTACTTCCACTAAGGTAACAGGTCCCTGAAAATGCTACATTAAAAAAAACTAATCAAGGTAATTTCATTCTGCTCATAATACTACCTTTTGGAAGCTTTTTTGTTGCTCTCCCAGGACCTTCCCATCTATGTTGATCCAGTAAGTGGATCCAGTAAGCTGGAGGCCCCTTGGCCATCTTCAGGTCTCCCAAACTTTATTGGCATAGACCCAAAACTGAAGTGGACAAAACACTTGTCCGCACTTGTGAAGCTGACCACCTGCCCCCTTGATTTGTATCCCTCATGGCTGGTTAAGGCCAGCGGTGATGAAGCACATCGCCCTCAGTTGGAGATTGTCCACGTGGCCTTCGATATGGGGATTTTTCCTGGGGGGCTGACGTAGGTGGTGATAAAACCACTCTTGAAGAAGTCACCCTTAGATCCGTTGAATCTAGCCCAGGGGTCTGCAAACTATGGCTCTCCAGATGTTCATGGACTACAATTCCCATCAGCCTCTGCCAGCATGGCCAATTGTAGTCCATGAACATCTGGAGAGCCATAGTTTGAAGACCCCTGATCTAGTCAACTACAGCTCTGTCTCGAATATGTCATTTCTGGGAGTGTCTTAGGTGAGACTTCAGTACTGGACCCACTTCAGGCTGATAATGCACAAGATGTCTGCCACGCTGCAGGGGCAAATATTCTTTGGAACTATTGTCATGTCCTCTCTGCCTTTTTCTTTGCTTTGTTGTTGTTGTTGTTGTTAAATTTAATAGACCACGCTACCCCCGAAGGGCTCAGGGCGGTGCACAATAAAACCAAAATCCATTAAAGCGTTAAAATCCATTAAAACAGTAGAAACGTCATAACACGCAAAAGCCCATGTTTTAAAAGAGGCGTCCGAATCTCAAACTCCCTACTCTACACCCCCTTGGGAGGCAACCAGCAGATTGCCGCAGATGGTATGTCCAGATGGTACATGGGGCATCAGGAGGGGGCAGACAATCCACGACTAGCCTCCCCAAAGGCTTGGTGGAACAGCTCAGTTTTACACCCCCTGTGGAACTCACCAAGGTCCTGCAGGGCCTGAACAGCTGAAGGAAGAGCATTCCACCAGGCAGGGGCCAGGGCTGAAAAAGCCCTGGCCTGGGTAGAGGCCAGCCACATCATTGCTGGGTTGGGGACCACCAGTAAGTTTGCCTCTGCAGAGCGCAAAGGCCGAGTTGGGACATATGGGGTAACACAGTCTCGAAAGTATGAGGGCCCCAGGCCACAAAGGGCCTTAAAGTTCAACACCAACACCTTGAAGATGATCCAGAATTCCACTGGAAGCCAATGCAAGTGGCGCAACATGGGGAAGATATGATCCTGAGCCGAACCACCCGCGAGGAGACGAGCCGCTGTGTGCTGGACCAGCTTCAGTTTCCAGATCAGCTGCAAGGGAAGGCCTGCGTAGAGCGAATTACAATAGTCTAACCTGGAGGTGACTGTTGCATGGATCACCATGGCCAGGTCAGCCTGGAAGAGGTAAAGGGCCAGCCGCCGGGCCTGGCAAAGGTGGAAAAAAGCAACCTGGGTAACATGGGCCACCTGGGTCTCCATAGAGAGAAATGAATCCAGGTGGACCCCAGGTTATGAGCTGAAGAGTCGGTGCCAAGGAGACCCCTTCCAACTCCAGCGGTTGGAAATCCCCCCAACCCCCCCCCCCCATGACCCAGCCAGAGGATCTCCGTCTTCGATAGATTAAGTTTTCACCTGCTCCACTTCAACCAACCAGCGACCACCTCCAAACAATACTGTAGAGCCGCAGGGCAGAGGCCGCCCGCCCCCCACATCAACAGAATGAGCTGAGTGTCATCAGCATATTGATGACAAATCAGCCCAAAACTCCAGCACCAGATGAGCAAGAGGTTGCATATAGATGTTAAATAACAGTGGGGACAACAAGGTCCCCTGAGGAAAACTGCAATGAAGCGGGCACCTCCGGAAAGCCTGATCCCCGTGCCACACTTGCTGACTCCGGCCCTGGAGGAACAAAGCAATCCACTGAAGCACAGTGCCCCATATCCCAGAGACGGCCAGGCGGTGGGTCAAAAGGCCATGGTCAACCACATCAAATGCTGTGGTATGGTCTAGTAGTACCAGCAGTGCTGATCCACCCTGGTCAAGCTGCATGCGGAGTGTATCTGTGACAGAGACGAGGATGGTCTCTGTTCCATGCCCAGCACGGAAGCCGGACTGGAAGGGATTGAGCACCGATGTGTCCTGCAGAAAGCCCTGAAGCTGCTCCAACACCACTCTCTCAATTACCTTCCCCAGAAATGAAAGATTTGAAACGAGGCGGTAATTGGCCAGATCACTAGGATCCAAGGATGGTCTTTTCAAGAGTGGGCGGACCACCCCCTCCTTCAACCCACCAGGAAATACTCCTTGCTCAAGGGAGCAATTGATGACATTCAATACATGGGGTCGCAACTCCTCCCAGCATGCTTTGATTAGCCAGGAGGGGCACGGATCCAGAGGTCAGGTTGTAGGTCTAACAGCAGCCAGAACTCTGTCAACATCAGCCACAGCGAGCAGGGAAAACTGGTCCAAACAAGGACCTGAAGACGGCAGCGGGGCCTCCAGTTCGCTGATTGTAGCAAAGATGACAGGGAGATCGTGGCAGAGCAACATGACTTTATCCGCAAAGAAGCTAATAAATGCCTCACAGCCAATAGCCAATTCGATATTTTTTGAACCCACACTTAATGAGGTAAGTGACCGAATAATATGAAATAATTGGGCTGGGCAAGAGCTAGCAGACGCAAGAGAGGATGAGAAGTGTGTTACCCCTCTTCACCCTCTTCGTCGCCATCTCATAGGCTTTCATAAATGTCCTATAAGATGTTCACACAGTCTCACCACAAGACTTCCTCCACACTCGCTCTAGATGTCTGAGCTCCTGTTTCATTTGGTGCAGCTCCTCGGTATACCAGGGGGTCAGCTGAGAGCAGGGGTGCAGAGGATGCCTGGGACCAATCACCTCGATGGCATCGGAGAGCCTGGAATTCCAGTCCTCCACCTGCTCATCAAGGATGCCAACTGGTTCAGGATCAGAGCATTCAGGAATCCAAGAGGATCCATAAGCGGGCATAAATCAGCCCATCACCTAGACAGGGTTGGCGCAGCAGGTCCACCTGGACTTTCAGGGCATAACGGTTGGACCATGGTACTCTGTCAATGGAGGATACGACCATATCAACTCCTGACCCAAAGACCAAATCCAAAGTGTGCCCAGCCTCATGAATGGGGCCAGAATTTATCAAGGAGAGGCCTAGCGTCGCCATGGATAACACTAGGTCCACAGCTGCTGAACATGAGGCGGCATTGACATGGACGTTGAAATCACCCAGGACAATGAGTCTAGGGAACTGCAATGCCCAGTCTGCCACCACCTCCAGCAGCTGTGGCAGGCCTCCCCCTGGGGCGCTAGGTGACCGGTACACCAGGAAGACAGCCAACCTCTCCGAGGCCATCCACTCTGGGCCAGCACACTCAATACCGGTGATCCTTGGGACAGGGATAGCCCTGAAAGGGATCGAATCCCGGATGAACTTTGCTACACATTTCAAAGTCTGGTACAACATGATTTTTATCCCTTTGTTACTCAGTCTCTCTCTTTATTCCAATGTAATTGTACTCCACTGCTTGCATGCTTTTAAAATCAGGTCTCTTCAACCTTGCTAACTATTCATTCTGTTTTTGCCAATGCATACAGAATTCACACTTGGAATATGACAGGATTCACACTCTTTCCCCCCTTTATATGGATAATTTCTGTTTGAAAGATTTGTGTCAGATTTCACACTAACCCCTAGTGCTGGTTGGAGGGATGTGATAAATGATTGATGGGGCACAGCCCCCTTTTGCCCTGCCGTGGCTCCTGGCTTGGTTCTGGGGTTCATTGCTTCGTGGAAGTGGAAGTCATGTCCAGCACTCTGAAGTCTCAGCTGTGTAGAAGCTGACTGTAATTCTTCAGCAGTGAGAGGCTGTCGAGAAAAGTCCTTCATGGATCTTCAGAGGCACTTTCTCCTCCCCCTGTACTCCATTCTGGCAATTAACTTTTAAATTAATTTTGTTGAAAAGAGATCCTTGGGTTTTATGTAACCTAGTGGAACCCCCCTTCTCCTTCTAGCCTCAGTATTCTTTAAAAGTATCATAGAAGGGAACTTTCTGACCTCCCTACAGCTCAAAATGCCCCCTGAGTCATACCTTGGGGTTTCCTGGAGTGCCCTGACCTGGATGGTCCAAGCTAGTCCTGTCTCATTAGAACTCAGAAGCTAAGCAGTCTGCTGCGTATAGAGCGAATAACTACATATTGTGTAGTTATTGTGTCCATATTGTGTTGGGTCTTCCTCTTTTCCTGCTGCCTTCAACTTTTCCTATTGTTATTGTATTTTCCAGTGAACTTTGTCTTCTCAATGTAAATTTGCAATATGATCTCTAATGCCTCTTCCTTTTCTAAACCATCTTGAACATCTAGCATTCTCGTTTCATATATTGTAAAGTCTTCCCACCAGTGGTGAGATTCAAATAATTTAACCACTGGTTTGTTTACAAGCACTATTTTAACAACCGGTTCTGCCGAAGTGGTGCGAACCTGCTGAATCCCACCACTGCTTCCCACTATTTTGTTTGTGTGTTTTTTTACTGGTTCTGTGTAAGCCCTGCCCCCAAACTATACATGCATGGCAATTGGCTGGAAGTGAGTTGTGCCTGGAGAATTTGCAAGACAAATTAATCCAGAACACAATTCTTTGAACTCAAAGCCCTCCACTCTACAGAATGACACTACAAAGATTCATACAGCCAAGCATGTGGGTATAATGGTGAACAGTAATCGTCAACTGATCATCTCTCTGAGTCCAACTGGTTCCAGCTTGCAGAAACTTGATGGCTGAGCCATTTTCTCCAGTCCACCAAAAGCACAGGATTCTTCCAGCGCTCTTGTCTTGCGAAAGGTATTTCTGTCAACAAATTGGACAGACTACAAACCAGGCTACAAATTGCAACTTGAAAGGCACAGACCTGTGGTAACAACATGATTGCAACAACAATATCTGTGGTATTCAATTAATTTCTGCTAATTAACTTCTCACATCCATCATTTCCAATTACCTTTTACAAAGTGAGAAGAACCCAGAACATCTTATCCAGCTTTCCAGGAAAACAGACTTTCCCTGGGCTATGAACACCTGTTTACTGGCTTCACTTCTGCTTGGCTAAACCACTTGGCATCTCAGGAGACAGCAGTTGGGCCAGTACAGTAGGCGGGATTGGGGTGTTTGCCCCTGCTCCTGCCACATGTAGGGCTGACCTATTGTCCCAAGAACCAGTTTGGTGTAATGGTTTGAGCAAAAGAGCCAGACAGATGGAAATACAGATTCAAATCTCCAGTGTACCACAGAGCTCAATGAGTAACCTTGGGCCTCTCTCTCCCAGAGTAATCTACCTCACAGGGTTGTTGTAGGGGTAACACATGGAGGAGAGAAGCTTGTATGCTGTTCTGAGTTCCTCAGAGGAGTGTGATGAAATTTAACCGCTAGGATTGCCAGAAGCCATCACTGTATCAAGTTGTTACTTAACCACATCACCCTTTATGTCCCACATAGACTGCTATGTTCGGCAGCGGTGGAACTGCTGGAAACCCCTGGCCCTGCGACGATGCGGCTGGCCTCGACCCAGGCCAGGGCCTTTACAGCTCTGGCCCCTGCCTGGTGGAACGCTCTCCCTCCAGCTGTCCGGGCCCTGCGGGACCTTGGTGAGTTCCACAGGGCCTGTAAGACGGAGCTGTTCCACCGGGCCTTTGGCGGGGCTGGCCGCTGATCTACCGCCCCCCACTGTGGCTGCCAGTTTCCATATTAGCAGGGCCTTGATTCCATCTTGGGCCCTGCCTTTCCCCTCCTGGCCTTTTGATCGGGTGCCTGTCTAATTTTGCTTGCTCTTAATTTTGTTATTTAAATTTTAAGTAACTGCTGCTGTTGGAAATTTGTTTTAATGGGGTTAAGTTTTATTTTATGTGCTGTTATTGGAAACAGTTGTACTGTGAGCCACCTCGAGCCCTTTGGGGGTGAGGCGGCCTATAAATCCAATCAATCAATCAATCAATCAAGCCAGCAAGCAAGCAAGCAAGCAAGCAAGCAAGCAATAAATAAATAAAGACTGATTTTAAAAATTTGCAACTGTATTCCAGGTGGTTTCCTGTCCTTTGCCTCTTAATGCAGCCCCTAAATATGTTCATCAGTTTGGCAGAAACTATTCTGAATATGACTCAGATGTCTTTTTCTTCTGCAGGGGTGGCAGGAGGAAGGGGGAATCTCTTCGGCTACCACACACGAAGGGGCTGTCAGTCATAATGGGAAGGTGGGTGTTGATCAACCAGCCTCTGTCAGCACAAATGGAGTCCCCAGAGAGACAGTGCTGTTCAGTGACAGGATGGTGAAACTGGAGAGAAAGAGAAAGAAAGGCAGTACTAGGGGGTGTGGAAGAAGAGTCTGGACTGGGAGGGAACAGTGTGGAAGTTGAGGCTTCTGGGGAGGAAGAAGTTAACGATTACCACCGAGTCCCCATCTACTAGAAAGGGGGAAAGACTTCTGCTCAGAAGTAAGCCCCATTTGAATACTCCCAGGAAAGGGGTCTTCAGATTGCATCCCACAGTCTTCTAGCTAGATAGTGCCAACAGCACAGTCTGGCCAGGTTCAAAGCAAGACTCAGCTGCCCATACAAGACCCCTCCCCAAGATGCAAGAATGGCCGGTTTTTGTGGTGCTCTCAGTTGAGGGCTGATTGACATGTTTGTGTTTGAGATTGACACTTAATAACAGAACCATTAAGGCCAGTGGTATTTGCTCACACCACGTAAAGAACCATATGCACAGTTCCCATCAACCAAAAGAGCCACATTTTCTTCCTTTCCTGGCGTAAGGCTCACAGCTCAAGGAGACTCACAGCTTACTGGTACTTTCAGCAGTGACTGTCTCAAGGTGGGTGCCACCTGCTAACCATAAGTCTCACCAGTGAAGGGTCTGGCCAGTGGTGGGATCCAAAAATTTTAATAACAGGTTCCGATGGTGGTGGGATTCAAACAGTGAGTGTAAAGGATTCAATGGTGTTGATGGTGAAGTAACCTTGAGTGCATTCCACAGCCCGGGCGATGGGCCAGATGCATCGGCGGAGACTTTATCTTTGCGCGGGAGATGAAGCCTCTGTTCCCATGGGAAGCAGGAAGGGGGGATGGGGTGACTGGTATTATAACCTGTGCTTCTGGCGGGAAGTGTCATTCCTGCCACTGCGTGTACTTGAGCTTTCTAAGATGTCTTAATAAACGGACTTTTACTCCCAAAGCCTTTTATTTCTGCGTCTATGGAATTCCCTACATTGTGGCAGGAATCTTAATTCATCTATATTCTTGTGCAGTGGACCTCTTGTCTTGGCGACATGGAGAGGTTGACGTTTCTGTGGAAGATGCGGTAGCCCCCAAAGAGGGTTCACCTTTCCTTTCTGGATCTGGAGAAACCGCAGGAGAGCGAGGGCCTCGCTGGTGTGGCCTTCTTCCGTCCCTCGTGATCAGCACGAAGTCTTCCTTTTACTCCGCTGAACGAGGGACGTGACGACGGCGATGGGGACTTGCATGAGTCAGCTTAGCGCTGTCCATGGATCGAAGCTCTGTGGATCGGATTCTACCCGCTGTGGTGGATTACAAAACCCTCAGATGCAACCTGTCATGGAGGAGACGGGTTTGACCACCATAGCGACAACCCAGGAATCCATTGAATCCATTCCTGGACTCGTGATTTGGTGATGCTCCTAAGGAACCACCGCGGCACAGCACTAGCTCAACCCAGTGACACCGGACTCAACCTGGGTTGGGAGGGGTATCCGCATCGCCTCTAATCGACTTCATCCCGTCCGCGACTCAAACCTGAAGGTGCTCGGGAGCCACCGGTGGCTACGGCGGCTACGGTGTTCCGAGGGCTCGCCAGCTCTGATGGCGAAGAGTCTGAAGAAAGCTCTGCATTCAGCTCCGACCGGTTCTCCCATCGAGACTGGGATGAGGAAGTGGCGACTTCGAGATGCCTACGCATGGAACCGTGAAGCGCCAGCTATGGGAGGAACGGGCACAGTTGCAGCAAGAGCGAAAAACCTGCAGAGGGACCGAACAGCACCAAAGAAGTTCAACTCGAAGTTGGACCGCAAGTAAAGACGCAGCCCAACGACAATATGCCCAGAATCTGTCAGTCCATGATAAAGTCCTGGAACAGTCCAGACTGGATTTTACAGCGGCAACGCTGGTGCTGCCTGTACCTGGCGCGACGTTAAAGTGAATTTACACCAAGCCCTAAACGTGACCTAACCGGGTTAAGTTAGAGCGAAAAAGCTGCTTTGCATGCTAATCAAGATGCATTGACTCCTCGCTAAGGAGAGGGAGCTAATATGCTTGGAGAGGAACTAAGGAGGCAGCATGACCAGGGGCCCCAAGTTGGAGCCTATGCTGTTACCGGATCACGCCGGTGCCAGGGGCTACTGCATTCGTCCTGCTGACTCCAAACGCCAGCGCACCGCCAGCACCCTCTCTCATCTTCAGCTCAAGACAACAGCTGCTCTGCCCAACCTGCTCAACCAGCGAACTAATTCCCAGCGAAGCTTAAGAGGCTGCCGAGCGGGCTACTATCGGCCTCGATACCAGCCCGTTTTGATGGGACCGCTCCAAACTTCCTACTTCATCTTGCAACTCAATGCCCACGGAAGACTATGATGATCTATACCGGTCTGGAACGCCGGTATCACGGACATCGGCTCAGTCCTGATGCAAGCGTCACCGGTTCGTGACTGTTTTGGGATTTGCAGGATGAGGACTCTCGCATTGTGCCGCGATTCTCCAAGCTTAAGAGCCGCAAGATCCAGGCGCCGAATGAAGCTATCCGCACCATCAAACCATCCAGCAAGGCAACCGCCCATTTGCAGAATTTGTCCGCGGAATTTCAGGCGGGCGGCTGTTCACTTCCTCCTGAGTGGCCTGAACGCGATGAAATCGCGAATATCTCGATGCTGTGGACAGCAACTACGCGGAAACGGTGTTTTAATTCGGGTTCCTCGCATTCATTGCAGATTGGATCCAGTTAGTCCCCCGCGGCATCTCGCTTGGGAATATCGCCACCAAGGAGGCCGCGCCCTAAAACCACTACTGTGTCTCAATTCAAATCAAGTCCAGCGGCCCACCAAAACCACCTCTGAACGCCGCCGATTTAATTTGCTGTGTCTTTGACTGCGGAGGGCCAGGTCATCTAGCCGCCAACTGTCCTTAAGAAGCAAAACCAACCGCTTCCAACTCCGCCAAGCACTCCGTCGGCCAAACCACCACGCGATCAGGTCAGCCCCACTGGCTCACGAAGCGGTGACCGGCGACCTAGAGGAGGGGGAAGTGCTGTTTGCCTTCTTCATGGGCCTGACTGGCCGACGCTAATAGCGGAGTGAAGGCAGCGCCCCATTACTGTTCAAGCATTTCTGGCCAACCCCGCTTAAACACACTCGCATTATAGCCTCAGCCCTGTGGGATTCCGCCTGCTCCACTGCTTAATGCGCCCCAGGTGGTGAGGAGCTAGGTCTGAATCGAATTCTGGTTGCTTTCCATACCATTCACCCAGATGACGCAGCCCTCGGAAACGAAGGACTGCCCAGTACAAAAACACAGCCGCTCCTCCTCCGCTAATGCACCATTGGGGAGAAAATTAGTTTCCGCTTTTGGTGAATTGGGAAGAAAACCCAACGCCTTCCCGACACACCCTCTGGTTTCCCAGTGATTACCCACCGGTTTGGCATCCCACCTGCATATCAGGGATCTAGCCAGAGTTTTTCAGGAGCAGGAATGATCAGTTGCCACCCCACAGAGACACTTCATCTGTAAAATTGTCATACAACCAGGGGCAATAACTACCCAAGGGTAGAATCTACCGCGATGAGTCCCAATGAGGAGAAGGAACTTGCCTTCTTAGAGGCGAACCTTGCTCAAGGGTTCATGCGGGCTGGCTACCAAACACACACACGCTTGCTCCGTTTTGTTTGTCAAAAGAAAGATGCTGGGTCTTACTGCTTTGCACACAGATTATCGGGTCTCAATGCGGTCTCCCTGTCCAATAAATATCCTTTGCCTTTGATCAAGGACCTTTTAGATGCACTCGCAAAGGACGCATTTTACTAAATTGGACTTGAGAGAAACTTACTACATAGTCAGGATTGCTGAATGATATGAACACCTGACTGCGTTTAACACAAAATTCTGAATTTAAATATTTAATAATGCCATTCGGTTAAGTGGGGCCCTTGTTTCTCATGGCCCTTATCAACTAAGTCCTCCTATGATTTACTGTACAAGGGAGTGGTTGTATACTTAGATGGCGCTTTTAATTCATCTGAAACTATAGAAGAGCATGAAATATTGGTTCGAGAGGTATTGAAACGCTTTGCTTGACACCCCTCTTTGCCAAACTTCCAAATGCTGTTTTCATCAGACCTCCATTGACTATTTGGGTTACCGGATCTCCTCGCCTCAGGGCTTAACAATGGATTCTACTAAAATTGAAGCAGTCCTCCATGGCCTGCCCCCACCAACCGCAGAAGAACTCCAGTCGTTTTGGTTTTGCTAATTTCTATCGATTTTATACCCCAATTTGCTGAACTGACTCTCCCTCTCACAGACCTCTTACGCACTAAAGGTAAAGATCCACTGTCCGCCAAGCCCAAATTCTTTCTGGTCTGGAGAAATGTCAAACAGCCTTTCAACTATTAAAATCTATGCGTTTACCACCGAATCCCATCCTAAAGCACCCTGACCCGATCTCCTGCTCGTGGTTCACGCGGACTTCGACAAAGCTAATTTGGGGCAGCCCTGTTGCAGAAAAATAAAGATGGTAGACTGGTTCCGGGTGGTGCTTATTTGTCTAAAAAAATTCTCTGGTGCCGTAACTCAACTGGACTGTGGAGACAAGGAGACCAAGGCCATCAAAGCAGCATCTCTCCACTTGGCGCCATTTCGGCTGGAGGCTAAACACCCCTTTCAAGTTTGGTCGGATCATAAAACCTGGCAGCGCTCTTTCCACTTCAAGATGTCCATAAAAACAACTTCAAGCAATGCATTTCTTTTCTCGCTTCTCTTTACAGTTCACTTTTTTCCCTGAAACCAACAAACTGGCTGACGCCAGCCTTCACTTCAATTCGAGGGGGGTGGGCTGCTCTCTATGGTATATCTCCACGCACTGTTCTACCCCTCCCAGTTGGGGTTGGCTACCCGACCAAGCGTCCACTTCTCCTCCACCCCCCCGCTCCCAGTCTCGCTTCCCAAGCGGAATTGGAGGCGGCTGCATGAGCCTCCAGCGCCGGGCGGAGACTCCCAATTGGCGTTTGGAGAATGGAGTTTGGGCGGAGGGGAATGTTGGTACGCGGCTCAGCAAGTTCTTGAAACTTGCTAATGCATGCCCGCTCGCTGGACATTTTGGTTTTTGAAAAATCCCCTGCACTTAGCCCGCAGGCAGTTCTAAAAGCAGAATGCGCAGTATTATTATTGAGGCATACATTAAAGGCTGCTCGGTTTGTGCAGAAGCCAAAACTATCCCCGGAAAGCCCCATGGACTATTGAAACCTTCTCCGTAGCTTCCTCTCATTCTTGGGAAGTCATCTCCATGGATTTTCATTACAGATTTGCCCAAAGTCATGGCACAATCTGGTTTTATGGGTGGTGGTAGACTTATTCTCAAGTGTAAAGCCCATTTTATTCCATGTGCTTCCATCCTCCGCCCTAAGTTAACGGCTGTTTATTCAACATGTTTACCGTCTCCATTCCGCCTCGTTATGCGGTCTCCCAATCGCCCCCCCAATTCATCTCAAAGTTCTGGAAAGCGGCTTTTGGGTTGTTGGGCCGCCTCGCCGTCGCCTCTACCACGCTCAAAGTGACGGGCGCAGACGAGCGAACAGAACCCTAGAGCAGTATTTTACGCGAATACACCAACTACCACTCAAGACAATTGGTGCGAAGCTTATTCCGGTTTATGAGTACTACAACAATGCGGTTCATAGTAGTACAAAGAAAACCCCTTTGAAATTGTGAATTGGCTCCTTCCGCCCGTTACAACTACCGCAGCTGCTCTGGACCCCCCAGAATTTCAACAATGGATTTCATCCCTAGCCGAGGGATGGAAGTCGGATCCAGACCGCCTTTACAACAAGCAAAGACTCCCAAAACTGCAGCGGATAAACACCGCCGGTTTCCTAACTGTGGGCTCCTGGGTGTATTTATCTACAAAAAAATCTCAGAGGCGTGCATAAATATTCCAAACTTGGCAAGAAGATTTGTGGGACCTTTTCAGATTACTAAAGTGATTAATGATGTCACTGCCCGCTTAGATTTGCCTAACTCTCTTAGTAACATCCATCCTGTCTTCCATTCCAGCTTGCTCAAGGAGGCTCCTGCTTCCGATGCCTGGCACGACTCCGGCCGAGAGGCCCCCACCGGACTATTATTGATGGCCACAAGCACTCACGAAATTGACGCTTATCCTGGACTCTCGCTTAATCGCGAAAACGCTTGCAATACGGTTTCTTGGGTGGGATATTCCTCTGGGTATAATCAATGGGTTTATTCCGAAAACATTGAAGCCCCCACCCTATTGCTGCTTTCCACTTTTCCGCGACAAACCTGGGGAGGGTCTTCTTTAGGGGAGGCAGAGTGTAAAGGATTCAATGGTGTTGATGGTGAAGTAACCTTGAGTGCATTCCACAGCCCGGGCGATGGGCCAGATGCATCGGCGGAGACTTTATCTTTGCGCGGGAGATGAAGTCTCCGTTCCCATGTAGCAGGAAGGGGATGGGGTGACTGGTATATAACCTGTGCTTCTGGCGGGAAGTGTCATTCCTGCCACTGCGTGTACTTGAGCTTTCTAAGATGTCTTAATAAACGGACTTTTACTCCCAAAGCCTTTTATTTCTGCGTCTATGGAATTCCTTACAGGCGCCGCCGCACACACGCACCTCCAGTCCCTATTGGGCAGGGAGGTTGCTTTAATAACCCCTTCTCAACACTCAGAAAAATTAGTAACCACTTCTAGAGAAGTGGTGAGAACTGGTTGGATCCCACCTCTGGGTCTGGCCCAGGTACCACACTGGGGAATGTTGCTCAGAAGAGCTCCAGGTGGTGGGTCAAAGAGCTACATGTGGTTCCTGAGCCACTAAGTACCACTACATTAAGGGGTGATTCATATACATTGAAACAGCCTTCACAGATTGGAGTCCCACAAGCCAAATGTTTCTATCATTCCACCCAAATGGAAAATAATGTTTTTCAATAGAACCAGCTGACATCTTGAACAGTGGTCTATACAAACAGTTAAGGATGTAAAGTCCTTCCTAGACCGGAGCACAACGATTCAGGTAGGGTCAGTGTTGTATATTTAAATGCTTTCCAAACAACAACAAAAATTTATCACCTGAATACAGAAGTCTAGCAAACCTGACATGCTATATTTCTTTGTGCAAGGATGGGGTAGGTTTGCTGACACTCACTCCACTTGGAGTTGGAAGTGCTATCATTTAGAAACAGTTTTGCCAGTGTGTTTTGCTAATGTGTAAACTAGCTTTCTCCTAGTAGGCAACATGAATATGTTTCTGTGACTTAACCCTTAGAAATTGTACCTTGAGAAGATGCCCTATAGGTAGACAGAAAGGCCTCCTGAATTTCAGTTCTAGTGCAATCTCAACTGGTATTAAAGCAGAGGAACTGATTCATCATAAAGCGTTTCAGTTTATCAAAACAGATTAGCAGAGCCTGTCTGGGTAATTCCCTTCCATCAGTTAAGTGGCCTCCTTTTCAGGAAAGGAGTGGAGGGAAATAATTCTATTCATCTTTGGCCACAAGACTCTTCTTTATTTCTGAATTACCTTGGGCATCTGTGGAGCTACAGTCTCCAGTTTGAGAGCGCACAGGCAATTTTAACTATGGCTGAAGGAAACAAAGGAAATTACTGGAGTCTATGTTCATATCCAGCCAAGATATTCCCCGCAGCTGGCTAATACTGTGTTCTGTTATTTTAAAACTATCTTTTCTCCACAGCCAGCATTAGAAACTCCCTCGGGAAAGACTGCTATGAACTGTTCATCACTCGGGAAATGTTAAGCACAAAACATTATGGAAATAACCCTATCTCTGTCAGGACTGTTTTGAGAGAAGGATGAAATTTTGTTTTCTGGGATAGGAGTGGGGGGGAGGAGGAGGAGGAGGAATTTGGGGCTTACAATCTCCTTCCCACCACCACAACAAACATACTGTGAGGTGGGTGGGACTGAGAGAGCTCCAAAGAACTGTGACTAGCCCAAGGTCACCCAGTTGGCATGTGTTGGAGTGCACAGGCTAATCAGTTCCCCAGATAAGCCTCCACAGCTCAAGTGGTAGAGCAGGGAATCAACCCCGGTTCTCCAGATTAGAGTGCACCTGCTCTTAACCACTACACCATGCTGGCTCTCAGAGGACTCTGCCGTTCTCATTTCACCTGACAACCTGAGAAGGTCAGATGAACTATGAGAGAATTATCCATTTGGATGCCCCACCTCTGCAGTAGTTTATTTATTTACACCCCTCTTTTCTCCCCACTGGGAACACAATATGGCTTACAACGGCATTCTCCCCTCTTCTAACTTATCCTCACAACAATGCTGTGAGGTAGGCTAGGTGGAGAGTATGTGACTGGCCCCAAGCTTCTGTGGCAGATTGTAAGGTTGTTGTGAGTGTGTGCGTTCTGACCTTGAGAGGTTCCCGCCAGAGGTTTCTGGCTCTCTGCCTGGGAAGGGGAATTTTGCTGTTTAGGTTATCTCTTACTTGCTTGTGTGAAACTCTGCTTTGTTTACACTGTCTTGGCGGGAACCTGATTTGATACTCTGTAAAAGCTGTTGACCGAGATCTGGGGCTCCAGATCTCGCATCAGCTGTATCTGACTAAGAATGCCAACTCAATAAAGAACTAAGAACGGTTACTTTTGCCTGGACTTTACTGGTTCGTTACACAGATTGGGAATTTGAGCCTGGGTCTTCCAGCTCTAACCCTGACATTCTAACCACCATACTGACTTCTAATAAGTGGGCTCAATGAGGGTGTGGATCCCCACCCCACCCCACCCCACCCCACCCCCACCCCCACCCCCACCCCCAGATCTTGAAAGCTTACTATCTGTTTCTTAATTAAAGGAACTGTCCCTCTCTTAGTACACACAGAAAAGATAATGGGAGAGCAGAGATCTGCTGAGAGCAATACCGTAAGGGGCTTTCGCTCCATCAAGAGGTTATACTACTAGCCATTAACTACCAGTGTCAGAACTTTTTCTTGGAAGACTCCCAGCCAAAATACTTGCTTGGGTCAAGAGTATGTGACTGGGCCAAAAAAGTTTCCTTGGCAGAGCGGGGATTCGAATCTGGTTTTCCCAGATCCTAGTCCAACACCTTAACCATAACACCATGCTGACTCTCAATTTGAAACGTTATATTCCTATATATTGTATAAAAGAATGACAGTTTTTTTGGAAGCAAAACACATAAGAACATAAGAACATAAGAACTAGCCTGCTGGATCAGACCAGAGTCCATTTAGTCCAGCTCTCTGCTACTCGCAGTGGCCCCCCAGGTGCCTTTGGGAGCTCACATGCAGGATGTGAAAGCAATGGCCTGCTGCTGCTGCTGCTGCTGCTCCTGAGCACCTGGTCTGCTAAGGCATTTGCAATCTCAGATCAAGGAGGATCAAGATTGGTAGCCATAGATTGACTTCTCCTCCATAAATCTGTCCAAGCCCTTTTTAAAGCTATCCAGGTTAGTGGCCATCACCACCTCCTGTGGCAGCATATTCCAAACACCAATCACACGTTGCGTGAAGAAGTGTTTCCTTTTATTAGTCCTAATTCTTCCCCCCAGCATTTTCAATGAATGCCCTCTGGTTCTAGTATTGCGAGAAAGAGAGAAAAATTTCTCTCTGTCAACATTTTCTACCCCATGCATAATTTTATAGACTTCAATCATATCCCCCCTCAGACGTCTCCTCTCCAAACTAAAGAGTCCCAAACGCTGCAGCCTCTCCTCGTAAGGAAGGTGCTCCAATCCTTCAATCATCCTCGTTGCCCTTCTCTGCACTTTTTCTATCTCTTCGATATCCTTTTTGAGATGTGGCGACCAGAACTGAACACAGTACTCCAAGTGCGGTCGCACCACTGCCTTATATATGGGCATGACAATCCTTGCAGTTTTATTATCAACTCCTTTCCTAATTATCCCCAGCATAGAGTTTGCCTTTTTCACAGCTGCCATGCATTGAGTTGACATTCCCATGGAACTATCAACTAAGACGCCCAAATCCCTTTCCTGGTCTGTGACTGATAGCACTGACCCCTGTAGCGTGTATGTGAAGTTTGGATTTTTTGCCCCTATGTGCATCACTTTACATTTTGCTACATTGAACTGCATTTGCCATTTCTGAGTCCACTCACCTAATTTATCAAGGTCCGCTTGGAGCTCTTCGCAATCCTTTGTGGTTCTCACCACCCTACATAATTTGGTATCATCTGCAAACTTGGCCACCACGCTACCCACCCCTACTTCCAGGTCATTTATGAATAAGTTAAAGAGCACTGGTCCCAATCCGGATCCTTGGGGGACACCACTCCCTACATCTCTCCATTGTGAGAACTTCCCATTTATACCCACCCTTTGTTTCCTGTTCCTCAACCAGTTTTTAATCCATAGGAGGACTTCCCCTCTTATTCCTTCATTGCTGAGTTTTCTCAGCAGTCTCTGATGAGGAACTTTGTCAAAAGCCTTTTGGAAATCCAAGTAGACAGTGTCCACTGGTTCCCCCTTATCCACATGTCTGTTTACACCCTCAAAGAACTCTAGTAAGTTTGTAAGACAGGACTTGCCTCTACAAAAGCCATGCTGACTCTTCCTCAGCAGGTCTTGCTTTTCTACATGTTTAATAATTTTATCTTTAATGATAGATTCTACTAATTTACCAGGAACAGATGTCAAACTGACTGGCCTGTAATTTCCTGGGTCCCCCCTAGACCCTTTCTTAAAGATTGGTGTGACATTGGCCATCTTCCAGTCTTCAGGGATGGAGCCTGATTTCAGGGATAAGTTGCATATTAATGTGAGAACATCAGCAATTTCATGCTTGAGCTCTTTAAGAACTCTTGGATGAATGCAATCTGGGCCAGGGGATTTGGTAACATTTAGTTTATCAATGGCTGCCAGAACTTCTTCCTTGTCTACCACTATCTTCGCTAGTTCCTCGGATTCACCTCCTAAGAAGCTCGGTTCAGGTGCAGGAATTTTCCTCACCTCCTCTTGGGTGAAGACAGATGCAAAGAATTCATTCAGCTTCTCTGCAATCTCCCTGTCATCTTTTAGCACACCTTTTGTTCTTTCATCATCTAACGGGCCTACCGCTTCCCTAGCTGTCTTCCTACTTTTGATGTACTTGAAGAACTGTTTGTTGCTAGTCTTGATGTTCGCAGCCATGCATTCCTCATAATCCTTTTTTTGCCTCCCTTACAGCTAACTTGCTTCTCTTTTGCCACCATTTGTGTTCTCTCTGGTATTCTTCATCAGTTAAGTTGGACTTCCATTTTCTAAAAGACATCTTTTTTTTCCTAATAATTTCCTCAACCTCCCTTGTTAACCATGGTGGCTTTCTTTTGGACTGGGCGCTGCCTTTCCTAACCTGCGGAACACATTCCAGCTGAGCTTTTAAGACTGTGTTTTTAAATAACCTCCAAGCACCTTGGACATTTTTGACTCTCTTAATTTTCCCTTTCAGCTTCCTGCGCACTATCCCCCTCATCTTTGAGAAATTTCCCTTTCTGAAGGCAAATGTAACCACATTAGTAGTTGTCACTTGTTCGCATGCAGAGATACTGAATCTGACAGCATTGTGGTCGCTGTTCCCTATCGGCTCAACAACACTGACTTCCCGCACCAGGTCCTGGGTCCCACATAGAATTAGATCTAGGATCACATCTCCCCTGGCTGGTTCTACAACCATCTGCTCTAAGCCACAGTCATTTAGCATATCCAGGAATGTTCTCTCCTTACTATGACCTGAACATGCATTTTTCCAGTTTATGTGGGGATAGTTACCACGACCACGTGGTACCACGACCCATTACCACGACATTTTTGCTTTTGTTGGCCTCTCTAATTTCTTTTTCCATCTCAGAATCCTCTTGTGCACTTTGGTCAGGGGGACGATAATATATTCCTAATGTTAAACTATGCTTCACCCCTGGTATTGATATCCACAGTGCTTCTGTAGAGGAATCAGCTCCCCCTGCATTGTCTATTTTATGTGACACTATGCTCTCTTTGATGTAGAGGGCTACCTCACCCCCAATACGCCCGGTCCTATCCTTCCTGTAGAGCCTGTAACCTGGGATAACAGCATCCCACTGGTTTTCCTCATTCCACCATGTCTCTGTGATGCCCACTATATCAATGTCCTCCTTCAAAACTCTGTACTCCAGCTCCCCCATTTTAGATCGAATGCTTCTACTATTAGCATAGAGACACTTGTATACTCTGTCCCTAACCTGGGATTTATGTGTTTTGCCCTCTAGCCTTTTGTAGACACTATCACTTATCACATTGCTATGCTCCACGCTTGTATGTGGTTGATTTAGAAAAACCTCCCTCTCTGTCTGCATCCCCATGGACTCTGTATTCCGAACCGAAGTCACCTCAGCTCCTGTCGGCTTTCCCCCAAGGATCAGTTTAAAAGCTGTTCTGCCACCTTTTAATGTTGAGCGCCAGCAGCCTGGTTCCTCTTTGGTTAAGATGAAGCCCGTCCCTTTTGTACAGGCCTGCCTTATCCCAAAAGGTTCCCCAGTTCCTGACAAAGCTGAAACCCTCTGCCTTACACCACCTTCTCATCCACGCATTGAGACCCTGTATCTCCGCTTGCCTAGCTCGCCCTGCACGTGGAACAGGTAGCATTTCGGAGAATGCCACCTTGGGGGTCCTGGATTTTAACCTTTTTCCTAGCAGCCTAAATTTAGCTTCCAGAACCTCCCGGCTACATTTCCCAATGTCATTGGTACCAATGTGGACCACAACTGCTGACTCCACCCCAGCACTGTCTAACAGCCTATCTAGACGAAGCGTGACATCCGCAACCTTCGCACCAGGCAGGCAAGTCACCATGCGGCCTGTCACAAACCCAACTCTCTATATTCCTAATGATCGAATCACCCACTACAAGGAGCCCCCCACCTCCCCGAGGGGTATCCTCAGTGCGAGAGCTAAAGATCTGTCTAGCTGTGGAATTCAGTCCAAGAGATCATCTCTTTGGGCTTCCTGGTTCTCTGTATTGTATTGTATTGTATTGTATTGTATTGTATTGTATTGTATATTTAATTTATATACCACTCTCCTCCGACAGGCTCAGGCAGAGGTGGGATCCAACCAGTTCTCACCACTTCTCTAGAAGTGGTTACTAATTTTTTCTGACTGCCAAGAAGGGGTTACTAAAGCAACCTCCCTGCCCAATAGGGACTGGAGGTGTGTGTGTGCGGTGGCGCCACTGTTTGAATCCCACCACCATCGGAACCTGTTATTAAAATTTTTGGATCCCACCGCTGGGCTCAGGGCGGTGCTTA
This sequence comes from Sphaerodactylus townsendi, assembly GCF_021028975.2. Taxonomy (NCBI): domain Eukaryota; kingdom Metazoa; phylum Chordata; class Lepidosauria; order Squamata; family Sphaerodactylidae; genus Sphaerodactylus; species Sphaerodactylus townsendi. Next base: position 10,200,376 of record NC_059439.1, on the reverse strand, counting down.
AAAAGAAATAATTTAATTCTCTGGCTGATTTGTTGCCCAGGTTTCAAGGATACCTGAGTTCTTCAGGGCTGACTGGTGGCTCAAGAAGCATTAATGGATATTTGGGGCACCTTGAATGTAGAGGTAGCACTGTAATCATCATGACCCCCTGGCTGTCCCATCTGTCCCCGGCTGGGGGCTGGCTGCTGGCTTCCTTCCTTCCTTCCTTCCTTCCTTCCTTCCTTCCTTCCTTCCTTCCTTCCTTCCTTCCTTCCTTCCTTCCTTCCTTCCTTCCTTCCTTCCTTCCTTCCTTCCTTCCTTCCTTCCTTCCTTCCTTCCTTCCTTCCTTCCTTCCTTCCTCCCTCCCTCCCTCCCTCCCTCCCTTCCTCCTTCCTTCCTTCCTTCCTTCCTTCCTTCCTTCCTTCCTTCCTTCCTTCCTAACTGGAGGGGGACTCAGCTATGATAATCAAGCCCTATCAATCAGGATAGGCCGGAACTTTCTGAAGACAGCTGAGTTGATCTCCAGCTGTAGGGGAGTAGACAAGAAGGGCTGAAAACTGCTATAGATCATAGTCTGATATTTTAATTACTATACCATGCTGACTCTCAAAGTATTTACTCATTAAAAAAACTTAGGTACAAATTCCACATACATCATAAGATCACCCATCTTTAGAGACTCAAACAACTCTTGGGAATAGACTTTCAGTAAAAAATACTCCAGAAATGGCACATTTTGAATCATGAGTCATTAAATACATCCCCTACTTCCCCAGCATATTTAGGGTTGTCATAAAAGTCAACAGTTTGTGAGTAAATAAGCATAAGTAGCAATAAACAGTTGCTTGTTTTACAAATTCAGCAGTGACAAGTGCTTACAGATGAACATGCAATCATACCATTTAAACAGGAGACCCCCGTGGTAAACTGCAGTAGTGCAGTCAGAGCTCTGCTCACAACCTGAGTTTGATCCTGACAGAAATTAGTTTCAGGTGACTGGTTCAAGGCTGACACAGCCTTCCACCCTTCCAAGATTGGTAAAATGAAGACTCTGCTTGCTGGGGGTAAAGTGTATGGGGAAGGCAACGGCCATGCAACCACCATGCAAATATAGTCTGCCTAGTAAATGTTGTGATGTGATATTACCCCATGGGTCACGTAGTGACGCAGTGCTGGCACAAGGGATTACCTTCACTCAAGTCAGCTGTTAAACTTTTGGTTACCCTTTGTAAAAAATTATAGCATGATTGAATACAAGACCCAGCTTGAAGAGAGAACCTTAATCCACACAGTCCACATCGATCCAACATAATAGGTCGAATCCGCACTAGAAATTAAATACAGATACAACCAGGCTTCAAAAGAATCAGCAGCTTTTCATTGAGGTTTCACCCACCCCACTGCAGCATGTTTCTAGTGAATACATCAATGCCTATCATGGATTCAAACAATGTTATGCTCCCCATGAACAAGCCAGCGGCTTGGCGGGTCTATCCTGATTGGCTGTCGTGCGATGTTGGGGCGGAAACTTTTTTTTAAAAAAAATTGATGCGAGAATACATGCTCATGTAAGCACATAGGTGCATACGCACAATCTCCCCGCCTATGCCACTTTCTTTTGATTTGCTACTCATGCCCACATTTCAGCAATTTCTGCTCCTTGTGCCCACGTTTCAACAATGCCAAAAAAAGGGCTGCGTGCAAATCGTGCACAGCTCACTGCACTCTGATTGGCTTTGAGGCTCCGCATCATTGCCAATGGCAGGAAATTAAATCTAAATTTAAACTCCAACCCCACCGATCTGGATCCGGTGTGTGTTTTTGAAAAAGGTGCACATACATGCAGGTTCTGAAAAAAACACGTGATTAGAGGGAGAGGGAGCGCCAGAACCAGGATGAATCCCTGTTCAGTGATCAGGCAGTGGGGAGTTCTTCCTGAAACCTGGATGTTTCACATGAGTATCATGCGATTAATCAGCAGTGGGGAATTGACCATAGTTGCCAGGAAACAGGCCGGTCACCCATTTTCAAACTTCTTCATACCAGCTGAAGTCAGTCATTAGTCTTTATTACACAAATATCATCCTCCATGAATAACAGCTCATCGTTCTTGTCCTTTGCTTAGTCATATAAGGTAACAACTTCCTAAATATAATTTTTAGGTTTCCAAGTGGGATCGCCATATCTGTATGGACAGGTTCACTTGAAAGCAGATACTTGAGAAGTAACTTGAAAGCATATGCAGCGAGGAATAATGTAATCCTGAATAGAGTTCAACCCTCCCAACCCTGTTAAAGGGAATGGTATTAGAAGGGTGGATTTAGGACTTAGAGAAGTAAATCAAGGCACCACAATTCCTGCCTCCAGAAACACCAAATGAGTGTTAGTATTTAAGCCAGTAAACAGACTCTAGATAGTTGATCAGTAGTGTTTATTGAAGGCAGTGAGGCTGTAGTTCTCAGCTTGAGAAAGCCAGTTCTAAAGACCCGGCTTTCCTAGGCTATTTTATCCCTGATTCAGTCCCCCTCTTATTTTCCCAGCGAAAGTGTGAAAAGGATTGTTTAGGAACCCAGACGTCTCAAGGACAGGGAAGGGAGAAAGTGATGCCACCTGCAAAACCTCCTTCCTGCGGTGCAACAGACATATCCTGTTGCCCAAGGCCAGGATGTTTCTCAGGGTCTCGCCTAATTATCTGCATTTGTTATCAAGCAATAAACATCAAAGGAGAAACAGAAGAAAGCATGAAACAGACCCCTTCTACATATCAATCAGTAGGTACATCAATCAGGATAGACACCGAGCAGGCTATATGGTTACACCAGCCTGAATCAGTGCTCGGTTCTGACAGTGACTGACCCAACCAAGCCCCCTAAATTGCTGTGCATCTTCACCTTAGGTAGGTCTGTTGGGGCCCATCCCTCTGCACTGTCACTCTTCAGATCAGGGAGGGAGGCCCATTATGCACGGAATGCTTTCCACAACATTCTTTGCTCCACAATGGGGTCACAGTGGGGTCTCCTCTCATTGCTTTGTTTACACGCAAGGAGGTGCCCCACTGCCTGCTGCACAGTTTTTCTGCCCTCACCTGTCAATCACAAGATTGCCATCTTTCCCCAGTGGTGGGATTAAAATAATTCAACAACTGTTTGTTTACAAGCACCATTTTAACAACCAGTTCTGCCGAAGTGGTGCGAACGTGCTGAATCCCACCACAGACACACACACCCATCCCTTTAAATTTTATATTGATGTTGTCTGGTTTATATCAATATAATTCACATTGCAATGGCTTGTTATTGCAATGACTTGTTATTATTAATTTTTGTTGTTGTGGAAAAAGCTGGCCATCAATCCCCAGAGACACCTGCAAAGGGGGGGATGGGGAGACTGGAAATGTTTCCCAGTCAGGGAAACCCCTGGGGTTTGCCTGCTCTCAGGAACTGTGGGGCTTCCAGGGTCTGTGGCGCTATAAGTGTGAGCACATCTGCCCTGAAGGAAATGTACCTCACTGAGGGGCACAGCACTAGGATATAATCAGCCAGAATTTCTTAAAAGACAACAGCAGACGGCGAGCAGGAGTGGTTGATATGTTCCGCACTGGATTCCTTCCAGGATTTTTAAAACTGCAACCTTTGGGGAAAGCTGAAGGAACAGTGCATGTTTCACATCCCCCAAAAATAGATCAGGGGAGATAATAATCACCTGCTTTAAAATACTGAGAAGGCTACCTTATATGACACGAGTCACAGCCCTTTCATTACCACCTTGCCTGCTATACAGCCCAGAATGAAGAAGAAGAAGAAGAAGAAGAAGAAGAAGAAGAAGAAGAAGAAGAAGAAGAAGAAGAAGAAGAAGAAGAAGAAGAAGAAGAAGAAGAAGAAGAAGAGTTGGATTTATATCCTCCCTTTCTCTTCTGTAAGGAGACTCAAACTCCTTTCCCTTCCTCCCTCACAACAAACACCCTGTGAGGGGGGTGGGGCTGAGAGAGCTCCGAAGAACTGTGACTAGCCCAAGGTCACTCAGCTGGCGTGTGTGGGAGTGTACAGGCTAATCTGAATTCCCCAGGTAAGCCTCCACAGCTCAAGTGGCAGAGCGGGGAATCAAACCCAGTTCCTCCAGATTAAAGTACACCTGCTCTTAACCACTATGCCACTGCTGCCATGTCTGTAATTTTATCTGTGTTAATGCTGGTGAGCATTTTTTTTTGCTTGAACCCTCCTCTCCAGCAGCCACGGTGCAAACCCCTCGCACCGGCAAAGCTGCTTCCAGCTTGGCATCCCCCACTTGTGCCGTGTGTGGTAATTAAGCTGGGGCGCTACTAAGACTGCCGTGTCCTTGGAGCAGCCATGAAATTGACTCTGGCTGGGTTTTGGGCTTTGATCGGAATAATGAGGTAAATTGCACAATATGTTCAGGTGGCTTTTTGCTTTCAGCTATCGACTCCTCTCCTTCTCCAGCCTCATTCAGCATGGAGGAACAGCGAGAGAACTGGGAAGAAATTTATCGAGATCTCCACATTCATATCCACATGGAAGAAAGTCAAATCAAGGAAAGGGGACTGTGCTTCACAGCTAGGGCACATCCAGCTTGCCAGAAGAGAGTTCTCCTCCTGCCCCAGCCGTTTCCTTGTTTTGCGTTTGCTGGGAAATCTTCCAGGAGGCATAAATTGGATCTGAAGTGGAGACAGAGAAGGAGGACAGAGGATAAGACTAGGCCCTGCTCAATCAATCAAGTGGTCCACTTAATCTAGCATCTTATTTCACATGGTGATCAACCCATGGAGGACTGACGAATGGGGCGTGAAAGGACCAATGGACCTTCCACTGCTGTTTCCTCCTAGCTTTGCTATTCAGAGTTTACTGCCTCTAAATAAGGAAGCTCCTTTTAGTAACTATGGTTAGCAGTCACTGGTGGTCCTCTGCTTTGTCAGCCATCTGTATTGATACCAGCGATGTTAGAAAGCATCCATCATGCAAAGCTATGGGCAACAGACAAGGGATGTGGTGCGACATGACTCCTGTGCTGGGGTAAATGGCTCTTGCACCAGCATTAGGGGCATTGATGCCAGCCAGTGGCGTACCTAGGCAAACTGGAGCCCTGGCAAAACCTGAGTTTGATGCCCCACCCATGGGCAGCCACCCTCCCCCACCGTGACTAAACAAAAAATTTGTTGCCTATTTATGCCTATTAAAGGTTAACAAAGATAAAGCTAAAGAACAAAAAAATTTTTCCACCAGGTCGTTTCAAAGTCACCATCACATTATAGAACATGCCCCAACTCACAAATCTGAACACAGCAGAAATATTTTTTTGAAAACATTTTCAAAATGCTTTCAAAATAGTAATAATAACCTTTATTAGGCATTGAGAGAATAAAAGAAATAAAGAAAACAAGCATTGGCAGGAAGGGGGTGGATTTAAAAAGAAAATCTGGGGAAATGCCTGCTGTCAGGGGGTGCCTGCTGTCAGGGGTGAAATTAAGATAGCAGCACCAAAATTTCCAAGTATCTTTATGAGACCCTACTCATGATACCACCCAGGTTTGGTGAAGTTTGGTTCAGGGGGTCCAAAGTTATCGACCCTCAAAGGTGTAGCCCCCATCTCCCATTAGCTCCCATTGGAAACAATGGGGAATGAGGCACTCCTTTTGGGAGTCCATAACTTTGGACTCCCTGAACCAAACCTCACCAAACCTGGGTGATATCATCTGGATAGTCTCCCGAAAAATCCCTGAAATTGTGGTGCTGCTAGCCTAAAAACTGCGCCATCTGCAGGCCAAAAATCCAACAGACGAACCTGCAGTTTTTGCGTCCCCCACAAGGCGGCGCCCAGGGCAACTGCCCACTTTGCCCAATGGGAGGAACGCCTCTGATGCCAGCACAAGGCTACTTACCATAGTGGTGGAATCCTTTTCAGCCTGAGCTCTTTTAGCCCAGAAACGACCCCATTGGCTGGCACAGAGGCCAGCAAAAAAATAGGCACAGCCCATTCTGTTGCATAGGGAGATTGCTGGCCTAAACTTCTTAGGAGGTAGCACGGCTGCACCGTCCCTGGCCGCATGGCAACAAACCCCTGCTTAGAATTGCACTGACAAAGACCTCCAACCACGAACACTATTTTAAAAATGTATTTAGAGGCATTCAGAATATTCGAGTTATAACCTCCTGCTTAAATACAACCCACTGGAAAATTCTCTACCATGTGTGCTACTTTCAGATTTCAACAAGGGTGCTGCAGTGTGGTGTAGTGGTTACAGTGTCATAGTAGCGTCTGGGAGACCAAGATTCATATTCCCACTCAACCATGAATGCTCGCTCAGTGACCTTAGGGTCAGTTCCCCCCCCCCCCCCCCCCGCCCATTACCTCACAGGGTTGATAAAATGGAGGACAGAATGTTGTAAGCCACTTGAGGAGAGAAAAGTAGTGGATAAATGAAGCCAACAATGAAATAGTGACAGCTTGCTGGAGTTCTAAATGTATGCTTCTAGTATGTCTTACGGTCAAAATTCTCTCTTTTCTCTCTTTGTATTTTCTCACCTTTTCACCAACATGATTAAAAACACATGCCACTCCAATCCCATTTGGCTTGCTGCTGCATCTGCTCAACACCCCTCCTCACAATTAAAATCAATAATTAAACCCCTCTCTAATCACCGGTAGGAGATTTCCTGTGTTCATTCTCCCTTACACGTCCTCAACTGTATCGCTGAAAATCAAACTAGAACATAATACTAAAAGGTAGAACATTTGATACACTGTACTTTCCCCCTGTGAGACAGCATGGTGTAGTGGTTAAGAGTGGTGGACTGTAATCTGGAGAACTGGATTTGATTCCCCACTTCTCCACATGAGCAGCAGGCTCTTATCTGGTGAGCTAGATTTGTTTCCCCATTCCTAAACATGAAGCCTGATGGGCAGAGGCGGAGCGAGGGGAAACTTCACCTGGGGCACGCGTGTGCCCTGTGCCCCTGCCACAGCACTGCCCACCCCTGCCCTGCCCTGCCCTGGAACACCCCAGAATGCCCCCTCCACAACCCAGCTATGCCTCCACCGTGGGTCCACCCAGGGCATCAGGCGCCCCCGTCCCATGGGCACTACTGTTGCTGTTGGGTGACCTTAGGCTAGTCACAGTTCTCTCAGAATTCTATCAGCCCCACCTCACAAGGTGCTGTTTTGGGGAGAGGAAGGGAAAGAAATTTGTAACCCACTTTGATACTCTTTAAAGGGAAAGAAAACAGGGTATAAAAACCAACTCTTCTTTTGATAAACAAAACTGTGGGCACTTTTAAATTACACCTTGAATAAAGTTCGGTAGCATTTCTAGAAGCCAGATTGAAATTACTTTGCAGCTTGGACTGGACAGATACTGAGGTCTAGCATTGGGATATCTCTGATCTAACCAAGTCAGAGAAATTGAATTTTATATGAGAATTATTAGAGTCATTGGGATTGTTTTGATCAAAGCTTATGGCTTGATCAGAGCTATAGCTGGAGTTTCCAAGTAGGGTGAACAGATCCCGGTTGGGGAAATCGTGGATGGAGCCTGGGAGGACAGGACAAGGGCCTCAGTGGGGTCAATGCCCTGGAGTCCCTCCACCCTCCAGAGAAGCCATTTTCTGAAAGGGAACTGATCTCTATAGTCTGGAAGTGACCTGAAATTCTAGGACAGAGGTGTCCAACTCTGGTGCTTCAGATGTTCACAGACTACAGTTCCCATCAGCAGCTGCTGGCATGGTCAATTGGCCATGCCAGCAGGGGATGATGGGAATTATAGTCCATGAACATCTGAAGTGTCAGAGTTGGACACCCCTGTTCTAGGAGATACCCAGGTCTTACCCGGAGGTTGGCATCCCTAATTCTTGCAGTGCCCTAAGCAGGCCCCAGGAAGGTTCACAGATAAGGCATCCCCTGCTGTTAGCCCCTTGTGATCAGACTGATAGACTACTTCTGAATATGGGGTATCCCCTCTTTGCCAAAATCCATTAAATCCTTGGTCTCATTCTGGATTAAAACTATTTCTGCTAGCCCTTTCTGACAACACTGTGCTGTGTCTGTTTCCACAGTCTGATTACACTGTGACAAAGTTTATTTAATCTAACTTTAAAATGTGTTTCTAGCCTCTCTGCCAAGACAAACACAAAACAGCTTAGGCTAAAATGCATAACATATTTAATAGTTTTGATTTTACCATTAAGGCTATATAAAATAATCACATTAAACAGGAAGATGTGGAGATACTGGCAACATAACAGACTATTAAAATTCAGAATTAAAATATTTTTATTTGTCTTAAACGCCAACGTTTCCCAATTTCAGTGGATTATTGTTGGGGTTTGAGTTGTATTTTAAGTAACAGAGGCCATTTTCCCTCTTTGCTTTCTGTGAACCTCAAGACTTGTGTTTTATTTCCCCCAGTGATAAAATATCTGCCCAAATTAACTTAAAATTTCAGGCATATAACAAAACATCCTAACATGCTCATCCAAATTTATACTAGTACAGTATACTAGTACTAATCTAGTACAGAACAAATGGCAATCCATTTTCCAAGCATGTCAAGATAATCTTCCGTTTCCTACATCAATTGTTTTATCCATCATCAGAAACCGACCCATTTAGGAGCCAAGCTTCTGTTGGAGATGAAATTAGTTGCTTCCAGTGTGGTGGAATTGAGAATCTCACACTGTAATCAAGTTTCTTATCAAGCATTTTTTTTCATGATTTAATTTTTTAAAAATAATTCAGTTCTTATTCTATACAAGGTTCCCAAAATAGCTCAAAACCTTATTCCTCATTTATCCTTTTAAGCCAGTGTGGCATAGGCTTTTTCTGCACATGCAGAATAATGCACTCTCAATCCACTTTCACAATTGTTTGAAAGTGGATTTTGGAGGAGGAGGAGGAGGAGGAGGAGAGTTGGAGTTATATCCTCCCCTTTTCTCCTGCAAGGAGACTCAAAGAGACTTACAAACTCCTTTCCCTTCCTCCCTCACAACAAACACCCTGTGCGGTAGGTGGAACTGAGAGAGCTCCGAAGAACTGTGATTAGCCCAAGGTCATCCAGCTGGCATGTGTTGGAGTGTACAGGCTAATCTGAATTCCCCAGGTAAGCCTCCACAGCTCAAGTGGCAGAGCGGGGAATCAAACCCAGTTCCTCCAGATTAAAGTACACCTGCTCTTAACCACTATGCCACTGCTGCCATGTCTGTAATTTTATCTGTGTTAATGCTGGTGAGCATTTTTTTTTTGCTTGAACCCTCCTCTCCAGCAGCCACGGTGCAAACCCCTCGCACCGGCAAAGCTGCTTCCAGCTTGGCATCCCCCACTTGTGCCGTGTGTGGTAATTAAGCTGGGGCGCTACTAAGACTGCCGTGTCCTTGGAGCAGCCATGACTCTGGCTGGGTTTTGGGTTTTGATCGGAATAATGCAGGGAATCAAACCCGGTTCCTCCAGATTAGAGTACGCCTGCTCTTAACCACCATACCACTGCTGCTCCCTATTCTGCTCAGTAAAACTATTGCAATTCTGAACAGTAAAATCCAGCTTCAAAGTACACTGAAAGTGGATTGAAAGTGCATTATTCTGCATGTACGGAAGGGGACATAGGACCCCTCTGCACAGCAGAGGCAACTAGGGTTCGACTCGGAAATCGTTACCTGAGCTCAACTCCTCTGTTACTCCGCACAGCAGCTGGCTCGTGTCTCCGGAGCCGAGTTCAGAGGGCGGGATTACCTCCTTGCGTCTTCCGCTCCTCATTCGCAATTGGCTGCCATTCTATGGCGGGAAACGTGAGTGCACATCCCTTTTTTTCGTTTACCAACATAGGAGCTACGTAGGAGGATTTTTTTAAAGGCACGCTTCTCGCTGCCGCCACAAGTCTCCCGTTCTGCGCATGGCCGAAATACTGCACTGTGATTGGCTGGCTGGCAGAGTCGAGGCGAGGGAGATTCCGCACTCCGCTGGCTTCGGCTTGAGTGCAAACCGAGTTGGGGATGCATTTTGGATTGGGGCCTCTCTGCTGGTTGCTCTTTGCTTTTAGGACTGGGGCTTCTTTGCTGTTTGCTGTTTGCTCTTTCTCCTGACCTGCTTGGAATGTAGATAACAGCTGGCAACTCTGGTTCTCTCCTTGCTGCCAGATGGCTCACTATCTCCCATCTGACCTTGTGGGGAGGCATTGGCTTTCATACACTTTCCCCGCTTTCTGCCACTTGAGCTGTGGAGGCTTATCTGGGAAACTAGATTAGCCTGTGCACTCCAACACATGCCAGCTGGGTGACCTTGGGCTAGTCACAGCTTTTCGGAGCTATCTCATCCCCACCTACCTCACAGGGTAGGGTTTGTTGTGAGGAGGGAAAGAAAAGAGTTTGTCAGCCCCTTTGAGTCTCCTTACAGGAGAGAAAGGGGGATATAAATACAACTTTTCTTCTTCTTAAATGTAAGAAGGTTGATTACAGGGGAGAATGTCTAACCTTGGGGGCTGGCTTCAGTGGAATTACACTGGGGGGAATTTTGCAAAGCCAGGCTTCAGGTGTCCAGTTCAATAAACGCTTCTGATTGATGAAATCCAGAGTGGTCATTTGTGTGGAACCCTCGACCTGACATTATCATTGCATTGGAAATGCACTCTCCATATGCTCAGAGATGCCCATCTTCATTATTATGTATTGAGCTTGTTCCAGGGCCTTACCCATACAAGTTCTGCAGCTAAGCCCTGGGAACACAGGTGGCCACCTGCCAAGGAACAGAGCTGATCTTCTATCTGGTGGAACAGAAACAGATCCAGGAAAGCACCTTATTCACTGTGGCGGAGAGCCAGAATATTTATTTATAGCTGTTCTCCCATCTCTTAATTCTGCAAGAGATCTAAACCTAACCTGAAGATGAATGTGTTCCCTAAACTAAACAGACTTCCTTGGAAAGTGTCCTTAGCAGGAGAGAATTTAAAAAGAGCTTGTGCCCCAGAATTGATTCAAGGTTGTGGCTTAGGCTATAATAATGATCTCTTGATGCCTCCTCAATTCTCTTTCAGGTGCCAGAATGAAACAGCTATTTTTGCTCAGCCTTTTAACAAGGTGATGGATCTTTGTATATTTATTTATGCATACAATTTGCCTCTAACCTAATGATCATTCAGGATGGCAAAAGTTTGGCTGGTTTTTAATGGCTGCTGGTTTTGTTATGATGGCTTTTATGCTTCTGGGTTTTGTTGGTTAACTTTAATGGTTGCTAGTTTTGTTATGATTCCCTCCCTCCTTGTTTTAATGTGTCAGTGAGATATAAATTAGTTAAGAGTGGTGTTATTAGTATTGCTGTTTGTGAGACACTGGTAAGATTGTGGGGCACAATTTATTTATTTGATTACATTGAAAGCATTTATGCTTCACAATTTGAGCAAAAGGTTTGAGCATAAATGCTTTCAATGTAATCAAATAAATAAATTGTGCCCCACAATCTTACCAGTGTCTCACAAACAGCAATACTAATAACACCACTCTTAACTAATTTATATCTCACTTTTTCTTCAAGCAGTTAAGGGTGAGTTACATGGATCCTTGCTGAGAGTCCATAATTGGGTCCAGATTACCCAGAGAGCTTCATGCTGGAATAAAGAATTGAACTCGGGTCTTCACAATCTTTGGCCGTTTCTGCATGGCCAGAGGCAGTGGCTTCCAACTGGTTTAAATGAAGTTGGTGGAGCGTCGGGACCGTTTGCACGGTTCTGTGCAGGCAGTCCCGATGTTACCACTGCCCACAGGGGCGACTCGGCATGGAGCCACCAAGGGTGTGCGTGAGGGACTTACCTTGCCTTCCTGTGCAGCTCCGGGAGGCTGGAAAGACACGCCCATTCTGCCCTCCGACCCCTGGGGGTCAGAAGGCAGTGTGGGTGTGTCTTTCTAGCTGCCCGGAGCTGCACAGGAAGGCAAGGTAAGTCCCTCACGCACACCAGAGGGGACAACAGCGGTGCCCTCACGCTGGTGCGGTTTGCACTGTGCTGGCGCAAAACCCTTTCGAAAAACCTCGATGCAGCGCCTGCTCTGCGAACAGCACCCCAGGGGTGGTGTATTTACCATCCCTAAGGTCCCTAGGGAACTCTAACAACTACACCGCCCTGGGTATATGGCTCATTATTTTGCAGTGTGTATATTAGTTTCAGTCTCTAATCATGTATGTCTAAGCTATTTTACAAGAAAGCATAATTGCCAAGGTTCTGGATGTTCTAGAAAGAGATATGTTCTGCTGCTCAAGTGTTTTGGCACTGGATACAGAATTGAAAGGCCTGAGGAACTTGTCTGTCTGTTTCTTAAGAAAAAATAAGTTCCTAGCTCATAAGACTGGCTAGAAAATGTCTGGGCAATGCCTGGTGAACTCTCAGATGCTGTCTCACTTGGGAGTCCACACCCATGCAGAGAAAAACCCCGCATTGTTTTCTGATTCTTTCTTAGGACTACCAGAAGCAGAATAAATTATGCAAAGCAACTCTATTCAAATATGCTTAATCTGAACATTTAATTGAAACTGGAAGATCCCACAGGGTGATGAATTTAAGTTTCTTTTCTAGTGCTTAGAGCAGGGTCTTCATAGCATCTGTAGTGCAGTTAAGAACAGGTGCAGTTAAGAGCAGGTGCACTCTAATCTGGAGAACTGGGTTTGATTCCCCATTCTGCCCTTGAGCTGTGGAGGCTTATCTGGTGATGAACTGAATTAGTTTGTGCACTCCAACACATGACAGCTGGGTGACCTTGGGCTAGTCACAGTTCTTTGGAGCTCTCTCAGTCCCACCTACCTCACAGGGTAGGGTTTGTTGTGGGGGTGGGGGGGAGGGAGGAAAGGAGTTTGAAAGGCCCTTTGAGTCTCCTTACAGGAGAAAGCTTTTCTTCTTAAATCTAAGAAGGTTGATTACAGGGTAGAATGGATTCAGAGAACATCTACAAGACTGGGGGACAGATGGACTGATATCTAGTTTTCTTTCACAGCATAGTCCATGATCTCAGAACAAGAATAAACACATGTCTCAGTAGCAGACCAACAGAACGTCACTGGGAACACTGGAGATCAGGAAAGTGGTGTAGAGGGAAGGTGGAAACTGAAGAGAACTTGCAAGACAGATGCGACAGTCACACAGGATGGAAGCCCTTGACTCAGTCCCACTGTATGTGAACAGACCTTCATGATGAACTAAAGATTCACTTGATTGCAGCTCAGCCTGTTATCAGCAGCACTAGATGAATCCATTCCTTATATAGCCAAACCAGGTGTAATATCTGCCACAAGTCAGGCCAGAGTTCCCTGAGTCAATTGACAGACATTAGGGATTCAATGATCCAAAGTATTCCTCCGTCTGAATCAACTTGGACGTATGGTACAGTACTGCAGCCTCCCTCCCTGTCTTGTTCCCCTGCCCAAATAGCCTCAGAGGGGCTCCTTGTCACTTCTAGTTGAGCCCTTTTAGAAAAAAATCATAGAAAAATTCCTTAAAAGTTAGTTTGTTTATTCATTTGTTTATTAGATTTATATCCTGCCCTTCCCAATAGGGCTCAGGGCGGCAAACATCAATATAAAATCAGCTAAAACAATACAATATAAAACCGGTGTAAACTACAACCACACTATTCAAAACTTTAAACAGCAAAAAACAATAAAAGATGGTGATAAAATCCCAGAATAGGCACCCGTGGGAGGTCACAATGTACTGATCAGGCCGGCTGGCAAGACATAGAAGCCTGGCGGAAGAGCTCGGTCTTATAGGCCAGTGACGGCGAACCTTTTTGAGACCGAGTGCCCAAACTGCAACCCAAACCCCACTTATTTATCGCAAAGTGCCAACCCGGAAATTTAACCTGATTGCTGAGGTTTTAGTTTAGAAAAAACCGGTTGGCTCCCTCTTCCTCCGCCCCACCCGCTCGAGCAGGGGCCAGCCTGCTCTAGCCTCCAGCAAGTCCCGCGTGCACCGCTCTGTGCCTCTCTAGCATCTCTGCCTCCTCTGCGCCCCACCCCCCCAGGCAGCAGCCACCTGGAGCACAGGTACCAGAGTCCATCTAGTCCAGCTCTCTGCTACTCGCAGTGGCCCACCAGGTGCCTTTGGGAGCTCACATGCAGGATGGGAAAGCAATGGCCTTCTGCGGCTGTTGCTCCCGAACACCTGGACTGTTAAGGCATTTGCAATCTCAAATCAAAGAGGATCAAGATTGGTAGCCATAAATCGACTTCTCCTCCATAAATCTGTCCAAGCCCCTTTGAAAGCTATCCAGGTTAGTGGCCATCACCACCTCCTGTGGCAGCATATTCCAAACACCAATCACACGTGGTGTGAAGAAGTGTTTCCTTTTATTGGTCCTAATTCTTCCCCCCAGCATTTTCAATGTATGCCCCCTGGTTCTAGTATTGTGAGAAAGAGAGAAAAATTTCTCTCTGTCGACATTTTCTACCCCAGGCATAATTTTATAGACTTCAATCATATCCCCCCTCAGACGTCTCCTCTCCTCTCTGTGCGTGTGCCCACAGAGAGAGCTCCGAGTGCCACCTCTGGCACCCGTGCCATAGGTTCGCCATCACTGTTATAGGCCCTGCAGAATTCACATATGTCCCACAGGGCCCTGATCTTGGGAGCTCATTCCACCAGGTGGGGGCCAGGGCCGAAAAATTCCCCCCACCCTGATGAGCAGAGGGGTCTAGAGGGGCAATATGGGGAGAGCCAGTCCCGTAGGGATGTAGGCCCAGGACCGCTCACAGCCTTAAATGTCAGAACAAGCACCTTGAACCTGATCCGGAACTCGATTGGCAGCCAATGGAGTTGATACAGGACCAGAGTAATCCGGTCTCCACTACGCGCTCCCATTATGATAAAATCTGTCTATTTTCTCCTGCGCCATCCCCACCAAAACGAATGGGAACTCTTGCATGGCACAGCTCATTTCAGCAGAGCCCATGCAAGGTAAAATCCCAGGGAATTTCAGCCAAAATATTTTCTAATTCAGGTTTAAAGCCCAGCATTCTTCCCTTTAAGTTTTTGAGTCTTTCTGCAGCTGTTAATTCAGTCAAGGTTTTAAAACCAACAGACCCTTCCTCCCCCTTTCTATTCTCCTAAGAGTGAATAACAAACGTTACTGCTGTAAAAATGTTAATTTATTGAGGGTGTGATTTCACCTCCGCTCCCTGTTAACAGTGATCTGAATTGGGGTTGGGGGAAGAGAAAGAGAAAGGAAAAACGGATCGCCTCTGGAATGCATTGGTGCTATGAAATCATTCCCTTTTGCGAACAAGACTGCACCTCTTCAGCTCTTGCAAGACAGACACATCTTGGGAATCTATTTTAGTGGCTGGCATCCTGACAAAATGCCAACCTCATAATTAAGTCATGGGAGATGCTTAGAGAATCAGTGATGAGGGGAAACCAGAGAAATTCAAAGAAGGAGGTGGCTGAGATGCTGGAATCCCTGTTAATCCCATATAGACAGTCCATTCCATATCTCAGTACGTGGGAGCATCTTCGCAAGAGATAACGCTTCAGCAGTGACTCATTATGAAGTAGGGTGGTCATGGTAGCTGGATAGGGTGAGATTACATATTGTTGGCTCTTTGGATCCGTGAGGGACTTGGCTCAGTGGTAGAGCATCCACTTTGCATGCAGAAAGTCCCAGGTTTAACTCCCAAATTCAATCCCCTCCAGAGCCAGCTGGGTGTAGTAGTTGAGAGCAGCGGACTATAATCTGGAGAAGCAGATTTGATTCCCCACTTCTCCACATGGATGGGAGATTCTAATATGGTGAACTGGATTTGGTTCCCCTCTCCTCTATATGAAGCCTGCCTGGTGACCTTGGGTCACAGTTCTCTCAGAACTCTCTCAGACCTCACAAGACCACTGTTGTGTGAAAGGGAAGGGCAGGCAATTGCAGGCCACCTTGAGACTGCTTTCAGTAGAGAAAAGTGGGATATAAAAACCAACTCTTCTTCAGTTGAAAGGATGAGGTAGGAAGTGGTGTGGAAGACCTCCACCTGAGCCCATGGAGAGCCACTGCCAGAGTAGACCAGACTTACCCTGATAGACAAATGGTCTGACTCAGTAGCTTTGTTCATCCACTGTAATGAAAGCTGCAGTACCTCCCTCCTACCATCTGAATTGGTGGCAGTGTAGCACAGCAAAGTCAAGGCCCACAATTCTTGGCACTTGTGGTAAAGAGAGGGGTGCTGCTCTTGGATTTCCAGAGCTCAGAGCTCTTCTGAGTCTTTTCCCAAATGGGGAGGCCTGTCTTTCTAGAAAGGCAAGGAATAATTGCTGTAGGTAGTTCTTTCCACTGTGTGTTTCTAGGTCGCACAACAAAAAATCTCTTCAAATCAGTAAAATATAAAGGATTCTGTTGGCTCTCTCTCTCTCTCTCTCTCGTGTCTGTGTGTGTGTGTGTGTGTGTGTGTGTGTGTGTGTGTGTGTGTGTGTGAAGTGCCATCAAGTTGCTTCCAACTCATGGCAACCCTATGAATAAAATGTCCCCCTATACACCCTCTTGTTAACAGCCTTTCTCGGGTCTTGCAAACCGAGGGCCGTGGCTTCCTTGATAGACTCAATTCATCTCGTGCTGGGTCTTCCTCTTTTCCTGCTGCCTATTCACAACACCGCCTCATAAACCATCTTTATGACAACCCTGTGAGATAGAATCATCCCCACACAGTGGCTCTGTTGGAGATGCAGAGACAGTAGCTTGCCTCAAGCCGCATGTGGCCAGACAGATGCTATACATGCCAGCCCAGAACAGTGACTGGAGTAGTGTCTAGGATGTTCAAATCTGAGCTCTGCCATGAAAATTTGTTGAGGAATCATGGCTCAGTCACATGCCTCCGGCCTAACCTACCTCCCAGGATTATTGTGAGAAGATTACTAAGAGGAGAATGCTGCTGTAACTGCTTTTGGTGTGCTTTGAGGAAAAAGTGGGGTACCATTTTTTTTACAGTTGCAGGGTATTCCCTGGAGTTTGCTCCTAAGTAAAAAAATGTGCATTGATCATACATTATGTATGGGCTAGGGAAGAGCTGGTTGACAGTTCAGGCTCTTTGCCACTGTGTTAGTTATGGTGTCTACTTAAGTATATCATTAACCCCTTCACACATGCGCATGCACGCACATGCACGCACATACACCACAGAATCATGCAGACTGTCAGACCAAGAGGAGGTAGAGCCTACAGATCTGGAATTACAGCTGATCAACCAGGGGCAGAGATTGGTCCCGCAGAAAAAAAAAGGCTGATTTGGACAGTGCAGTTGCGTAGCTACCACATGGTGGTAGGCATCACATGGTGGCAGGAAATCACCCCCCTTTCCCCCTTGCCCTGCGCCCCCCCCGGTCGGCAGAAGCCTGGAGCAGCCTGGCGGGACCAGCCAGTGCTGCTTTTTCAATCAGCTGCTCTTTGCATCCAGCTGAATTAAGGTAAGTGGGGGTGGGGTCCATGGGGGTGGGGCCCGTGCACCATTTTGCCCCCCCTACGCCTCTGGGAGAGTAGAATGTGTACCATTATATCTCACCCTCTCCAGGCTCTACCCCCAAATCTCCAGGAATTTCCTGACATGGATTTGGCGACCCTTTTGAGCACAGATCAGAGTATACTAATTCATTCTGCAGTGTGATGATTGGACGCCATGGCTTGCCAGCAATTTCCTTGCACAGTAATACTCTGGTGCAGTGACTTTTAGACAAAAGCACTGGGCCTCACTAATTGCACATTTATTCTTGGGGATGCACATAATCTGCACAGAAAGAGGTGGGAGTGGAAAGAGGGTGCCTGCAATCTCAGCCAGGATTAGTCGTTTGGGAGAATGGGCTTGACAAATGATGTACAAGCTGTCCCGAGGTAACAGGGCTGCTTTCCAGCACAGATTTTATATGCCATTTGTAAAACCTCTTTCTTCAGTTAAAAAACTGCCGCATTGAGAACAACGCTTGCAAGCAGAACCTGTGTTTTAAGATCTTGTAAAGCAAAAGGGGGGGTTGATGAGGGAGAGGCTTCATTTACCAATAGGATTTCAATGACAAGGTATCAGATTTACAGGATACAAATACAGATGTTTATAAGCATCCTGATGCTCTGAAGCAGACAATGTGCATGCTGTAGGACCTAACAGACTGGATTCAAATTTTTACTCCAGCATGACATTTGTCAGTTTTCTCAGCCTAGTCTACTTCACAGGGTGATTGTGAAGATAAAATGAGAAAGGGAAAACTGGGTATTCCTCGCAGGAAAGGCAGGATAAAATCGTACAAGAAAGAGAAGGAAACAACTGTTTCCTTGCCCTCTCTAAACAGTACACTTGAGTAATAGGAACCTTCTAGCGGGAGAAATCACCCAAACCAAATGATCTCAAGATAGGTGGCTGAGAGGAGGTCTATGGGTCCTTGGAGGATGGGGACTGTCCTTTAGCATCCATGAGCGCCATCTCTTTATAAGATATTTCACCCTCCCCACCTCTCAGCTTCTATCTTTCCCATTTTCTGAGCTCGAATTCCCAACAGCTGATCTATTTCAGGACCACGGAGAGCAGAGCAGCTCCCTCCCAGCATTTTCACACTTTGTGTAACGGCCTTTCCAGATAAAAGGTCCTTTCTAGTGGTGGTAACAGCTTAGCATTTTAATAGTACTAGACAGATCAATTCAAGCGATATCCTCAGTCCCTTGTACAAACAAGTCTAATCTCGCTGGAACTGCTTGAAAAAAAGAAGAAAAGAATTTTCAAAAGAAACGGAAAGTGGGTTAAAACAGGGATGATATTAAAAATTGCATGCGTAGGTGGAAAAGGGACAGAGAGGATTCTTTTGGTAATGTTACAGGCAGCATTCAATGCACTGTATGCTGGTGTTTGGAAAAAGAGATAAAATAGATGTGGTTGCAAGTACCAGCTTTGGTCAACATTTCTGTAAATGCCAGCGCTTGGACTAGCAACCAATGGCAATTACCAAAATGTTGTCCAAAGTGCTACAAAGAAGAGTTCTTGCACAAAGGAATTGAGAGATATTGTTGACTAGTAGGGATGGGTGTGCTTTCACCAACCATGTGTAGTGTAGTAGTTTAAGAGTGTTGGACTAGCATTTGTGAAACCCCCTGTGAATTGCCACTCATGCCACAGAAACTCATTAGGTGACCTTGGGCCAGTTACATTCGCTCACCTTAACCAAGTGTTAAGGTGTTGCTGTGTAAAATGGAGAAGAGGAGAACAACAACATAAATCACTTCCAGTCCCCACTGGGGAGAAAGATGGGGGTACAAATGAATTTAAAAATTACATAATTTGCCTTCACCATGCAAATTGTATGTTTTGGAAGGGCCCAAAGGGGGGGTGGACCTTGGATGACTTTTCACTCAGGTAATTAAATCCTGTGCCATTTACTTCACATTTCTTTCGGGTTGGATTCTTGGTTATGCACACATTTTCCCCTCTTCGGAACGTACCCTGCTCCTAGATCTAAGAATGTCCATGGTTTCCAAAAGCTCTCAAAGTGCAACTTTTCAGGGATATCAAAGGCAATCAACATGTGTTTCCTTTTCTTTGGGTTTTCTCACTCCTCCCAGCTTCCCCTGTCCACACAAGAGCCATTCTTCTCTAATGGACTGAACAAGGAATGGGGTTGAGGGGACAAATGGAGAGTTGGATCAGCTGTGGACACTTCACAGTGGATTTTTCCCATTTAGACAAAAAAAAACTGTGGGGAAAAACCCACTGCAAAGCACACGGCCATGAGGTAAGCCCTGCACACATAAATGGCCAGTGTCTCCTAATATAGCCTTTGGAACATAGCTCAATTAAATGCACAAAAGACTTTCCCCTTTGTTCCTGCACCGTACACCAAGCACTGTAAAAAAAAAAAACCCTCTCATGTTACCAGTCACATCAAAAGTGCTTGATGGACTCGGTAGAATTACAGCACAAACCTAACCTGAGTTATACCATTCTATCATTAGCCAGAGTTACATCGCTGGTCAGGGCAATTCAGCCCACAAGGAGGAGGAGGAGGAGGGAGGAAGAAGAAGAAGAGTTGGACTTATATCCCCCCTCTCTCTCCTATAGGAAACTCAAAGGGGCTTACAAACTCCTTTCCCTTCCCCCCTCACAACAAACACCCTGTGAGTTGGTGGGGCTGAGAGAACTCTGAAAAACTGTGACTAGCCCAAGGTCACCCAGCTGGCATGTGTTGCACAAGCTAATCTAGTTCACCAGATAAGCCAGCACAGCTCAAGTGGCAGAGCGGGGAATCAAACCTGGTTCTCCAGATTAGAGTGCACCTGCTCTTAACCACTACACCACACTGGAAAAACACATGCTCAGAGGAGTTGTTGTCCTGTTACACTATGCCTGTGCATCCTGCAGCACTGAACGGTGGTTCCTGAGCTCAGCTCCAGGGAGACACGGTGGAGTTTAAGCCACTCCAGTCAAGCAGAAAGCAAATGGTCACATTTCCTTTTCCCCCTGGCTTCCTTCCACTGGCTCCCGCTCATTACCATAAGAGGCCTGAAGGCCGCAGTGAAGTCAAATGCACCTCTCTTTAGATGCCAGTGATTGAGAGGTTTGCTCAGGCCTTGTCAGATAAAGGGCTGCAGGATTTGTGTTTTGCTTCCAAGAATCCTCACCCAGACAATCAGCTTGATCCTCAGCTGCCTCCCCTCGAGACTCTTGAGGCATAAATCTTAATCAGCTTCCAGCAAAGATGGAAAGTGACCAGGAGGGGCGGGCGTAACAGAAGAGGTGTCCTTTAGCAGCTCTTTGTGCTCCTGGTCCCCGTGTGTGTTCTGTCTGCTCATGGCCCTGCTGTGTGCTACACAAAGCACAGATTTCAAAGGGCACAAATGCTCTCACACACAACGAGGTGAAGGAAGAGCGGCAACTGCTAGACACAGCCAGTCACTGTACAAAGGCTCCCACAAGGATGCTTTATGTGGGTCACTATATTCTTTCAGCAGTGGCTTGACCAGAGAACCACGAAGAAGAAGAAGAAGAAGAGGAGGAGGAGGAGGAGGAGGAGGAGGAGGAGGAGGAGGAGTTTCGATTTATATCCCGCCTTTCTCTCAAAATGTCAAAGTGGCTCACAAACTCCTTCCCTTCCTCTCACCACAAAGGACATCTTCTGAGGTAGTCAGCTGCTCATGTGGAGCAGTGGGGAATCATACCCATTTCTCCATATTAAAGTCCACCTGTTCTTAACCACTACACTATGCTGGCTTTACCCAGCCACTTTACCCTATCCTGGGCAAAAAAGAATACCAGGATCTTTCACTGTAGGACTGGGAAAGGAGGCATCAAGGATTGCTGTGCCTACAATTTGGTGGCTGGTGTGGGTTTTCTGGGCTGTGCAACTGTGTCTGGTAGTTTTTGCTTCTAATGTTTCACCCACATTTATGACTGGTAAAATGCATTTCTGTAAGGAGCACAGTGTGGAGTGATTGTGTGGTGGGGTATATTTTTTAGGGGGCAAAACTAATATCCCACCACACAGACACTCCACACTGTGCAGGTGAAACATTAGGAACAAAAACTACCAGATCATGGCCACACAAACTGGAAAAACCCACAACAGCCAGTTGATTCTGAGACCTTTTCCGCACGGGCGGAATAGAGTGCCCCAGGGACAGCAAAAACGCCGTCCCTGGTGAAGCATTCCCACAGGAGGTGCTGCTGCTTTGCAGCAGCGCCGCCCTGGCCGCCCTGGAGCAGTGTGAATCCACCACTTTAAACCTCACTAATCGAGCGAGGCTTTGCGGTGTCTTCCCGCTGGTGCAGTGTGAACAGCACCAGCAAGCGGCCGCCGCTTTTCCCATTGCCTCCACTGACCTGCCTGTCCAGTGTCACTCTGGAGGGCTGCAGAGACCCACCCACGCTGCCCTCCGACCCCTGGAGGTTAGTGGAGGCGATGGACTAGAGGTGTGGTGTGGTGGATCTGCGGGGCTGCTCGCATGCAGTCCCCATGCAGTGGAGCTGTGTTTCCACTGCTGTGCAGAAAGGGCCTGACTGTGAAAGTCTTTGACTACAAATCCTACAATTTCTTCCAACTTAATCACTCTTTAACACTGAAACAGTGTTTTGGCTGGCCAATACCTTGGCAGCTCAAGCCAGAAGAACCTTTGGCATGACATGTCTTTTTGTTGTTGTTGTTATGCTTATGAAGCTTACAAACTAGCTTCCAGTGAAATCAGTCATGGGCGAAAGCCCCATCTTCAACTGCTGCATGTGGGTTTTGCCTGCAGGGTTAACAGGAGGAGGAGGAGGAGGAGGAGGAGACTTTCACGGCCAGAATCACTGGAGTGCTGTGTGGTTTCCGGGCTGTATGGCCGTGTTCTAGCAGCATTCTCTCCTGACGTTTCGCCTGCATCTGTGGCTGGCATCTTCAGAGGATCTGATAGTAGGAAAGGAAAGCAAGTGGAGTATATATACCTGTGAGTAAAGGTCAATAAGTGAGGGCATCTGAATAGGAGTGGCCTGGCAAGTGAGTAACAATGGAGATAGCAAGGTCAATAGGTGAGGCATCTGAATAGAAGTAGTCTGGCCTTTGTTCCCTTTGATTGTCTATAGTCATCCTGTGTTTG
Source organism: Sphaerodactylus townsendi (assembly GCF_021028975.2). Lineage (NCBI taxonomy): Eukaryota > Metazoa > Chordata > Lepidosauria > Squamata > Sphaerodactylidae > Sphaerodactylus > Sphaerodactylus townsendi. Next base: position 10,177,838 of record NC_059439.1, on the reverse strand, counting down.
TGTGGAGCTGATTAGTCACTGTCTTGACGCTAGTGTTTTTCAAAACTGGCAGCCAAATTCTGTTCATTTTCAAGGCTTCTTCCTTTCTGTTTGAAGAAATTGTCCATGTGCTTTATGGATTTAACAACAATGGCTTCCTCCTGTGTAGTCTGGGAATGTAGTAGGGCTACTGTCAGAATGGTCCGTGTAAAAATTTCTGTGTTTTCAAATAATATTTCTCCCTGTGTCCAGGGTTGGTTTTATTATGTGTTCTGCTATTGCTGGCTATTTTTTCTGGCTGAAATAGTCTTGCAGTGCCTTTCGTGGTTCTCTTTTGGATTCAAGTCTGAGTGCTTATGCGCTTTGGGTGGGTTCCTATATAGACTTGCCCACAGCTACATTGGTATGCGGTAGACTCCTGCAGTAGCTAGAGGATCCCTCATCCCCATCCTTTGCTGGAATGTAGCATTTGTTGAATTTTCTTAGTGTGGATCTGTAGATTGTTTGTAGGTTATGCTTCTTCATCAGTTTTCCTATGCGGTCAGTGGTTCCCTTGATGTATGGTAAGAACACTTTCCCTCTAGATGGCTCTTTATCTTTGTTCATGTGGCTTGTTCTTGGTCTTGCAGCTCTTCTGATGTCTGTAGTAGAGTAACCATTAGCCTGTAGAGCCCAAGGTTTTAGCGTGGTTCAATTCTATCTTGAAGGCTAGTGTGTCTCACGCTTATGATCTCTGTTTGTGCAATCTACCAAAGTTTTATGGTGCCTCCTTTGTAACCCTTGGATGATGATTGGAGTTTTTGTGTAGATATCTATCTGTGTGTGTAGGTTTTCTGTATACTGTGTGGCCCAATTGTTGGTTTGGTTTGCGGCTGACTAGGACATCTAGAAATGGCAGTTTCCCTTCATTTTCTTTTTCCATAGTAAATTGGATGTTTGGGTGGATCTTGTTGATATGGTCCAGGAACTTGTTTAGTTCTTCTTCAGCGTGCCTCCAAATGGTGCATGTGTCATTCACATAACGGAAACATATGGTGGGGTTTTTTGGTGCTGTTTCCAGGGCTTGTTCCTCAAAGTGTTCCATATAAAAATTTGCTATTACAGGGCTAAGAGGGCTACTCATGGCTACCCCATCTTTCTGTTCATAGAATTCATTATCCCACTGGAAGTAGCTAGTAATGAGGCAATGTTGAAACAGGGCTGTGATGTCTTTTGGGAATTTCCGGTTGATGAGTGCTTTGGAAACCACATCAGAGCTGATCAGTTTGTCATTGGGGTTGAGTTTAAGATTGCTGATTTTTTCAATGAAGTGCACTGAGTCCTTAAGGTAATGTGTAGTAAGTCCAATATGGATTTGTAGTCGTGCAGCTAGGAATTTCGCCAAATCATATGTAGGGGATCCGATTGCACTCACAATGGGTCTGAGTGGAGTGGAGTCCTTGTGGATTTTTGGGAGCCCATAAAGTCTGGGAGGGTGAGCTTCAGATTTGCACAGACGTTGGCATATGATTGGATCAATTGAGGAGTTCTTAATCAAGGTGTTGGTTTTTCTGATGATTTTGTTGGTTGGGTCCTGTTTTAGCTTTTTGTATGTAGTGGGGTCCAAAAGTTGTCTGATTTTCTCTTTGCATTGTTCTGTTTTCATTATTACCGTGACATTACCTTTGTCTGCTGGTAGAATGATGATTTCTGAATCAGAATTGAGGTCTTTGATGGCTTTTCTTTCTTTCCTTGTTATGTTACTGGAGGGAAGTTTTGCCTTTCTCAGAATCCTTGCCGTTTCCCCTCTTACTTCCTCCACTTCTTCCTCAGGGAGATCATAAATTGCTGATTCTACATTAGCAATGATATTTTCTGCTGGAATTCTGGTGGTGGTAACAGCAAAGTTGCCTCCTTTTGCTAAGATGGATACTTCGTCATCAGAGAGTTGCTTCTCAGTCAGATTGATGATGGTTCGTGATGTATCCAGTTCAGGTTTCAACTGTTGTTTTTGGCATTTGTAGAATTTTTGTTTCTGTCTTTTACTGTAGGTGAAGTTGTCAATTTTATCCCAGTCTTGGGCACTCATCTTTTGGCTGGTGTTAATATGGAGGAATAATAGCCCCTTGTCTAAGTTTGCAAGTTCTTTGCGGGTCGTGTGGATTCTCTCACGTAAAAGCATATGTTCTAAGCGGTTATAGATACGGTGAGCCTGTGGTGTTTTGAAAGTCCTTTTGGCTGCAAGAAATGATGGGATAGTACCTGTGTCTCTGCAGCATTGAAGAAAGTTTAGAGAACACAGTAGGTGTGCTTTCCTGAGCCGTAGTTTTTCCAATCTCCGTGTGTCTTGGAACAATTTCTCCCTGTAGAGATGTTCAATGTATTGTCGAAGGCTTTCACTTGCTTTCCTTTCCTACTATCAGATCCTCTGAAGATGTCAGCCATAGATGCAGGCGAAACGTCAGGAGAGAATGCTGCTAGAAGGCAGCCATACAGCCCAGAAACCACACACCACCCCAGAAGAAGAAGAGTTGGATTTATGTCCCCCTTTCTCTCCTGTAGGAGATTCAAAGGGGGTTACAACTCTTTTCCCTTCCCCCCTCACAACAAACACCCTGTGAGGTATGTGGGGCTGAGAGATCTCAGAAGAACTGTGACTAGCCCAAGGTCACCCAGCTGGCATGTGTGGGAGTGCACAGGCTAATCTGAATTCCCCAGATAAGCCTCCACAGATCAAGTGGCAGAGCAGGGAATCAAACCCGGTTCCTCCAGATTAGAATACATCTGCTCTTAACCATTACACCACTGCTGCTCCTGCTACCAAGTAGCTGGCTTGGTAGTTCCTATTGTTTCACTATCATCATTTAGAAATCCAGTGAGAGTAAGGGGTTAAACATGATCTTGAGCACAAATCATTAGATAAACTGAGGCCGGATATCTGAACCACTGAATGCTGACCACCAGTGTCGTAGCGCCAATGGTACGGGGGTGGGGTGTAACGCCCCGGGCGTGTGCTGGTGCAGGGGCGTGGCAGGGGCATGGTGTTTCGGGGGCGTTCTGAGACGGGATGGGGTGGGCAAGGGCGTGGCAGGGGCACAGGGTGTGCACGTGCCCCAGGCACAGTTTCCCCTGCTGACCGCTCATGCCTCGAAGCTTGCAGAAACTCAGGCTGATTTTACACTGGGGCTCTGCTTTGCAGCGAGCACCTGGTTCCTGCAGGGCAGAGGTTCTTGTACTGATTCCATTAACGTTGCATCACCGGAGATCCCTAATGCCCAGAGTTTACAAGAGCAGGGAAACAATGAGGTTTTCCTCTCGCTTCATGGCTTTTCTCCTTCCAGGTGGCTCCAAAGGAAAGATTTAAGGTTGCCTGTTTCGGGGGGTTTTAAAGCCTTTTAATGGTAATATCAATATTGCCTTTATTGATATTGTGGAAGCTGCTTTTGTGGCTTTTGCATTTTATGGGAAATGTCTGTTATCAATCCCTGAGAGGAGGAGGAAGAGACCTTCCCCTCCTCATCAGGGATTGGCGACTGGTTTTTCCTTTAGAATGCAAAAGCCACGAAAGCAGCCTCCACAATATTGATATAAGCAATATCGATATTGTATTGTCGAAGGCTTTCATGGCCGGAATCACTTGGGTGCTGTGTGGTTTCCGGGCTGTATGGCTGTGTTCTAGCAGCATTCTCTCCTGACGTTTCGCCTGCATCTGTGGCTGGCATCTTCAGAGGATCATGATCCTCTGAAGATGCCAGCCACAGATGCAGGCGAAACGTCAGGAGAGAATGCTGCTAGAACACGGCCATACAGCCCGGAAACCACACAGCACCCAAATATCTATATTACCTTTAAAGGGTAATATCAATCTTTCCTTTTGACTGGAGGCAAGACTGGAAGTGGGCCAGGCAAGACTTTTGACTGGAGCAAGGTGAGGGCAGGTGATCGCCAGATGTGGGGCCGGCACTGGGACAGCTCCTCGTGTTTAAAAAGAGAAATGCGAGGAGACCCCACTGTGGAGGGACAGTGGGGTTGGGTGCGCTGCAGAAAGCATTCCACGCATAATGGGCCTCATTTCAAAATCCTGACTGGAAAGCGAATGGATGACACTTCATTTATAATGTGCCAGGCAGGGGGCAATTCAAGTGCTCCCTGCCATTCACTGACAGGAGGAGAAAAGGGGGGATGGTATTACTGATGCCATGATGTCATTTCAAGGCGAAAGCCCTCCCCTCCCCTTTCAACAATCTAAGATTCCAGCAATCTCTTTGGTTTTTACCAAAGAGATTTGTGAAATTCCTAGAGCATCACTTGTGGGGAGGAAAGCTATGACAGCTTCTGGGGTTTTGCCCAGAAAAGATGTCACAACATCAGCCACACTGGGGCTCGGCCCCTGGACATCTTTTGGGGATCACCAACAGTGGCCTGGCAACCCTATAATTATAATATGGCTGAGTATTACAAGCTAGACAAATGTGTGTTCTGAAACAAGAAATTAACGAGCTAATTTGTAATTAAAGTCACTGGATTTAGACAGGCTGGACTCTGCCTGGGATTGAACTACACAAGCAGCCTTTCATCCTGAATTTTGTTCGAATTATATAGCACCAGACCCAGCACAGGAAACACTCCCTTCCACACTGTCCTGTTATGGAAATGATCTTCTGCCCTGTATTGTGATTTGCAATTCAATGAAACACATCATGGTTTTCAAAGGACCAGTCCCCCTGCAGTCTATAAATCAGGGAGCCATAATAGCAAAGGGGAACTGTACAGATCTATCCTGCTTGAGAAATGGGGATTTGTAGCCCAGGATAACCATAAAGGAGAGGGGAGGGGGTGCTTTCCGGGAGTGGAATCTCAGCCCATCGGGAGTCAGATTCAAGTAGTAATTGCTAATACACGGGCTAGTTAATTGGCTTTACTGTCTTGGCCAGTGGGTAGATTTATGACAAAGGATAAAGAATGGCCTGTAATGGCTGAGCAGAGGAAAGGAGTATTGCCATCCCTGATTAACAGGCAACTCCTGTTCTACATACCAGCCCCTGTGGGTTTTTCCTTCATCCCTCCTCTTTGGAGGGACTGACAAAATGCAACAAATTCAAGCCTCTCTACCTATAGAGAGTAAGTGAGGCCTTTATTGGCATATACAAGATGACACAATAATACTTATAAAATACACAATGAGATGAAACTCATTTCTTCAGCTAAAAAGCTCAATGGGCCAATATAAAATATTAATAACAATTATATAGTATTGCTGGCAATATTAATATAATATTGCTAACCATGTAAAAGTTAGTATCCATCTAGGCTTGTGTCTATAACGTTTAACAGAAATTTCGCTACATTCTCGCAAACAATGGGATCAAGGCTGTCCAAGATTAGAGGAATCTTAAGAGCATCAGTTAATTGGTAGTACAGGAGTGCTCTCTACCTATATAAAACCAGAGTTTTAAATCATGATGTGGTGGTTAGAGTGGCAGACTAGGATCTGGGAGACCAGGGTTCAAGTCCCTGCTCTGCTATGGAAACTCAGGTGGTGACCTTGAGCAGTCGTACATAGCCAAGCCCACCTCTCAGGGGTGTTGTGAGGATACCATGAAACAGTGAAGACATAAGCAGCTTTGGGTCCCCATGGGAGAAAAGGCAGATTATAAGAGACACATTTTCAACCTTTTTTTCAACCAGTTCATCCAAAGGAAGGTAAGAGCTGCCCTGATGAATCACAATAAGGATTCATCCACTCTGTCATTCAGTTTCTGTCTCTAGAAGCATAAAGGCATGCCATGAATGCTTGTTCCCCGGCATCTAATTTGTAATGGCTCTGTATGCAGAGGTCCTTTTTGGAATCCTGGCTAGATAGCCTTATTCTCTAAGAATCTGCGCAAGTGACCATCTGCAAACCTTATTGCAGAGAGATCCATTTAACTCATTAGGAAAGAAAAAGAGACATACCTCCTCAGTTCCGCCAGAGAATTCCCCCTGGCTGGGAATTCACACCCACTATTTCTCTCGCACAGAGCAAAAATCATGCTTCTAAACCACTCGGTAAGATGCTCTGGGAGGTCTAAACCTACATATTGTGAATACTTCATGGGAAGCTAGAACAAACACGTTTCCTCTCACATTACCTCTATGGAGGTTTCTGAAACCTTCACATCAGAAATGTGCTTGCACTTACTGCCTAACTCTCGGAGAGTCACCCTGTTTGTTTTTCTGAAATTTATGGGAGTTAGACCCAACTTGTTTCTTATGGCCCCCTACCCCAGCAGGCCCTTGCTCTCTTAATTCTGAATTGAACTATCTCTTGAACAACCAGGATTCTAAGATATTGGAAATGGTGGCCAATTTTCTGATTAACACTTTGAATTCATCCTTTGGATGATTTTCCCCCCTGTTTATATTACCTTTATGAATGTTGGACATTATCTTTTTTCAACTGCTTGGTTCCCTCTTTGTCTCTATCTTGTTGATTTTTTTTTTGATGTCTAATAAAGGTTTTTGATCTGAATACTTAATGGGATCTGGTAACAGCTGGACAAACAGGGAAGAAGGCAATGCTGCTGCTGAAGTCACAACAACCAGCAAAGATCAGTCCTGAAATTAGGATGCTGTGAAGACAACAGCAATTGCTCCCAAGTCAATTTAGCTGAGAAGGACGGAACATGTGAACACTGGGGTCAACTAAACAGGGTCTCAATGTGGCTATTTTGGCTACAAGTTGGTCCCCTCTCGGGGTTCAGATCGGGCGCCATCGAATGCATCAAATGCATAAAATACATTAATTATATTTAATATATGTATTATGTGGTCTATATTAGTTGCTATGGATTCTAGAGCAGTTTATGGATTTTATTGTATATTTACTATATTGTATTACTGATTTGTTGTGCATCTTTCAGAGCCTTTTGGGGATGGAGCGGTATATAAAATTGAATAAATAATAATAATAATTTTACATCCCTTTGTTTGATCTGAAATGTTTGTAGCCACTTTGCATATTTCACAAGGGGCCAATTGAGATTTGCCCTGGCTGAACACTCACTGCAGACCACCAGCAATGTGCAGTTTATATATCTGTACAAAACCTGTCTTTACAATCTTGTGGATTTCTATATTCACAGTTCACCTTTAATGTGTATATGTACTACATGCATAATCTTTAAAATGTGCTTTTCCTCTGTATATCAAGCCTCAGCTCAATCTGGAGGTTCATCTTCTGAAGTCTGGCAAGCAAGCTAAAGCTAACACACAAAATATGTCATTTCATCCATAAAATGCAAAATGCAGGCTTCTGCAGCCTCAGTTTGCCTCTGAATCTTGCAGGGAAAGGAAAAAAAGGTCAGTGGCTGGGCATCTTCACTGTTATCTCTTTTGCCGTTTTTTAGGCGCGCTTTCCCAGGATGGGGGGTACAAGCCGTTTTAATTACTGGATCTTTGCACGCGTAAATCAGTTCTGGCTTTGTCCAGGGAAGATCCACAAGCTGTTGATTAAACTGCTGTTTTACACAAGAGTTTGTCTCAGTCTTTGGGATTCTGACAATAACGCAATCTGAAATTTCTGAGTTATTAGCCATTAAGTCAAGTCAAGTCAAGTAGTATTTATTGTTTGAGCCATTGGCTATAACATCCAAAAATACATACAGTTAAAACATTCAAACCATTTAGTCAGCTTTCAGCCTATTTTGCAGTTAGATAAAAGAACTATAATTAAAGTAGTTTTATTACCATATGTATATTTTAAAAATCCTCTTTATAGGAAGATCAATACTTTCAATAAGTGGCAACAAATTATTTCAAAGTTTATAAGGCTAGGAGAACCTCTTTGAGTAGCAGCAAACATATAATAAACATGAATAAAAATACTTCTTGAGGAGGCCTAGGGGTTCCCAGTGTTATGCAGCAATGAAGCGGCATTCTTGAATCAATGGATTGTTGCCAAAAAAAGAGATTATCTGGCTGTTAGCTAAAATGTGGAATTACAGAATAGAAGGGACCATACAAATCATCTTGCCCGCCCACCCACCCACCCCACTTCCTGCTCAATGCCGGATCAGTGTTCATCCAGCTTCTGCTTCAAGACTGCTAGTGAGGAGGAGTTCACCCTAGGCCTAGGCAGACCATTCCACTGATCCACAACTCTTACTATTAAAAAGGTTTTCCTAATATCCAGTCAGAACCTTTCTCCTTGTAATTTACACCCATAACTGTGAGTCCTATCCTCTGCTGCAAACATGAACAGCTTTCTGCCCTCCTCTGAGGCCCCTTCTGCACAAGCAGAATAATGCACTTTCAATCCACTTTCATTGCACTTTGCAGCTGGATTTTACTGTGCGAAATAGCAAAATCCTCTTGCAAACAATTGTGAAAGTGGATGGAAAGTGCATTATTCTGCATGTGCGGGCCTGAGTGACAGCCCTTCAAATAGCAATCATATTCTCCCTCAATCTCATCTCCAGATAGACATTCCCAAGTCCCTCAGTCTTCCCTTGTAGGGCTTGATCTCCAGGATATTTTTTAGTGGTATGAACAAAGGCATTTCAATGGTGAGATTCCTTCTCTTAGTAAAGATGTAAAGATATGGTATAAATAATAAGATATGTAAATCCCAGACTCTCACTGTTGACTTCTGTTTTGGGAATAAGAAAATGACTAATCTTCTATACGTAGGTGACACTCCACGTTGGTGGCAAAATAATATTCAACAGAGCAGAGTTTCTTTTCAGCTGAGATGCAATATTATCTTATGGGGAGACAGCTCATCTAATGAATGGTTTCAGGCCTCCTTTTTCATTTTCTAGAAATTAGATATATGATAAATGATGTATTAAGTAAAAATAAGGAAGACAAAACACAGCTTAACGTTCTAATATGCAGTAGTCTCTGTAAACATTGCATGTAGGGGTTTTACAAATTATTGATGAAAAGAAGAATTCAAATTCTTGATATTTTGAAAACTGGAATAGAATGTTATCCTCAGATTTAATGAATGATCTTTGGGAATGTGATGGAGCCAAGTTAATCAAAGGCCGCGATCGGCCCTCAGGAATTCTTAAGCGGCAAGAATTCTGCCGGGCGCATGAGGTCGCTCACGACGCCAAGCGTCGAGGTTCCACTCCTGTTCCTACTCATTTTAAATGCCCATTCTATCGCGGCCTGCTGGCTCGAAGCCCCGCCCATGCTGCCCTCCGACCTCCAGGGGTCGGAGGACAGTGAGGGAGGGGCTTCGAGGCCAGCAGGCCGACAACGGGGACAAGGTGAGTGGGAAAGGGAAGGGAAACAGCGTATTCCCGGTGGTGCCGTTTGCACCGCGCCGCCGGGAACACACTGTTGGGGCAAAAACAACCCTTTAAAGGGTTGTTTTTTAGGGCGGCCTGACACCGCCCTGGGGGAGGGGGAGCGAAGCCAGGTTGGCGCTGCTGCGTTGCAGCAGCGCCGCCTGTGCGAATGGCTCCCTGGGAACGGCGTTTTTGCCGTCCCCAGGGCGCCATAAAAGGGCCGTGCGGAAACGGCCAAACACTTATTTCAACTGAATTTGGAGAATTTTTTGCAGAAACTATGTACGGTTGGTATCTGACATCTTATAGATTACCCTGAGAATACAGAAAAGTGCTCTCAAAGTGCCAATGACATATAAAAATAATGACATATAAAAATAAAATTACAAATTAAGAAGATATAAGGACTGATAAGTTCGTAGAAACTTTTTTGAAAATGTATGATACAATCATTTTGTAATTGTATTTTTTCCCAGTTAATTTTTTTGCAAAATTAAAATACTAAAAACAAAGATGAAGAAGAGGAGGAGGAGGAGGAGACTCAAAGGAGCTTACAATCTCTTTTCCCTTCCCTCCTCACAACAAACACCTTGTGAGGTGGGTGGGGCTGAGAGAGCTCTGAAGAACTGTGACTAGCCCAAGGTTACCCAGCTGGCATGTGCTGGAGTGCACAGTCACAATCTGGTTCACCAGATAAGCCTCCACAGCTCAGAGCGGGGAATCAAACCCGGTTCTCCAGATTAGAGTGCACCTGCTCTTAACCACTACACCACGCTGGCTAAAAACCAAGATGGGATTTGGTTTGGTATAGCAATACCAAATACAGGTTGAAGTTTTAAAGATCCTCCCCATGCCTAGCACAACCCTGAAGCAAATTGAGCCTATAGACAGAAATGTGATCTCTGTCTTGTATGACTGAATCAGAACCTAGGTCCGCTACATAGCCAGAAAATAAGGTGTGACTGCGTTAAATTCTATGTATATATGTATACCAATGTAGTGTAGTGGTTAAATGGGCAGATGAATCTCCTGTCTGCTACATAAGAGTGAAATCTGTCTCACAGGGATCTTGTGATCATCAAGTAGAGAAGGAGAAAGTGTCATAAGCCACTTTAGGTCACTATTGTGGAGGACATAAATGAAGCAGATCAATAATTTTTATTTTTAAAAAATCCCACCTTTTCTCAAGTTAACCCCATGACAGCTAACAAATTAATGGAAAAATAAAACTGTTGCCCCAGTCACTAAGGAACGGGTCCATAAAAGAGAGCAATATTTGTGAAATGAACAATCCCTGTGTGTTTTACGTTAGCCTTATCAGGAGACAAACCTTCTATTAGGTTTATCTCCCGGTGAAGCTAACACAAAACATGTAGGGATTACTGCTCTTGGTCGTGGCCTCATTGGCTTTTTGCCTACTTTTTTCTATACTCTGTTCAGGATAAAGATGACAGGAGATTTGTGAATTCATCTACCATTTCCTGAACTGTTTTTGTTCTCCACTTGGGTCCCAGTGCCTTGGGGACAGAACTAAGGAGGCAAAAAATCCAATGATTTTTTTTAACAAAGAACTGAAATAACTAAAAACATCAGTCGTGAAGTACTGCATAGCACTGTAAAACACCAACTGGTAGGGTTACCAGCTACAGGTTGGGAATTACCTGTCAAGCCCCAAGCCCCGCAGTGACAAAGGGAGGGGGAACTGCACCCAGGGCATGAGCTGCCTGCGTGCCCCTCCCGCCCCCGCTCTGCCCCATCCCTGAAATGCCTCCAACATGCCCCGCCCCTGGCCACGCCCCTGACACGGGACAGCAATGGCAGCACCCGGGACAAGCTGCCCTCGATGTCCCCATTGCCGCTATGTGTCTGCCCTTGTCAGGAGGCCTGTTATTATGAGGATTTTGCTATTGCTGCTTTCTGTATGCTGGGGGTGGGGGGTGGAATGGGTTAGCTGCATTTCTAACTGACTTTCAACTGTCTGCTGAATGATGTTATACTGTACCAGGTGCTGCTCAAGGTCAGTGCCTGGCCATCTCTACTGTTATCTCTTTCACAGTTCCTTTTGGGAGCGCTTTCCCAGGATGGGGGGTGAAAGCTGTTTTAACTACCGGGTCTTGCATGGGCAAACCTCAGTTCTGGCATGACCAGAAAAGATCCTCAATACTCAATAAACTACTGTTCTTATACATGAGTTTGTTTCAGTTTTTGGGATTCTGACAGCCCTTGAGTCTTGCCACGATCAGTCAGGGGAGTCCAAGAGGTTGTGACACCAAAGATTTCCCTGCTTGAGCTTTATTTAGAGATTGATGGTAAAAGGGCCGTGCGGAAACGGCCAAACACTTATTTCAACTGAATTTGGAGAATTTTTTGCAGAAACTATGTACAGTTGGTATCTGACATCTTATAGATTACCCTGAGAATACAGAAAAGTGCTCTCAAAGTGCCAATGACATATAAAAATAATGACATATAAAAATAAAATTACAAATTAAGAAGATATAAGGACTGATAAGTTCGTAGAAACTTTTTTGAAAATGTATGATACAATCATTTTGTAATTGTATCTCTTTCACAGTTCCTTTTGGGCGCGCTTTCCCAGGATGGGGGGTGAAAGCTGTTTTAACTACCGGGTCTTGCATGGGCAAACCTCAGTTCTGGCATGACCAGAAAAGATCCTCAATACTCAATAAACTACTGTTCTTATACATGAGTTTGTTTCAGTTTTTGGGATTCTGACAGCCCTTGAGTCTTGCCACGATCAGTCAGGGGAGTCCAAGAGGTTGTGACACCAAAGATTTCCCTGCTTGAGCTTTATTTAGAGATTGATGGTAACGGATCTTCCCAGTCTAGTCAGACAGCATCTGCTCCTTATCAGGGTTCTGACCTTGGAGGACTTGCTCGCTCAGCCTGAGAACACTTTTGCTTTTGAGGAGAACCATAATGGGAGGGGATGCTTAGTTAGATTTAGACAGCTGCTTTGTGTGAGAATGCTAGATTCAGCAAAACCTTTCTGCAGTGTACAAGGTGCCCCATGACATTCTTGCAAGCAAGCTGTAAAATGTGAGCTAGACAATGCTACTGTTAGATGGATTTGTAATTGATTGACTGACTAAACCCAAAGGGTGCTCACCAATGGCTCATCTTCATCCTGGAGAGAAGAGACCACTGGGGTGTCACAGTGTCTGTCCTGGGCCAGTGTTATTTAAGTTTTTTTTTTATCAATGACTTGGATCATGGAATAGAGGGCATTCTAATAAAATTTCAGATGAAATTTCCCCCTTCTTAATCTTACCCCTCAACTAACTGGAGAAACCCTCCAAGCAGCAGACCTTGCCAGACCTTGCGTCATGCCTCAAAAGATTCCCTCTCTATTATGAAGTCAGCTCCTAGAGCAGAAAAATGTAGTTGGCCTCCTGCACCCACCATCTCTCTTGCGGATGCTTGTTGATGGCATTGGCATAATCAAGGGAACGGGAAAGGGAAAATCTAAAAAGAAGCAGCTCTGGAGATAGTAGCTGGGAAATCATTCAGGTTCCCAGGGGAAGTTAGAAAAAGATCTCTCAAGTTTACAATGTTGAAGATTTTTCAGAATTCAATTTTGATTTATTGGACTCACAACATTTTCACATTTGGCTTGTGATGTGTTTGGGAGAGACAGCTGTTTTTCAAGTGCATTATAAAAATAGCACTGTTAAATGTCAGTTGGGCACACTGAAGAATTTCTGATCTTATTTTTGCTTCCTGAATCCAACATCATCTGAAACTACAAATGCTGATATAAATTAATTTATATTTAAAACTCAACATGGGGTCCAACAGTTAAGAAGGCTTATTTAAAAAATGCTAGGATTTTTTTTAAAAGGACACAACCTTTCAAAGATTGCAAGCAAACCTTAGAATAATTTGCAAATTAGGCTCTAATTAGACAACACATTTGGCATGGGCAGGGTTGCAAGAATCTGATCTGCATCAGAACCAAACATTATGCCAAACAAACAAAATTCCCAAGCACACCGAGGTTCAGCGAGGCCCCCAGTGAGCATGTGTGTGCGGGGGGCAGGGGAGTGACTTCAGCCATCCTCCCTAAGCTTGCAACCTCCAGGCTGGGGCTTGGAGGTCTCCTGGAATTTCAACTGCTCTCAAGACAACAGAGATTAGTTCCCCTGAGAAAATGGCTGCTTTGGAATATGTAGATGTGTTTATTTATTGGACTTACAGGCCTCCCTTCCCTGCAGAGTAGGCTCAGGGCTGCTTTCAACAATACAACCACAATACTAAATCCCACAATTACAATGCAACATCCTGCTGCCGTCGTTATTAATAATAATCAAACCAGAGCGGGAATGAACTGTTAATACAAACTATAGGGCCAATCAACAAAATATCAGAAACAAGAAGAGGGGGGGGGGAAGGAGAGGGGAAAGGGGCCCCAGTTGGATGGATGATCCCATTGCTGCCTTCAGCCATAGGCCTGGCGAACCAACTCTTTCTTAGTCTGTAAAACTGTAGCACTAAGTCCCGCAGGCCCTGTGTAATGAATTTCCCCCACCTTGAAGGGCTGGTGTGAAATAGGCCTGCCTGAGGAGGCCTTGGTAACAGCAGAAATAAGGCAGAAGGCCCTATTTAACATGGAAGCGCTGTGATTGGACAAGGAATAGGCCTGTGGCCAATGAAAGGGGGCACTACAAGCACTGCCTATATAACCCGTTTGACAGAGCACTGCCTGGGAGATGAAGGCAGATCACAGCTGATGAAAGCTGTTGAACAGAAGCTGCCAGAGAGAGGAGTTCTGTCTGTCAGATGGTGACAGGTTCTGTGGAAGCTGAGGAAGGACAGCTTGGCTCTCTGCACAGTAGACACTCAGATCTGGACAGTGCAGTCTGAGCACAGCTTGAGTTTAGCTAGGGAGCAGAATCTGCAGAGAAGGTCTCTCTCTCAGTTCTGTCTCTTATTCTTATGCTTATTTGATTCTGGTTCAGCTAGTATTGCTGACTGAATCATCTGGTGACAATCTCTTCAAGCAGAGTCAGCTTAAGAGAGGTGGGAGGACCCTGGCTGTAGGTGCTAGGCAGAGCGCCGGCCAGAGGTTTGTCAGTGGACACTGACCAGACTTAGGTGTCTGTCCAGCCCCTGTCCCAGATCAGTCTGGAAAGCCCCAAACATCTGGGTGTAGAAGAGCGATTTGGTGTGATTGTGAGTGAAGGAGGCAGTGAATTGCCAGAAACTCGCAGGGCCAGGTCTGAGGGAGTGTGTGTCAGTTGGGTACTGGAAGAATTAGGTCAAGGGTGTGTCTGTGTAAACTAAAGTAAAACCATTTCGAAGCAAAGTCTTTTGAGAGACACCTGCGTGTGTCTGAGTCTGAGAAACAGAAACATCAACTATTTAAAACCTTTTGAAAACCTATTTATGAGCCAGTTAAAGAAGTTTCTTTTGTTTTTATAAATAAACTCTTACTTTTATTCAAATTCCCTCATGCCCGTGAGTGTCTCTGTGTGTGTGCCTTTAGAGTGGGTGACTGGCTAGAAACCCCCAGCCATTAGGAGTTCCCTCCAAAACAGTTAAAGGGACTCTGAAGTAATTTCCCCTCAAGTCAGAGTGTGAGAGAGGTGGGAATCTTTAAAGCCTTGGTGGCTAGTAACAGTGTGGGGTTCTCTAGTTATCTGAACTAAATGGTGGCAGCGAAAAGTTAATTAAAAGGAAGGTTCCTGAAAACAGCTACCAGGAATCCTTTCTACCAGGGGCTTCAATCCTCTTCAACTGGTAACTAGCAGGTGGGATATTTGTTCCAGGTGGTGGCTATCTCTGGCCAAGTCCCTACACCCTCTTGGTCACTTCTCCACAAAAGGAGGTCGCTCCTTTACAGCCTGGGTCTCCCAAGAAAGAGTGTTTCATCAGACTGGGACGAGAACCAGGAAAGCTCTGGCCCTGATTGAAGGCAGCCAGACACTTTTCAGGCCAGTAAGTTGTTACCTGCTGAGTAAAAAGTCACACGCTTTAATTAAAACATTACAAAATGTTTTTTTTAAAAAATTACTATAACTTTTATGTGTGAATGTAAGATGGCCCTTTCCTTTTTATGATACAGTAGAGAGGTAAAAAAGTATTATTTCAGACAAATTAATAGGAGTACTTGGTGCACTTTTTTTCACAAGTGAATATCACTTCAATGCTGTTTTCCTTGCCAGCCTGGCTTGCTTCTGGTTTCAGAGATTGGCTTGGGAGAAAAGGGGTTAGATACAGCTGGAGGAAGGCCTTTGTAAGGAGGAAAGGTAAAACACCCCTCCCGTATGCCGATTCCCCTTCAAATTACCCCAGCATCCACACTAGTAGAGTGTGGAACTCTAAGTATTCCTCCAAACCTGAGTTCTGCAGTTTCCAAGTGTCCTTAGGTGGAAAGTCATGGCCATTAAAACTAGTTTATCAACAGTTTCATGAGCTGCCTGCTAGAGATAGGACAAAGAGTAATCTCTGAAAATAGGGTCAAGGCTACCAGAAAGAGAAATGGCCAGCTAGCTTTGGGCCCCTGTTCCACAATGCCTTCAAGTTAGGGTTTCCCAAGGCACTCTGCTCAAGTCCAGAGACATTAAATACACATTTCAGGGTTCAGCTTTGGTGATTTTGGGAGCGAGCTGAACATGGGGTGAAGGGTCACATCATGCGCCATGCAGCATTTATTCCATTCTGTCTTCTTTTACTCGGTAGCTGCCTGGTGCAGACTGTTAATGCAGATGCCATTGAAAATTTCTCACTGTCCCCTGCAATCCCTTGAGGTGGTTTTTTTCTTTTTTCTTTTGCTTCTTGCCTATTGATTTCTTAGACTGTCACTGTGACAGACCGCAAAGGATGCATCGTAAAGTCCCTTCCAAAACCGCAAACTCTGTCTCCTCAGCTTCTTTTTAATTTATTGTTTTATCGCCCACCCCCACTGTGCCAGCAATCTTTGCTTCAGCACCAAATAGGAAGACAGATTTGTTTCAAGCCTAGGAACAGTTACAGTCAATCTCCGTTTCCTGCTCGTCGTGTATTTAATAATTGCAATAGATATAATCACGGGTGGAATGTTCAAAGAGGGTTCCGTGCTGGAAGTTAATAACAGGCTGATTAAAAATTTAATTTTGCTCTTCTGGAGAACAAAATAAATAAATGAGTAAACACGAGCCCATCGCCTAAAAATAAAATGGAAAGGAAAAAATGGGCTTGATCTATATGCCACGATGCCCCATGTTCTATATTAATTGAGGCAGTCTCAATTACATGCTGCACTTCATTTAGCATCTGGATTTGAAGAAGAAGAAGGGTTTGGATTTATACCCCACTTTTCTCTCCTGTAAGGAGATTCTACAAACTCCTTGCCCTTCCTCTCCCCACAACAGACACCTTGTGAGGCAGGTGGGGCTGAGAAAGTTCCGAAGAACTGTGACTGGCCCAAGGTCAGCCAGCAGGAATGTAGGAGTGCAGAAACACATCTGGTTCACTAGATAAGCCTCTGCCACTCAGGTGGAGGAGTGGGAAATCAAACCCGGTTCTCCAGATTAGAATCCACCTGCTCTTAACCACTACAGTGTGGTTAATCTCAGCCCCACCTACCTCACAAGGTATCTGTTGTGGGGAGAGGAAGGGCAAGGAGCTTGTAAGCCACCTTGAGTGTCCTTACAAGAGAGAAAGGTGGGGTATAAACCCAAACACCACCACCACCACCTCCTCCTCCTCCTCTTCTTCTTCTTTTACATTTGACCCCAGAGGCGGCATTCTCATGAGACCAGAGAACCTTTTGTTAATTTATATATTTCCCACTGAGCAAGGCTGTAAAGGAGGATGGCTTGACTTGGGACACTTAAGTCACATACTTAACACTTAACACACCCACATCCCACCCCTCTGTTACCAGAAGAAGAGCTGGTTTTTATACCCCGATTTTCTCTACCTTTAAGAAGTTCCTTTCCCCTCCCCACAATGGACACCTTGTGAGGTAGAATCATAGAATCATAGAGTTGGAAGAGACCCCAAGGGCCATCAAGTCCAACACCCTGCAATGCAGGAACACATAACCAAAGCACTCCTGACAGATGATCATTTAGCCTCTCTTTAAAAACCTCCAAAGAAGGAGACTCCATCACACTTCAAAGTAGTGCATTCCACTGTTGAAGAGCCCTGACTGTCAGGAAGTTTTTTCTGATGTTTAGGTGAAATCTCTTTTCTTTCACCTTGAACCCATTTCTCCTGGTCCTAGTCTCTGGAACAGCAGAAAACAAGCTTGCTCCCTCACCAACATGACATCCCTTCAAATATCTAAACAGGGCTATCTTGTTACCTCTTAACCTTCTCTTCACCAGACTAACCATACCCAGCTCCTTAAGTCTCTCCTGGGGTAGGTGGGGCTGAGATAGTGCAGAAAAAACTGACTGGTCCAAGGTCACTCAGAAGGCTTTGTGTGTAAAAGTCGAGAATCGAACCCTGTTCTCCAGATTAGAGTCCACCGCTCTTAACCACACCATGCTGGCTGCCATCAGGCGCAGGGGAGGGGGTACAGTGTGATCTATTACCATGTTTCCCCGAATATAAGACAGTGTCTTATATTAATTTTTGCTCCCAAAGATGCGCTATATCTTATTTTCAGGGGATGTCTTATTTTTCCTGTGTTCTGTTCGACGGGCATGCTTCCAAACAAAAACTTTGCTATGTCTTACTTTCGGGGGATGCCTTATATTTCGCACTTCAGCAAAACCTCTACTATGTCTTATTTTTCGGGGATGTCTTATATTAGGGGAAACAGGGTAGATGGGAAGAAGTCTATCTCCAATCGATTTAGATTTCGAATACCTTTAATGGCATATAAATAGTTTAACATTAACATTGCAAGATAACAGCCTTTACAACTTCTGACAAGTTAAAATAACACCATTTAAAAATTTATCCACCGCTTCCAACAGCTCATAGTTGTGGCTGTTTAAAAGATATATAACCTTCTGTTTATCTGTAATTTGTCTGTAAGTGATTCCATGCAGGAAGGGGATTATGTGCTTCTTCCTATCTATCTCATACAAAGGACAATTCAACAGCATATGAGATACTGTTTCCACAGAACCCATGCCACACGGGCATTTCCTATCTTTATGTGGGATTCCAAGGTGGCGTCCAAGGCTAAAGGAAGAAGGCAGGGCATTACACCTAGCTAAGGTGATTGCTCTACACCACTGGGCCTCAACCAGGAGATAAAGGCTACAATTAATCTATCCACAGGTATTCCCAGAGAGATCGGGGAACAGGTTTTATTAGCTTCCTCTAGCATCTGTTGAAACTCTCTATCAAAAAATCTCTTCTTGATAGCCCCACAGAGAAGTCTATCTCATATATCCCTCCAAGGAGCACCGAGCAGTATACCCTAACCCAGTGGTGAGATTCAAATAATTAACAATCGGTTCCGGTGGTGGTATTCAAATAATTTAACAACTGGTTGTTTACAATCACCATTTTAACAACCAGTTCTGCCAAAGTGGTGCAAACGTGTTGAATCCTACCACTCCCCTAAACCCCCCCCCCCCATTGACCCACTCAAGTGGCACCTGGGGCTCTAGCGCCTTCACATCCCCCCTTGTTAAGCCACTGGGACAGGGTTAAAGCATGTGCTAGCAACTAAAATATATTTTCAAACTAAGCTTTCTCCAAAGACTTCGTTTTAGAGATTAGCATACGTAATTCAAAGGCGAACATGGTTCAATGTCAGAACACCCTGCGCAAATGTCATCTTGATGACATGCAAATAATTCTTGCATAAAATGCAAAGTACGTCACATGGAGATTTGTGGAATCAGCAAGATCACCAGGGCTCAGTCTGAGCCAAGCATCAGCAGGATTTAGCTTTGGAACTCATTTTGCATTCGGTGGCTTTTCATTGGAACATCTGAATTGAAAATGAAGCACTTTCAAGCAAGTACAATAAAGTTAAAATGCCAAAAGGCTCTTGGGAAAGACAAAATGGGCACTAGGTAGAGGTTATTGTTAGTTGGGTGGCTGTATTTTTTCACATCGCGGTTAGAGACTGTTCGGTACAAAATCAGACAAACTTTAGAGATAGACCCAGCGAGGAAAGGCCTTCTGCGGCCTCATTCTCAGTTTATTTACAAATGTGTCTCCTGCCTTTCTGGCTGTACAAGGGCCACCAATACAGCTAACCATTTAAAACATACATGATAAAATTACATTATAAAGCCATTAAAATAAACTTCCTCCCAAACATACTTTATTAGAACAATTTATGTGTGTGTAAAATCCTGCCATGTCTCAGCCAACTTATGGTGACCCCAGCAGGGGGCTTTCAAGGCCAGTGAGGTTTGCCATGGCCTTCCTCTGCAGAGCCTTCCTTGGTAGTCTCCCATCCAAGTGCCAACCCTGCTTAGCATCCAACTTACAGTGACCCCAGCTTCCAAGCAGGAAACAGAGGTGGTTTGCTGTGACCTTCCTCTACAGAGCCTTCCTTGGTGATCTTCCTTCCTAGTACTAACCCTACTTAGCTTCTGAGACCTGATTGGACTGTAACATGTTGCCTGACCTCCCCTAAAATAATTCAGAAAAGAGTAAAAAAACCTCCACTGTTAAAATGCATACCAAACACCAAACATTGATTAAGGAGAAGGGATCATTGCCAAATGAAACAAAAAAAGTCTGTTGCATGTTTTCCGGGCTGTGTAGTTCCTAATGTTTTACCCGCTTCTGTGGCTGGTATATTCAGAGGCATGTCACAGCAAGATGTGCCAGGGAGAGAAACACATCTCACCAGAACATGCCTCTGGAAATGCCAGTCACGGTTGCAAGTGAAACATTAGGAGTGAAAACCACTAGACCATGGCCACACAACCCAGAAAACCCACAACAGCCAGTTGATTCCAGCTTACCCCTGAGGTGCTGATGGGCAGGGGCTGCTGGGGGAGGAAGATCTCCCACTCCCAGAGGCATACAGCAACTCTACCTGTGATGCACCTGTGCCTTGGCATGTGCTGGGCACATTCTGTCGCTTGACCTTTAGAGGACAGGACAAAGGCTTAAAAATTATGCCTGGATGGAGAGCAATGTTTCATCGTATCTCATAATGTTAGCACTTAACTGATAAATTAATAAAGTTGATCTGACAGTAATTTCACTCAGGGCATCATTAACTTCTATAATTTACTGCCATGTGATGTGGCAGGAGTCAATGGCTTTAAAGGGTATCATCCAAAGCAATGGCTATTAGGAACGATGGTTGAATGAGTGCTCCACATTCACAGGTAGCATGCCTCTAAATCAGCCCTGAAATGGAAGGGGGAAAGTTAGGCAGCCCCACAAGAAATCCACTGGCCCCACTTCTTAAGTCCTGCCAATTGGTACCCATGATTCCTAAAAAACAGTCCATTGAGGGGTGTCACAAAAAGTAGAGATGGAGGGAGGGGGAGGGTATGTGAAAAAAGAGGGCTCATCTCCTAGGTCGCAGATAGCTGAGTCAGCAACAAGGAAGGAGCCAGAGAGTCTGGAGCAACTTGTAATAGTTGACCTTTAACGTGATTGGTGCAGGAGACTGTGACTCTGTTCCTATGGAAGACTGTTGCTGGGCAAAGTACTAGCTTGACTATTATAAAGGCAGTGTATAGAAGTCTGTATGTATCATTAGGCTTCTTAGCTCTGTTTTGGTCTTAGTGCTTAGTACATCTTTGTATAGAGTACTGAATATAGTGTTATACTGCAACTAACAAGTAAAGCCTTCCTGTGGAAAGAACATCTCGCGTGAAGTGTCTTATTCCAAGAAGGTGGGAGGCTGCTGAGTGTAAGCAGTTGGACTACTAGACCTCCTTGTCTACTATGGGTAGCTCCACTCTACTCTGCTGATAAAAACCTCACTGTAACCAAGCCCTGATCTGAATATGAATTGTTGGGGAACCTACATTGGGAGAAGCTGATTGGCCCCATGCCCCTGCCTGTCAAGAATCAAACTGACCTCTTCTGGATACAGGATGCTGGACTAGATGGGAATCTTAGTTTAACCCAGTGAGATTCTTCTTATATTCTTCTGAGGTGTGCATGAAGTTGTGTTGCTGCCTGAAGGGGTTACCATAGCAATTCACATCTTACATGTTAATGAATATGCATTTTGATAAAAATACAGAATGCAAAAGGTCAGGCCAGAGTGTGTTCGCGCAGCAGCGATGCTGTCTTGTGGCGCTAGACAAGGGCAGCTTCTGCAGATGGAGAGATCAGCTCCAACGTGCCGCAGAGATACAATAGGTAAGAGTGGGAAGAAAGTGAGGGCTGGAATGCTAACAACAATGCCAAGAAGCAAATGTATTTTTCCCTCTCCTGCCAACTGGGGAAGGTAAGCCATCACATTTCAGCCAAATTCAAAAGGTGTCTGAGTAAAGATGCCAGTCTCCGAGTGGCACTAGCGGATCAGTCAGAATTACGGCTCATCTCCAGACTTCAAAGATCAGTTCCCCTGGAGAAAATGGCTGCTTTGGAGAGTAGACTCTACAAAATTGTAAGTTCCAACACCAAATCTGCAGGAGTTTCCCAACAAAGATCTGGCAACCTCACCCCCATCTCCTGCGGGTGGCAATCCTATATCTGAAGCATCTGTAGACTTCCTACAGTGGTCCTGCTTCTCTTCCCGATTTAGCCTATTTTTATCCCGTAGATTTTCAGAGGAGCTCAGGCGGAGTTCATAATTGTCTTTTGGACCACCTCATATCATGTTTCCTCAGGTGTGGGGATTGTTCTGCATGGAGACATGCCCTGCCTCCTGGTCCAAAAGCTAGCTTAAAGCTATCCAGGTCATGGCTTACAGTCCCATAAAGTCCTCTGCTAATTTGTCATTTATAAGCAAAAATGTACAGTACAGGGAAAGAGATTCCACATAAACATTAGGCAGAACTTCCTGATGGTTAAGGGCTGTTCGACAGTGGAATGGAGGGTGATGGAGTCTCCTTTGGAGGTTTTTAAACAGAGGCTGGATGGCCATCTGTCAAGGATGCTTTGATTGTGTTTTTCTGCATAGCAAGGGGTTGGACTTGATGGCCCTCATGGTCTCTTCCAGCTTTATGATTCTATGAAAAAAACTTGCTCTGGAGGACTTTGCTTGTAACCCCCACTTTCTAGGGGAGCCTAAGTTAAGAGGAAAGGCACTCTGGACATGTTCATTGTATTTTTCCTCCTCCAGTCTTAGCTCCATTGTTGTAGCAGTGAGTCCTGACTGCCTGAGAACCGTAATACTAAAATTCTGAGTCTTCATGATCAGCCTTCCTGGCTACGGATGAGCATGGAGTTCCTTTGTTCTAGGAAGCTGGATTCTTCTGTCTAAAGAAAGGCGTTTTTTTAAAAAACCAAGCAAATTCCTCCTCCGTTACTAGCAAATTGACTCATGATCAAATTTTGCAGCACAAGCAGATGGCTCAGAAAGCTCCATTGTTTAATTAAAGGTGCTTACAATTCAGTGCTAATTATGGAGGCATCCCCTGGGGGGGCGGGGAACTACTTTACCCTTGTGGGAGAAGAATGAATGCCTGTATCCATCACAGGCACTTTCATATATGTCCCCACCAACCCCAGCACTGTCATTTATGGATCTTCGGAGTGGGGTTGGGGGAGACAATAGATTATTTTCAGAAGGATCATTTTTCCAAGGTGGTAGCACCTTTACTAATGGATTAAATTAAGCTTGGCCAGACAGGTGTAAGGAACTTCAGAAGGACTTGAAACAAAGCAACTTAAATCAGTTCGTTTATTCCATAAACTTCAACGGTCTCAATACACGCCATGCGAGAACTGACCCCCCTCAGCTAGAACTGTCGTTTTTACAGACGAAGACACTGCCCCTCCCCCTTGCACAGTTCCCAAGCAAAGTTTCACACAGGAAAAGCAAAAGTGAGCTTCAAACATAAGCATAGCAAGGTCAATACTCCGGGCAGTATTGACCTTAAGCATAAGCATAAGCATAGCAAGGTCAATACTCTGGAAGCAGTAAGCTTCCAGTACGAGAAATGTGCCAAGGACGAAGTCGAAACTGGTTGGTGAAGGCCGCATTTAGCCCCAATTCCCCTTACATTCCGCCTCTAAGAAAACCCCCCCCCTCCCAGGTTTGCGCAGGGAAGGCTTTATGGAAAGCAGAAATTTAAAGGGGTATCAATATTTTTCCGCACGTAAATCCTCATTGATTATGACCAGAGGGGTATCCCAAATACACCAGGAGACCAGAATATTGCAGCCGATTTAAGAACATAACGAGTCCGAGAATAGCTGCCAATCTCGTGAATGCTTGTGGCTATCAACGACAATCGGGCGGGGAACCCTCCGTGAGGGTCGCGGTTGCAGGCATCTGTAGCGGGAGCCTGTGCTTGAGTAGACTAAGAGTGAAAGACAGGGTGAATGTTATTACTTAATGAGTTAGGTGAAGTTCCAAAACGCTACGGTCACCCCTCTTTAATTACTTGGGAGATTCTGCGAATGGCCCTATGAATTTCTTTTGCCTAGCTTGGAATATTTGTGCACATCTTCAAGTTTCTGGTAGAAAGATAAAACCCAGTTTACCAATCTTCTGCAAAAGGGAAATCAACCCTATGTTTGTCTGCTTTGGAATTTTTGGAGTCTTCTTTGGCGCTTTTGAGAAAGGGAGGTGGAAACAGATTTCCAACCCCTCCGCTAGGGACTTGTCCAGTCTCCGAAATTCCGGGGCTGCAAACGCAGAATCGAGGAGTTCGGGTAAGGGGGAACGAAATTTACCAGACACTATTTCGTAAGCGCTTTATTGGTGCTACCAGCAAAATCGTGATTACGGTAAGCATAATTCAGCTATATGTGAGCAGCCTTCGACTCCAGTTGTTTTGATGGTAATTGGTGTTAACAACGTGTAGATATTGTTCCAATGTTCTGTTGGTCCGCTCGGGTTCGGTCACGCCACTTTGAAAAACGCGGTAGGGGCAGTGACAGCTGAAGGTGGTTCCCAGAATGTCCAAAAAAACGCCTTCCAAAAATTTAGGAGATGAATTCAAAATCCCTTATCAGAAATTACTCTCTCTGGAGCTGAAGGTGCAAAACAATACATATGTTGAATAAACAACTTGGCTAGCTTAGGCGCCGACGGGATGGTGGGGCAGGAACGGCGAAAGTGAGCCTGATGATGTTTGGAAAAGGTCCACCAATTACCCAGAGCCATGTTCCCCATGACTCTCAGGTAGAATCTGTTATAAAAAAGTCCATGGATAGGATACTGCCACGGTCTGGCAGCTGGAGGGATGGGATGCAACAGTCCATGTAGGCTTCCCCGGGATCTCCCTTTGGTTTCTGCAATAATGCGTGGGACACCGCCTTTAATGTAAGGAACTCAATATCCTTATACGCGCTGCGCATGGAAGCGCCACCAAAATTACCCGCCTGAGTAAGTGTAGGGTTTTCAAAAGAAATCCAAAATGCCCTCGCTTTTGGCGAAAGCATCATGCCCCCCGCCAGCCTTAAGAAATTGCCTGGCGAGGGTAAGGCTGCGGTACACTACCAGCAGTCAACACCTTCGGCCAAATATTTCCGCCAAGAACTGTAAAGAGAGGATCCGACTCTTCGAATGTCCTGTTGTCCCGCCTCCCTCTAGCTGATCGAGAAACGGCTAAAACCATCGCCTGGAATAATTTCCCGTGAGGGAAGGCGGGGAGGCAGCCGTTGGGGATCGAAGTAACCGCCAGCCCCAACTGGGAGGGTGTATGGATGAAGTCCGAGGGGTGTTACGCAGGAGATGGGTAGTGCCACCTCCGGTTGGCGTGGACAAAGCATCCGACCCAACTTGTTGCTGCTGCCTGGGGAAGAAATGGACTGTAAACGAACCTAGAGAAGAAATCGCCCACCGTGAGCTGTTTAGCCGACATTTTGAGGTAGACAAGGCAATCCAAGTTCTTATGGATCGGACTATACCTGGAACGGGTGGTAGAGTCTTCAGCCATGTGTCAGCCAAGTAGAAAGAGTTTCCTTTATCGCCGCCGCCTCTTTGTCCCCAATCACCAGCCCAGTCTTTAGGGCCAGAAAGTTTTATTTGACAAAGTAAGCACACGGACAAAGCTTATTATCTTTATTTTCTCTGCAAGAGGGCAGCCCAAAAGCTTTATCCGGCATCGAGCGATGTACTATGAAAGGCAGAGTCGGGATCCGAAAGTGTTTTAAAATGGGCTCAGTAGTGTAAATGCAACCTTTAAGGGACTGAAAGGCAGCTTGACAATCCTCCGTCCAGGGAAGGGAGATTGGCTTTGGATGCCACGCGAGGACCTTTTCCTTTGGTTAAATTGCTGAAGTAGATCTGTTAATGGCAGGGGCCAGCTGGAGCAAACTGGGAATAAAGTCTCGAGTAGAAATTGCGCAAAACCCAGGAAAGATTGGAGTTCCTTACGAAAGTGGTGGGGGGGGCACAGTCAATCCACGCTGCTACCTTGGCAGGGTCCATTTCTAACCTTCGGGCGCATATCCGATAACCCAAATAATGGCTCCAGAGAGGTCTGGTGGAATGCACATTTTGATAACTTGACAAACAGATAATTGTCCAAGAAGAGGAATGTTGCCAACACAGCCCTGACTGTAACCGGCTCATGCTCTTCCTTCCACCGTTTGCCGAAGTATATCAAGGTGAACATCATCCAAATATACCACTCACTCCCTTTGAATAAAAGTCTTGCAAAAAACATCATTGATCAGAGACATGAAATTCCTGGGCCTCGCTAATCCGAATGGCGATAGTACAATAACATTCATATTGTCCTAATGCAGTATTAAACGCTGTTAAATGTTCAGAATCTTTCAGCAATCCTTACACGGAAGCGCTTCCACGTAAGTCCAATTTGGTGAAAAAATGCGTCCCGTGCACTCCAGAGCTGCCGAGCAAATATCATGGTAAAGGCAAAGGGTACTTGTTGGAAAGCAGACGGCGCGTTAAACCCCGAGTAGTCGGTGCAAAGGCGCAGGGAACCATGCTTCTTTTACAAACAAGACCGGGACGTAGCGCGCTTTTGGTTGCCCGAATGAACCCCTAGCAAGATTTTTTACCATCAGGAAAGCACGTGGAGCTCCTTTTGTTCGGCTAAGCGTGGGACTCATCCGATATATTCTTCCTTTGGCAGTTTGTGCCCTCGACCGCTGAGGATCTTGCAATCTGTGTTCCTATGGGGAAGTTTCGATCGCATTCCCACTCTTCAAAACCTTAGCCAGATCCTGTAGCGCTTGTTTTGGGATCCAGCCGTTCGAGGCCCGGAGCAAAGTTCAAGAGCGTTTAATTTGTGGAATTTGGGGTCTCTAGGGGTTAGATCGTCAGGTGGTTCCCCTCGCATATGACCCCACAATTGGTCGTGGGATCCATGGACCGAATACCGCGCGTTCCCCAGAGAATGGTGGGTTCATGGGACAGGAGCGAAGGCATTCCTAAAACGAATGTAGCGTTTGGCTTAATAGGGCTGGAGCCATTGAAGTTGCGCATTTCTCCAGTGCTCCTGCACAACGTACAGAAGCGCACCTGCTACTTTTGAACGAGCCGACCATCCAGTTCCCAAAGGGCTGCCATCCATTCGCTGGAGTAAGCGGGATGGGTTTGGCTACGCCATCCGCTCGAAGTCCTAACTGTTCGAAGCTACCCGAGGTCCTACAGGGCAGTGAGAGCAGCCTGGAGTCCACTAAAGCCCGGGCTAAGATATGGGTGTGTTTGCGGCTGAATTAGTTAAAGCGCCATAATGGTTATGGGGCCTCCTTCACTCAACCGCCAGGCGCCAGCTCTTTCGCTGGCTGGGCCTGATGACAGGCTTACTCTCCAAAGTCGGTCTTCGCTGTCATCTGCTTGGTCGCCATCAGCCAGGCTGCGGCAGCTCCTTGAGGCTCTTTTCTCGACCCGGCTTATGGGGTCCTGGCTGTGGATCTGGCGAGGCGTACTGGAGCCTTTGGGCTTTTGACAGTTACGTTACCAGTGGCCCTGGCCCCCACAATACCGAAGGCTTTGAAACTTAAGCCAAGACGACGGAAGCTTATGATCGGATGTGGACTCGGGTGGAGGGGGGGTCCCGCGAATCTTTTTTTTTACGGATGGCGGCGGCGGCGGCACTGCCGCGGTTTCTTTCCGCTAACGTTACAGGGGAGCTTTTTCCGCCTTTCGGCGCCGCTAAGGTTTCCCCGCTCTTGCCGGAGCTCGCTGCGTTCCTGGCAATAAGTCGCTGTAAGGCTGCTTCGACTTCCCCTGGGTCTTAAGTGCCTTTTACGACGCTTCCAGGTCCGTTGGCGCTCAGATGTGGCCCCGGTGTGGTCCAAAAATGCGACGCGTACGCCTTCGAGGTCTTTCAGGAATTGTTCTCCGAGCAAGTTCTTTTCTCCCGCCATTGGCTTCAGCGTCAGCGCTACGCGAAATAAACTGTTCCCCGCTCCAATTCCAGAGCCTCCACCTCCCCTTCGAGAGTCTCACATTCCAGCTCCCCAGTCCTGTTTGGTTTCTGGCCCAGAGCTGCGCCGCTGCTCCTCCCAATCGCCTGGGTCCCAAATCCAACCCCGCCATGGTCGAATCGGTGGGTCCAGCGAGATTTGCCCCAGGAGGTCCACATAGTCGGGTCGCAGGCACGGCAGTCCTCGCAAAGTTAACCGCTAGGGACCCTCCAAGTAGGTCCAAGATATTCTACCTGGATCGTCGGGACCCCTCGATGTTGGTCTTTGGCCGCAACTGCACTTTGCCAGTAAAAGCGCAGGAATTGGGGGGTCCGAAGTATTGATCCATGTATTTCTCCAACGCATTGCTTGGTATCTCCGCGGGATGGCTGATATCTCGATTCCTCTCCCTAACGGTAAGCGCATTACTGGCTTAGGAATCCCACATGGTGAGCAGGTGATGTGCCCCTCTATGGGGCACGTGATCCATCGACACTCCTCCACCAGGATTCGAAGCACCCTGACGACTCGACGCTCGCCGAAACCGCATACGGAACTATCAGTAATTTCCATCTGCTCTGTAGTTGGAGAGCATACGCTCGCTGAGCCGAGGGCCTGGAGAGGTCAAATATAAAACCGGTTCCGCTGGCTCCTCCACAGGACCATCGAATGGGCGGCAGAAAGGGGAGCCCTCTATGGGGCTACCGCAATCTCTTCAGACGCATCGCTCAACGGACCTCGAATGGCTTAATCTCTGCATGTTGGAAGGACACCAGAGATTCACAGAGCGAAGTTGAGTATGGAGGCTCAAACTCATACCACGAAACTTCTGGTGGAGTATTATGAGTTCTCGCATAATGTAAGGAACTTCAGAAGGACTTGAAACAAAGCAACTTAAATCAGCCTGGCTGGTCTACAAACTTCAACAGTTTCCGTTACGCGATCGCGAACTCGACTTCGGCTAGAACTGTCAAGCGAGCAGACGAAGACACTGCCCCTCCCCCTTGCACAGTTCCCAAGCAAAGTTTCACACAGGAAAAGCAAAAGTGAGCTTCAAACATACATGATAAGCATAAGCATAGCAAGGTCAATACTCCGGGCAGTAAGCCCAGTACGAGAAATGTGCCAAGGACGAGTCGGCTGGGTGAGCGCACTAGCCCCCACCCTTACAACAGGCCTCTTTTGCAAGCAGCTCTTGGTTCCTTTCCAAACAGCACAGCAGACAGGGGGGTGCAAATTAATTCTGCCCACACAGCAGAACAGTGGCTTTTTCTGCACAAGTCAATGAAAATGTTTGCAAAATGTTTGGAAAACGTTTTCAATCTCCCTGTTTACTTGCATTTCACCCCCATGAAATTCCTAGCTGCCATTTTGGGCTTGTTTTCTTTTCCCCTACTTCTATTCCCAGGATCCAATTGCCTTCAGTAAGCTTGAAAACCTCTTGCGCGACAATATTTCATAAGTCAGCGGTCGCACCTGGAGGCAGAAGCCGATCGTGGTCGGGTAGTAGTCCTCGGCCAATCTAACACCACTGGGCGGCCACAATCTCGGGTCGTGACTACTGTTCCTCGCGACCATCCGCCGCTGCCTGAACGGGAGGTTTACACCTTTGCCCTGTCACGACTGCTCAAGCGTTGCAGGGTATGAACTCTCAGGCCCGGATGGCCGCGAGGAACGGGTATCGCCGCTGAGAGGGGATGGACCAGCGGAGCCGCTACCGTCGTCGCAGACGGCAGCGTTTCAAGCCGGCATTTCCAGAAAACCATGCTGGGGAAGCGTGGTTTGGAAACGCCGGCTTCGCACCGGTCGGGCGGCGCGAGGGCAGTGCAGCTGCACAGCAGCTGCGCCCCCGTGCAAATGGCGGTCTGGGGACGGCATTTTTGCCGTCCCCAGGCCGCCATATTCCGCCCGTGCGGAAAGGGCCATGAACTATTTTTGAAAAATCTTTTCTCAACCTTTTGGTTCCTAGACAAGAGTTGTTTGCCATGCATAAAAACCTTATCTGCACATTTGAAAAAGGCCATATTTTGATGAGTAACGTGAGAGCCAAAGCCCAGTGAAAATGTATCTCTAATTCATTCCCATGAGGCAGAGGGTTTTTTATACATGTGTGGTCGGTCTCCTTCATATTGAGCATACATTCCCTTCAGATTTGATTCTTGGTTACACACACATTTTCCCCTCTGCGGTCATCACCCTGCCCTCAGAACAAAGTATCCCCACAGTTTTTAAAAGCTGCTGAAGTGTGATTTTTTTCCTTCCTTCACAAGGAAAGCAAAGGAAACCCATGTCTGTGGGGCTTGCTTTCTTTAGGTTTTCTCCCCCACATCACAGCAGTTCCTCCCATTGTTCAGGACACCACGTCAAAACAGAAGGTTTTTTTTGTGTGTGTGTTTTTAAAAAAACAACCTGCTAAATATCTATGTTGGAGTGATAGACCTTGTGAAATTGACATTAAATTGGCATGATCTAGTGAAGTCATGCTAAACCAAAGATGGCACACATACACACACACACAACCGACAGGCAACTTCCTCAAATGAAGATTGCATGGAAGGAACAAGGAAGCGATGGGTGGATAAAATGGCAGATTGGTTCAGCAAGGGACACTTTGAAGGAGGGGATTCTCCATGCAAAAAAAAAACTGCAGAAAGAACCCACTGCAAAGCAAACAGTTGTGGGGTAAGTAGCTCATGCATCAATGGCCTCAGGCTATTTAAAACTGTCTGAGCCAGTGGCTGCAAGGACCAGAACTGTGGCAGAATGCAGTCTTATTTGTTTATTTCATCTGCACCCCATCTTTCTCTCCACAGATAACCCCATGCAGCTTAAAGCAGTCTTCTCTCCCCAGTTTTATCTTCACAATATCCTGTGAGATAGGTTAGGCTGAGAGAGTGTGGCTTGCCCACAAGCAAATGGGGGGTGAGCAGCTTGCAAGTTATACTTAGGTTTGCTAACCTCTAGGTGGTGGCTGGAGATCTTGTGAGGTAGGAGGGACTGAGAGAGTTTGGGTTTGGGGTGAACTGTGACTGGCTCAAGGTGTCAGGAGGCCTAAATACAGGGATAGCTTTTGCTGCTTGTGTCTCACTGTGGGGAGGGGGGTAAGGGTTAATGCTGTTTCTAACTGTCTTTCCTAGCTGCTGTGGAATGTCTGCACTTCGCAGGTGTCTTCAAGGTCACGGACTGGTTTTCTCATGGTTATCAACATGCATTCTATGTGGGGCGCTCTTTCCCATAAGGGGGGGTGGTTGCCCGCTTGACTATAATTGCTGTGTGAATTCCGACTCCTGTATTCTTGGCTGCAGACCTCTCGTTTCAATAAACTACTGTTCTATACAACACGAGTTTGTCGATTTACTGGGGGTTCTGACACTCAAGGTCATCCAGCAGGCTTCATGTGGAGGAGCAGGGAAACTAATCACCAGATAAAAGTTTGCCGCTCATATGGAGGAATGGGGACTGCAGATTAGAGTCCACCGCACCTAACCACTACACCACGCTGGCACTCATGCCACGCCGGCCATTTCCCCCAGGACGCCTCTGCTCTGTCCTTCTCAAGCTCCATCCCTAAATCTCCAGGGGGTGCCCACCTAGATCTAGCAACCCCACCTCCCCATCCGCAGCCAGTTGATAGGGGGTTGGGTTGCCTACCTCTAGATCTCCTGCCATCATAACAGATCTCCAGACGACAGAGATCAATTTCATCTGTAGAAAATGGCCACTTTGGAAGGTGGACTCTATGGCATTTTACCCCACTGAAGTCCCTCCCCTCCCCAAACCCAACCCTTTTCAGGCTCCTCCTCCAAAATCTCCAGGTATTTCCCAGCCCAGAACCGGCAACCCTCTCTCACCATCCGAGACTTTCTGCTTCGGGAGCTCCCATTTGGCTATTGGTGCCAGTAATAGACCTACCTATAAATTTGATCAGTTCCACCTTTAAAATCTATTGAAGCCAGGGACAACCTTCACGTCTTGCGGCACAAACATCTTTTGAGTCAGCATTTCCTTGTACCTTGAATCTTCTGCCAACACATTTCTCAGAGTGACCCCCAAGTTCTGTGGGAGGGGGAGCAAACTTTCTATCTACCTTCTCCACACCGTGCATAACTCTATAGATCTCTGGCATATCTTCAGAGCTCTTGCTGCCAATCCCTTTCAACTTTATGAAGCCAGAAGTCTGAATTTGCTGCACATCTGTTTTTACTTTGGTTGAGTTTCTCTTATCACTATTATAAATTGGGGAAAAATGTTCTTTCTTTGTATGTTCCAGAAATCTCTATTTTCTCCATTTTAATGCTGTTTCTCACGTATTTATATGACCCTAATTATGTGCCATACAATATTGTAAATTTAATTTATTTCCTGCTGTTCCCCTGAATGGGACCCAAAGTGGCTTATAACAGCCTTTCTTTTTCCATTTTATCCTTACAACAACCCTATGAGGTAGGTTAGGCTGGGACTGTGTTACTGGCCCAAGGTCATCCAGGAAATGCTGGGGATTCAAACCTGAGTCTTCCAGATCCTATTCTGACACCCTAACCACTAGGCATCACTGGCTCTTATCTAAAGTTGGTTTTGATTTGATAAAGGGGTGAAGAAGTCCAAGCTTTACATTCCTGGGCAATGCGGGACTTGGCTCAGTTCCACAGAGTCTGTAAGACAGAGGGGTTTTACCAGGCCTATGGTTGTGGCACTGACAGCTACATCTTTGCTGGTCTTCCAATCCCTACCTTTCATCTTATAATTATTTACCTTGGTTTCTATTCTCTTATTATCTATTTTAGCAATTGGTCTGGGGGGTTTTTTGGTTTGATTCTTTTTGTACTCTTTCCTTGATTGGTCACCTAGATGGGAATTGGATGCCAAGGGCTATTTTAATTGTTTAACTGTGGTGATTTTAAATTGTATATGAATTATTGACTGTATAATTTTAAAGAAAACTGTTAGCTCCCCTAATCCTGACCTTGGTCGGGAAAGGGCAGGATAAAAATCTAGATGATGATGACGACGACGACAACGACAACGATGATATTTATACCCCACCTTTCATCAAGGTTCAGGGCAAGATACAGATGAAGTGTTGGGGACTGGGGATCGGTGTGCAACAAGAAGAAGAAGAGTTGTATTTATATCCTCCCTTTCTCTCCTGTAAGGAGACTCAAGGCAGCTTACAAACTCCTTTCCTTCCCTCCTTCCAATTGGCCATGCTGGCAGGGGCTGATGGGAATTGTAGCCCATGAACATCTGGTCACCATAGGTTGGCCACCTCTACCGAAGTTTCTACCTTCCAAAGTGGCCATTTTCTCCAGGTGAAATAATCTCTGTCACCAGGAGATTAGTTGTAATTCCAGGAGACCTCCAGCTACCACCTGGAAGTTGGCAAGCTGACTTCACAAAGCCTCTGTTGAAGGGACAGGATGTTTTTTTCTCAAGGTCTGTTGGCACCCCCAACTAAAAGTCTTGGGTGACTAATGAAACTATAGGATCTAGTTCCTCCTTTGAGTATAAACCTCTGACCTAAGGAGCAGGATCAGCCATCAGGGTGCACGGTAGCAGGTAGGGTCGCTGAGCCCCTGGAGAAAAATGGCCTGCCCTTTTCGCAGAACCTTAATGGAATGCGATTTACCAAGTGATTCTACAAAAAGCTCCAATGGCCCAGACATCCTGATTTCATCAGAGTTCAAAAGCTAAACAGGGTCAGCCCTAGCTAGTACTTGAATGGGAAACCACAGTTGTATTGTCCACAGTTGTATTGTTGAAGGCTTTCATGGCCAGAATCAACTTCAGATGCCAGTCACAGATGCGGGTGAAATGTTAGGAGCAAATACTACCAGACCACGGTCACACCATCTGGAAAACCCACCACAGCCAGAAGTATAGGGTTGCTTCACAGGGGCAAGCAACAGCAAACCACCTTGGGTTTTCCTCTTGCCTTGAAGACCCTGCAGGGTAGCCATAAATCAGCTGTGAATTGATGATACTTTCCCCCACCCAATAGGCAGGACATCCTTTCTTCATGCTGTTGGTCATCTGAGTAGTAAAGCACTCTCCCTTGGGTTGTGTTTAGCTAATCTGAAGTATTCAAGATTTGTGTCTGTACAGATCCATTCCACATAGGGGTCTGTGCTTGAGCTGGGACACTATTCATTTGGCACGATCTTCCTTGGAAGTACATTAACGAATGGAATTGACTTCCAAGTCATATGTCATGTCCCTGATGGTCCTGCCATATACTGCTTTACTCATCTTCTTTCTGATCCTCCTGACAGGAAATTGGTAACTGATGTGTGTGAGTATATAACTGAGCCTGTCTGGTTCTCACCACACTTTTCTGCCTCCCCCCCACCCCTCCCTGGGCCTCTTAGCGAGAACTCTGCATTCCAATCCTTTAGCTTAGAGATAACATAGGTTCTTCTGCTCTGGGAACTTAGTTCTGCCATTATGTAAACAACCAATTATATTCTACTGTCTGCTTCAGCTGGTTCCACCTGGCTTGGGGGAAGGAGCCACTTAGCTAAGGGTATATCAATGCATAGTCTGCCATGCCTTTTTGTCAGGAATGACACCTGTCCTCCCCTGAGCAAAACCATCCAGCACTCGAGGGCACACCTGGGCATGGGAGGAATCCTCTCATATACTCAGCTATCGTATGTTAATGGACCTTTTGTTCTAAATTTCTGTGTTTAGCAATGTAGCAAGCGGACGACCTTTCCTGAAGCCTCCGGAAGGAGAGAGGGAGGTGTGGAGGCTCCAGGCAGAAGACTATTGCTGAGGCCTTGAGACATTCAGTACTCCATTACAAAGCTATTCACACCTTGTTGTTCTACTAATCTGTGGGAAGATGGGAGGGGGTGTTCGAGCAGGAAAAGAGGGGAATAAATGTGTCTGCAGGAACCAGGGTCTCCAGATCTGGCTTCCTACAGTTTGAGTCCTTGTTACCAACCCAATAAAGGTTTCTGATTTTACATCCAGAGTCAATTTATTGAACGTGGTGCCAAGACCTAACACTTTTCAGTTTTGTCTATGGATTCACTTGCCAATAACCTGCTATAGTGCTTCAGTAAAGAACATCATTTACCAATTCTAAGTTCTTCATTTGAGATTATAGACATGGGGCATTACATCATGGGTGGTTGGTGTTTTGCACTTTTTAAAAAGGCCACAGGCTGAATCCAACCAACTTTTCCACTTGATTGTGCCCAATTCCCTTGCTTACTGCAGCCCCCATTCCCATTTATTTTTTGTCTCTGTAGATCCCACAATTCCAAACATTGCATTTTGGGCTGTCATGAAAGGTCCCTTCCTCTTACTTTCTCCAGCAGAAAACCTCATAGGTTCCATCCCAGTGAATATTCAATACCAAATGCCCGACTGGTTTTTGGAAAGCCAACAAAGAGATCCCGAGTTGGACTCAGCTGTTGGAGAACTCATCTCTGTATTGACTTCATATTACAGTTTGACTTGCAAATGGGGCCATTAAGAGGATGCTTTGGGTTGATGTGAAATATTGCAAAGGTATTTAACTGTAACATGCACTCTGCATCTTAAGCTGGAAAGCTGCACAGTTTTCCAGGCCAAGTTAGGAAGTACAACATTTGTATAAAGCCTGGCTGGTTTTAACCAGGCAGCCTCCCTATGGGACGAGATGCATGAAAAACAGAGACCAAGACAGAGAGAGGATTAGACGCCCAACAGTCACAGGGCTAAGTACCATTCAAATTAAGGTGCTGTGAATGGCCACAAGGGTTAGCTAGAATTAGCACCTATCCGCTTGGTTGCTTTTTGTCAGCTTTGTAAGCCTTTATGCTAACCATGTGGTTGAAAGCTTTTGTGTTACTGCATTAGCATCTATTCTGTTGACAACGATTTTGTATTCGCTGCTCCTCAAATCCATCTAACCGCCCAACATGTAGAAAAAACAGAGGCTTTAATTTAATCACTTCTCTCTTCTGCTCCTGTAGATGCATTGAGATAAACCTTTGTCTACATTTTTTCCCTCCAGTTATGTGCAATATCCCCTGATCCCTGCAGGCTTGATGGTGGTTGTAACATATCCATGCTTACAAAACTCCTTTGATTTAGCAGTGCTTACATGGGCTTTCTCTATAACATCTGGCTTGATGAAGAATTCTAATGAGCTCAAAAACAATGTCTCACTGGATCAAATGGATTCTACTAAGGAAACTGCTTTGAGTCCAGTCTAGCAGACTCCCAGTTCTCCACTTCTGACACCATACAATAAAGAGTTTACAAAGAAAGAGGAGTGGCTGAAAGAAACTTCAAAATGGCTTGTGTAGCAGGTTCCACAGCTTGTTGTAAAATGAACTGGGGTCTCTGTGATGTTAGGGCAAGTCTACAAGTTACCTCATGTTACAAAATATAAAAGAATGCTTACAAATTGTAAATTCTACCACACTACTAAGTACCTTTGATAACCTGTCGGGCACTTCTTGATAAAACTGACAGGAGTGGGCTAATCATCATGCAATCAAGTTTAGGAAGAAAGATAAAGACTCATCCCCCAAATATGGCATTTTAAAAAATCATATCCTTACCCATTTGTTTTTATCCTCACAACCACCCTATGAGGTAGGCAATGCAGAGAAAGAATGAGTGACTGGTTCAAGGGTACCCAGTTAGTTTCATGAGCAAGGTTGGGAAAGTGCGGATGAGGATGCTGAGGCCGCTTCTTGACATGGCCCTTTCCACACAAACCTTCTCAAAGATTTTGACGCAGGAAATAAAACATTTTCTTCATGGCATTTCTGTACATTTTTTTTTATTTAGGGATAGGAGAGTAAGATCTTCGAAGCCTTGATTGTACAGGCTATGATAATCATAGCAAGAAGCATTGAAGCATTGATTCAACAAATAACTCAAACAAGGGGGGGGACCCTAATGGCAGTCACTAATAGTTTTGAGGGGATGAGTGTGGACAAACGTGCTGAAGAGGGGATTGAAAACATTTTACAAATATTAGGAGATTTGTGCAGAAAGGGCCAAATTTGGTATCGCATGCACAAGAACCGTACCACCCACAAGTCACAAGTGACCATCCAGATACCAGGTCCAACCTGTGTACTAAAGAGTTGGCTGCGTATGCTTTTTGGTTCCTAGATAACACTCTCATTCTAGAAAGCCGTTTTCCCCTCATTCCCCCTACTTCCAGCCCACTTTAGGGAGGAGGTGTCCCTTAATAGCTTCTTCCTGTCCTTCTCCCTCGTTTTGCACAACATCCAAAAAGCGCAGTTCCAGGTGAACGTGGGTGGAAGAAACTCCCTACCACTTGGCAACTCCCATTGCAATTTACCCAACCAGCATTGTCTATATTTAGTTTTAATTAACCCAGGCAAAGCAGCCTTGGGATTATATTGCCAGATGAACCTGTCTTTTTTCTGACTGATAAATTGCCAGCAACTTACTGCCCGAAATGTCTCTCAGGTCTGGAGCTGATGAGGGCTTGAAAAACCAAGAGGGATTCTTGGTCAAATCTGCTTTGGAGAGACATTTTCCTTTCCCCATGCCTGTTTTCTAAAAAACAGGATGGCAGAAGGCAAATATTTTATCTATCTATCTATCTATCTATCTATCTATCTATCTATCTATCTATCTATCTATCTATCTATCTATCTATCTATCTATCTATCTATCTATCTATCTATCTATCTATCTATCTATCTATCTATCTATCTGTCTGTCTGTCTATCTATCTATCTATCTATCTATCTATCTATCTATCTATCTATCTATCTATCTATCTATCTATCTATCTATCTATCTATCTATCTATCTATCTATCTATTTATTTATTGGATGTCACATTGTCTGAATAAGACCTTAATCTGGTCTTTGTCGGCAAGCATCTCAGCACTTGGAGCCCAGAATGCCTTTTTTCCCTTCCCAACAGAAAACAGTTTAATTTTTTTGTTAAATCTACAATCAGGGTGCTCCTGAGTCTGTGGAGTGACTTTCCTTTGTGAAGGGGGAATATTTGCTCCTGTCCAGAAACCTTCAGACAAGCTTTCGAATCTGAGCCCCCCCCCCCACCTCCTCCATCTTTCCTAGGCCAGCAGTGACCACCAAGAACACCACCCTGTCTGAGGGGTCTGTCAGGATAAGATACCAGGCAATGGTTACCCTACAAATACTGCCACTTCCACCATGAAAACCCAAGACCAGAATTGTTCAGGAAGGCATTTTTATAAAGGGAATAAGGTTGCAGTTTTAGTGTTTGTGAAATGTTTAGACACTTTTCACTATGCTGTTTATTGTCTTGCACTGTTTTATTGTGTTGCTTTCTACTGTTGTCATCCAATTTTATTGCATTATTTTGCTGTATGTATTGTTCTGGTTAACTGCATTATTGCAGTTAGAATCTACCTTGAGCCTCAGTGAGAAAGGTACACTTTAAGTGAAGCAAATAAATAAATTCGCTAACATAGCAAAAGCAGCCAGGCTGAATTTTTAAAAAAATTTCCAATCCTCTGAGAACAGCCAATAACATTCTTGCTGGGTGGTAACTCCACCTTAATTCCCCAAAGGTGGGGGCTGCCTCTTACAGCAATTACTGGATAATGGAAAAGTACTCCGTGCGTGCTTGGAAGCACAAAAGTGGTAGGGGTGGCAAAAACGTATGGTGACCTTATAGCGTTTTCAAGGCAAGAGACATTCAGAGGTGATTTGCCATTGCCTGCCTCTAGTGGATTGAGAGAGTTCTGAGAGAACTGTGCTTGGCCCAAGGTTTCATGTGGAGGAGCAGGGAATCAAGCCCAGTTCTCCAGATTAGAATCCGCTGTTCATAACCACCACTACATGCTGGCTTCTTAATTAAGTTTCCTTAATTTCTTCAGCTCAGTGGTGACTATTACTTACAGAGGCTATAAGGTCCAGGAAACAGCAGGCGCAGTCAATTATGAAGCCCTTTGCCTGGTTGCAATCCCTCTTTACAGCTCCCTTTTTCTCTGGGGTCATAAATTTTGCCCCCTGTAACAGCCAATGATGGAACTGTGCGAAGATAAAGAAGAACCAAATCCTCCAATCTTGCCAAGTGAAAAATAAGACCAACTCATTTCAGCAGCATCTGTCCTATAAATACTGCAATTATTGTTTCCTGCACTACAGAACGACTCTCCAGCGCTAAATCTTGCCGACAAGAGCTGGGAGTGAATTCTTTCCTGATTTGCAGTTCAAGAAGAACTCAGCTGGAATCTCCATGACAGCATAACATTCAGTGCCTTTGGATAGTCTTCTACTTGAGGTCGCATGGCTATTCCCAAGGACGGAAAGGCACTACACCTGTGCACTCGGGTGGTATGTATACAGCCATTCAGAAAGCCACACCTCCCAGTATGGAAGCTTTTCCTCTAACTCAGGAGGGAGACTGCAGTGACATTTCACACATCCTCAGGGACATTCAGTCGCTTTCCATGAACCAGAGCAAAATCCTGGCACAGCAAATGGGAGTTGAGTCATGGATTAAATCATGACCTTAAGGCGACTGCTAAATCAACGATGTCCCCGTAAGTTTTCTGCTGTTTTGTGGCTCAGTAAAAAATTAGGAAAAAAACCACCATGCAGTTTAAATCTGCTGGGAGATATTCTGGACTTATACCAGTGTTATCGCAATTTGACCACTTCAGGCAGCAAAACAAGAAGAAGAGTTGGATTTATATCCCCCCTTTCTCTCCTGTAAGGAGATTCAAAGGGGCTTACAAACTCCTTTCCCTTCTCCACACACAACAAACACCCTGTGAGGTAGGTGGGGCTGAGAGAGCTCAGAAGAACTGTGACTAGCCCAAGGTCACCCAGCTGGCATGTGTCGAAGTACACACACTAATCTAGTTCACCAGATAAGCCT
Source organism: Sphaerodactylus townsendi (assembly GCF_021028975.2). Taxonomy (NCBI): domain Eukaryota; kingdom Metazoa; phylum Chordata; class Lepidosauria; order Squamata; family Sphaerodactylidae; genus Sphaerodactylus; species Sphaerodactylus townsendi. Next base: position 10,138,352 of record NC_059439.1, on the reverse strand, counting down.
CCACAGTTCAAGTGACAGAGCGGAGAATCAAACCCGGTTCTCCAGATTAGAGTGCGCCTTCTCTTAACCACTACACCACACTGTAGGCGCAGAGTGAGTTCTGAAGATTCTTTAAAATTCTCTAGTATTAATTTCTCTAATTACATGACCTTTATAATTTTGGCTTTATGAATAACCAGCTAAGATGAACATAAGTAGGCCTCCTGCTCTTTGCCCTTTTTCTGTTGCTAACCAGATCAGCAAAAACCTTGATGAAATACCCCTTGTTCCTACTTTGACATGGGAATGTAAAAGATTATGAACCAAGTTGTTTTTGAAGTCTTCTTGTCGCTGCTGGCACCATGAGTCTGCCCTTTTTCTGATACAAAGCAAGAACACAGTTAAATGTTTAGGCTCTTTGTCTAGAAAAGTAGGGCAGCATAAAACAATACTGATAAGGTGAGGCTGGGCCTAAGTTCATAAGACGTCAAAAGCAGAGTACTGACATCTTCCAATAAGGGCACTAGCTTGCCCCAAATGTTTTGGGCAAGGGGATGATCTCCACCCTTTCAAATGATTGATTGATGATGATTGTACTTTGGGGTGTATTCTTTTTCTGCCATTTTGATGTAACCTGCCTTTATCCTATAAAAGTAGGAGACCACAGCCATTTTAGTGCGGCTCCTCTGATGCTAGCTTGCCCGTTTGTTGGCCTGAATAAAACATTTCTTTGCTTTTATTCATTGTCGGCTTGAGCTTTTTGGGCTTAATTTCTTAAACTTGTTACAACACGGTAACAACTTGTTACAACACGGTAACAACACTGGATCTCACCTTCCCCCAGCAAAGAAAGAGGAACATAGAAGGATGTCAGTGTCCAGATTTCCTGATGTGGACATAGAGTTGCCAGCTCTGGGTTAGGAAATACCTGAAAATTATTGGAGGTGACGCCTGAAGAGAGAGAGATTTGGGGAGGAGAGGGACCTCAGCAGGATATAACACCAGAGTCGACCTTACAAAATGGCCATTTTCTCCAGGTGAACTGAGCTCTGTTGCCTGGAGATCAGGTGTCATCCCAGGAGATCTTCAGCTACCACCTGGAGGTTGGCAACCCTACTCTGGGGGCATAGGAGGCCACCCCTTACAGCATTCTTATTATTTTGGTACATGTTCTGGAGCCTAAATATGGATTGTGCTGGGCAATTGTTAAAATTAAGACTTCTGGGTATACCATGATTCTTCCCACATTTTTTCCCAGCATATCTGGGAGCAGCAGTGACGTAGTGGTTAAGAGCAGGGGCACTCTAATTTGGAGGAACTGGGTTAAATTCCTGCTCTGCCGCTTGAGCTGCAGAGGCTTATCTGGGGAATTCAGTTTAGCCTGTGCACTCCAACACATGCCAGCTGGGTGACCTTGTGCTAGTCACAGTTCTTCTGAGCACCCTAGATTCCCCCAAAGGGTGTTTGTGGGGGGCGGGGAGGAAAAGGAGATTGTCAGCCCCTTTGAGTCTCCTACAGGAGAGAAAGGGCGGGATATAAATCCAAACTCCCCCCCCCTCCTCCTCCTCCTCCTCCTCCTCTTCTTCTTCTTGGTAGCAAAGCCCACTAAATGATCATTATATAAGGGGCCACTTTGAAAGACTGGGATGCAGCTCTTTAACAGTTCCAGTCTGGATCCAGATTCAGCTCCCCTACTGTGCCCATGGAAGCTTGCTGGGTGACCTTGGGCCAGTCACATACTCTCAGCTGGGTTGCTGCGATGATGTTAGGTCTCAAACCTTGAAGCAATAAACGGACTCTGTATTGTTGATCAGCAGTGTTTATTGATAGGCATTGAAGCACCCAGCTGGACAAAGCCAGTTCTGGGGAATCTGGCTTTTGCTGCCCTTTTTATTCCAATGTTAATCCCCCCTCCCATTTTCCCAAAATGTGAGAAAGAGTTAGTTCAGAGCTAAGGTGCCCCAAGGTTGGCCATAGATAGAGCCACCTGGCATCATGCCCCTACAAGACAACAGAAATAATCCTGTTTCCCATGAGACAAAAGTGTCAGGGGAAAGCCTAGTTATCTACTCGGTATGTGAAGCCATAAAGCAAAGGTCAAGGAAAGAATGTCCCAGGACGGCAGTGATAACACATAGCAGGCTGGTTACATATATCTTGTAGCAATTACATTTTGCTAGGAATACATCTCAATCAACTAGATACAATCCCCCTGACGGATGAGAATTATAGGGAAGAGGGGAGAGAAGGTTCTTGCTTCCTTTATTTATTGAAATATTTTTATCCCAGCTTTCTCCATGGCTCAAGGCATGTTCATACAAAATATACAATAAATGCTTATTTAAAATCTATATATATAAAAAGCTAACCGTGTATTTGTTGATGATAGTATACCTCAGTAACTGCTGGGCCAATTCCTCTGAAAATTCCCAGCCACTATTGTCAGCTAGGTGAGAGTGTTTTTAGATGTTCACATACCTGAAATTTCACACCTGGCCTAGGTAAAACGCCTTTTTCCTGGCACTCCATGGTGAAGGACATACAGTTGCCTCTGTGTAACTGTCACCCTTATGTATGTGCTGCTTATAATGTCCACTCAGATGGCCAGATATGAGCAGTGAAAACAGTACATAGGCAATGTATTGTCGAAGGCTTTCACGGCTGGAATCACTTGGGTGCTGTGTGGTTTCCGGGCTGTATGGCCGTGTTCTAGCAGCATTCTCTCCTGACGTTTCGCCTGCATCTGTGGCTGGCATCTTCAGAGGAATGGGAGTCTGAAGATGCCAGCCACAGATGCAGGCGAAACGTCAGGAGAGAATGCTGCTAGAACACGGCCATACAGCCCGGAAACCACACAGCACCCAGTACATAGGCAGTAACTCCAGTGGAAGTGAAACACATACACACACATACACACAAGGGAGAGGGAAGGGAGGGGTGGCATGCAAGGGAAGAGAGGGAGGGAGAGGAAAGGGACGGAGGGGGAGGCATGCAAGGGAAGAGAAGTGAGAGAGGGGAGACAGTGAGGGGTGGCATGAAAGGGAGGGGAGGCAGGGGGCCCAGCATCTTGATATGACCCACTCACCCTAGCGTAGGGAAAGGGAAGAGAGTGAGGGGCGACATGCAATGGACGTGAGGGAGGGGCCAGGCACCCTAGATTCCCGGTTACAGTTAAGAAAACCAGGCACGCATGACTCAGGAGTAAGCTCAGTACAGTAACCGTGACATACTTTGAATGGCTGCGTCGCGCCCCTCAGAGGGTTTCCTCAGAAGCGACACCCATTGCCACCAACCAAACTTACTCCCAGGTAAAGGATCATGACCAGCCAGCCTAGATGTGCGGGAGGGGTGCCTTTCCATTCCCCCCCCCCCAAGGAATGCGGGCACACACATCAATGACATCGCACAGTATCAGGATGCGTGTTTGCATGAGCACGTACTGCTGGCCTCTGCAATTGATTTGCTGCTACTGTTCCTTTTCCATTTCACCACAATAAGCCACAGCAACGCGTGGCTGGGCCCCTCTAGTGTAAAATAAAATACAATAAGGCTCCCCAAAGCCCCCCTCTCACCTACAAATGCTTCCATCTAAAGTTCATTAAAAGACCTGAAAAATAACTTAGCCTTGCAATGCACATTATGTCCTACTGCATCCCTCAAGATCATATGCTACAACCAGGAACTGTATGGTTGTGTCAATTCTGCGCATGCTTTGCTGCATTTAAGAAATGCACCCCTGTCCATTTTATGGCACGGATTTATGGCATTCTTGTTTCCCTTAGCATGTAAGGGACACAGAAATAGATCCAGATCCATGTACATTCTTCACATCTGATGAACTCTGCAGAACATACATGCAATTTTACGCAGTGACTTTCACAAAGGAAATTAATCTAAAGCCAAATGTGCCCAGATTAGCAGGGAAGATCCAGTAGCTGATCCTTAACCGATTGGTACATGTCACTTCAAAAACAGGGATTGAGAAAATGTGATTTTATGGGAGCTTTCGGAAGATGAAAAGAATGCATCGATTCTCAGAAATATTGTGTATTGTTTGTTTCCTACCATTTTGACGTGATTTTTCATAACTCTTGATTGTGTCCTGTCAGCCAGCATCTTGTAGAGCCTGTCTCTGGCTCCCTTGACTGATGCTTGCCTGACACAATGTCAAACAGATCAGCTCCGAAGAGATGCCTAGGAGGGGGCACTGGGCATGCAACTATACCAAACTGTATCCGAGCGCTGCTTTGAAAACCTCCGTCTCTTTGCCATCAATCAAAGAGTTCCTTTCCACCTTCCATCCCTTCCCTCAAATATTAAGGAGAGAGCAGGTCCTTGCTGACACACAGGCTGTGCAACAATGTAGGCCAGCAATCATATTTTGGTGTGCTTAAGAATGTCAGTTGAGTGGATAACACCTAAAATGGTTTCAAATGTTCAATGTCGCATGAGATTAAGCAGATTGTTCAACAGTGGTAGAGATCACATGTGTAGATTGCAAAGGGTCCCCTGCAGAATGCTGGAATCAGTGAGTAAAAATCTACTGGTGATCCCTGGCCTGAAAGATATCCTGTTGGCTCAGCCAGGGCCTTTTCTGTCCTGGCCTCAACCTGGTGGAACACTCTGTCTAGTGCAGGGGTCTGCAACCTGTGGCTCTCCAGATGTTTATGGACTACAAATACATGGCCAATTGGCCATGCTGGCAGGGGCTGATGGGAATTGTAGTCCATGAACATCTGGAGAGCCACAGGTTGCAGACCCCTGGTCTAGTGAGACCCAGGCCTGCAGGATGTGATGCAGTTCCGCAGGGCCTGTAAGACAGAACTGTTCCAGGTGCATATGGTCGAGGCCATCATCGACCTCCCTGGTCTTTATTTGTTAGTCTTTATTTGTTAGTCTTCAAGTCTACTCCGAACTTATTGGATCTTAGTTTGTTGCTGCCTTCCTGTTTATGATATTTTAATCGCCATAAGAGTTAGGTTGGATTTTAATATTTAAATATATTAATAGCACCTATGTTAACATTGTAAACTCCTCTGAACCCTGAGCTAATAAAACCATGTATAGATAGATAGACAGACAGACAGACAGACACCACCTCCCTCCACTCTGCCTGCCCATAAGGTCTCAGCTGCTGTTGTGGCACCAAGAAGACAGAACTGGGAGAGTTTAATCTCACCTCCTCTGTCTGTTCAGCTGTCAGTGAAATAAGACAGGGATGCTCTTTCATGCAGCACTAAAGCTAGAATCAGGGTTACCTTTCTATTTATCGACCTGGCGCCCAGCACAATACTTTGAAGATCTGGCAAACTGTTGTCATGGCAATCAAGGGGCTGGATCCACACTAAGTCGCTTACCAATAGAAGGGAAATCTCCTGCTTTCCCTGTCCCGTTGCAGCCCATTGGCCTCCACAAAATGCTACTCATGAGGAATGGGAATTCCTGAGGAACCATGTGAGAAAGTTCTGGGAAGATGAGATGGGTGCAAATTACTAGTGTTGTGTGAATCCAACCCAGGGTCTGCCTGGCTGAGGTGGGGGAAAGGAAAAAGGTGGAAGCGGGTGTGGGAGCGGGAGCGGGAGAAAGAAAGACTGTAGAGCAGGGGTGTCCAACTCTAGTGCTTCAGATATTCATGGACTACAGTTCCCACCAGCCGCTGCTGTCATGGCCAATTGGTCATGACACAAGTCATTTAAAACGTTTTGAGGCAGGAAACAAAACATTTCTTCTGTGGAGTTCTGCATTGCCCCCCCCCCCCCCACCGTTATGTCCCCAAAATGTTTTATTTTTGCATGGGGATGCAACTCCCCCCCCTGCCCCCCCAATATCAACTGCTGCTTGTAGAGCTGGCAGTGCTTCCTGCAAAGTGCCATCACCCTCCCCAGGGCAGCGTTTAGCAGCCCAGCCGCATCTGCGTCTTTTCCTGGCCAGCCTCACAGTGTTCATCTTTTCCAATCCCAGGTCAATTATACCTCTGCCCAAGAGCCCTGCCTGCCAATCTCATTACTCTCTATTCTCCTATTGACACTTTTTTCATTCATTAGCTATTTGAGAATGAGAACCTCTACTTAACAAAGGGAACCTGTGGTGCAAATCAAGACAGGCGTGATAGGGAGGGGAAACTTGGAAGTACTTAGCAGAGACGTAGATATGCCTGGGAGAAATCATTTATGGTCTGGGACAGCAGAATCCAGATTTTAAGGCTCATTCACTCTGCATCTTGCATTGAACATTCATCTTTCGTTTTGGCATGCTCTCCCTGCTTGTCCTGGGAACTCCCCAAAATACAGCTCATCTCCAGACTACAAAGATCAGTTGCCCTGTGGAAAATGGATGCTTTACAGGGTTGGCTCTGGGGCATTGTTCCCCACTGAGGTCCCTGTGCTCCCCAGGCTCCACCCCCAATCTCTAAGAGTTTCCCAATCTGGAAACACTATCCCCCCTAGTGGCTGGGAGGACTTGGCAACCCTATTCTCCCACTATTTTGTTCAGCCTTCCCCCAAAAAGTGGCAATCACTAGTTGTAGTTGTATTAGATTTCTGATGCCATCTATTGCTGTTTAGTGTTAATGTTCATGTTTTAATGGTTTTTAATGATGTTTTTATTACTGTTTTAACTTTGCTATTGTTGTATTGTTGAAGGCTTTCACTGCCAGAATCACTGGGGTGTTGTGTGGTTTCCAGGCTGTATGGCCGTGTTCTAGAAGCATTTTCTCCCGACGTTTCACCTGAATCTGTGGCTGGCATCTTCAGAGGATCTGATGGTAGTAAAGCAAAGCAAGTGGAGTATATATACTTGTGGAATGTCCAGGGTGGGAGAAAGAACCATTTGCATTGGTTAACAAGTGTAAAGGGTGGAATTACCAAGTGTGATTTGTATGTGTTGAGTGGAATTGATCTCCACCCATTGGAATTGATGGTACGGGATTACCATCCAATTGTTTAGAAAATAATGCAAAATATCATTTTTATGACTGTCATTTTTTGACTTTCAAATTTGGTCTTTTGAGCGATGAACCTTTTAAAAAATCTTTTTCTGGTTTTTTTTGGGGGGGAGGAGGGTAAATAATATTGAGAACCAGGTTGGTATACTGGGCATAGTTTTGACTAGGATCCAAGAGGCCCAGTTTGGACCAATCACACTTTCTCAGCCCAGCATACCTCACAGGTTTGTTGTGAGGATAAAATGGAGAAGAGGAGGTGATGTAAACTGCTTGAAGAGCAGGAAGCGAAAGGGTGTATACAATATATCTATAGGTATTTTAGTGCAAATTGATTTATTTTACAGTTGTGGTTGTTTTGTTCTTCTTACAGTGAATGCGCACTGGTTCCTGCACAAGTGGGAGTATTGTGAGGCAGAAATAGTTAGGCTAAAATCTTCTAGGCAAATCTAAGCTTCCTGGATGAAGCGCTTTCCAAGAGTACGACGTTAATGAGCTACACTTTATTTCACTTGAGCTGTTATAGCACCCTGAAAATGTGAGTCAGGGTCAGGTATTAAAAAAAATATGAAAGTATTCCAGGGAATAAAAACCTTCTCTGATTGGCCAGTGAGCAATATTGACAGTTATGCTGAAACCCCATTTGCCACTAGCAGCTTTCTTTTCCCTTCCCCCTCTTCTCTACAAAGGTTCTAACTCTGGCAGGAGCTCAAATGCATGGCAGCAATTGGCTAGCAGAGAATCTCCAGCAAGGTCTACCATTTGCCAATGAGAATGCCTCCGTTTTGCCCTGGAAATCACACACACAGGGCATGAAGAGGGCAGGGGACAACCCACCCAAAGCCTCTAGCAATGCTTAAACAAAAACCCCAAAGGGGCTTAGACAAAATCCCCAAAGCCTGCCAGTAAGGCCACCAGAGAAACCCAGCCAAGGTAAGTTAGGAGGATTGGGGGGGGGGGTGTTGAAAAATATTTTTCTGTTTATTAAAAAAAACTTTAAAAGCTTTTACAAAGATTTTTCTGGCAGCTACATGCTGTGGAAACAGCCCATATAAACTTTAAATAGCTGAAACCCGATAACCCGAATATCTAGTTATCAGATTTTTTACTATTAAGCTCTGGTTTTTTCCCCTGTTTCTTGTATTTGGCCACTGTAAAGGATTCAATGGTGTTGATGAGCGGGTCAGCCGCCTGGCCTTGACTGCATTCCACAACCCGGGCGATGGGCCAGCATCTGCGGCGGAGACCTTATCTCTGCGAGAGCGATGAGGACTCCGTTCCCATGGGAATCCGGGAGGGGGGATGGGATGGACAGAGTTATAACCTGTGCTTCTGGCGGGAGACTTTATTCCTGCCACGTCGTGTACGTGAGCTTTCTAGGATGTCTGAATAAACGGTCTTTTACACCCAAAAAGCCTTTTATTTCTGCTTCTATGGAGATTCCTTACATTGTGGCAGGAATCCGAGTTCATCTAGCTTCCTAGTGCGGGGGACCTCTGGTGTCTCGGCGAGGAGAGGTCGAATATTCCTGGCGGAAGGTGCGGTAGCCCCAAAAGAAATGCGAGCTTTCCCTTCTGAATTTGGAAGGTTTCCGGCGGGAGAAGCAGCGGGTCACCAAAGCTGGTAACTCTTTCCCGATCGTATCGATGCGATTATTTCCCTTACTCCGTTGGGACGAGAACTGACGATCATGTGGACTTCCCATGATGCGTTTGGGGAAGCTGTCTGTGGATCGCGCGCCTGTGGATCGGATATCTGCCCGTTTCCGTGTGGATTACAAACCTCCGGGTAACCTGTCCGCGGAGGAAGGCGGATGCGACCTGCTATCATGCGGCAACACAGGAGGTCCATTGAGCGATTGCTGGACTCGTATTTTGGTGATGCTCCCAAGAATCCACGGTGGCGCTAACACTGGGGCCATGAAGACCACCGTTGAAACCGGGACTATATGGGGGGGGATTGGGGAGGGTATCGTTACCAGCTTCCGATTGGACCCCCCAGATCCCGGATCAGCAGCTGCACCATGAGGTGCCCGATGGAATACCGATTGAACGCGATGTCATGCGTTCTGATGAAGAGGAATCCGAAGAAAGCCTGCATTCCCATCCGGATCTATTCCCCCTCCCATCAAAAGAGAGCTGGGATGAGGAAGTGGGCCGACTCTGCGAGGATGCTCAAGAAGCATGGGCCCGTGAGCGCCAGCTATGGGAAGAGGAACGAGAGCAGCTGCAGCAGGCGCGTGAAAACCTGCCAAGAGACCGGGAACAGCAATTTTGAAATCCAACTTCGAATTGGACCCGTTAGCAAGAAGCGGCGCTGCAGCGGCGGTATATGCAGAACCTATCAGTCCCTTGATAAAGTCCTGGAACACTCGAAACTGGACTTACAGCGTCAGCAGCGAAAGCGTTCAGGCGCTAGCGTGCGCAAAGTGGCTTAACTGCAGCTGTTCAACGAAGAGGCGAACTGGCCAAACTGGAGCGAGCCGGCTTTACATGCGCACCAGGATGCCTTGATTCGCAAGGAGAGAGATTTAACCGCCTTGGAGAGGGAACTGAAGAAGCAACAGAACAAAGATATTTAAGTTGAGAGTCTATGCTGTCACTGGTACAGCCAACGCCAGAGGGGCGACGCTGCTGGGTCCTGCTACTAGCGCATCTGCCACCTTCCAAGGACCGACTTCCGCCAGAACACCAGCGGCACCGGCGTTGTTACCCCCACCTCCACCGATTCCGGCCCCCCCTGCGCCGCTGCCTCAACCTGCGCAACGCGCGCCGCCCCAGCAGGCGCCAAAAGGGCGATGGAGAGAGGATATTACGAACCTCCAATACCTGCCCGTTTCGATGGGACCGCTTCCAAACTTCCCTACTTCATCCCACCTGGCTTCGATGCCCACATGGAGGACTATGGCGATTTGTACCGGTCTGACGCAGCGAAAAAAATGCGAGGACATCCGGTTCCGTCTTAAATTAGGCGACGGCCGACTGGTTTGTGACTCTTTTGAATCTGCAAGATGAGGATACTACGCCGCGGTGCCGGCGTTCCTCAAACGCCTTAAGGGCACAAACTTCCAAGATCCGGGTGCTGAAAATGAAAACCATCCGCACCATCAAATCTATTCAACAAGGCAACCTTTCGTTTGCAGAATTTGCCCGTGAATTTGCGTGCGGCGGCTTTTCGATTTCCCCTCCCTGAGTGGCCTGAGCGCATGAAAATGTGAATACTTCTCCGGATATGTCGGCGGCAAACTTCGCGTGAAAACGGTGTTGTTTCTAATTCCGATCCCCCGCACTATTGCTGGTTGGATGGAACTTGGGATCCCAGGTAGTGTCTCGTTTGGAGTACGCTCGTGCGGGAGGCATGCCCACGCTTAAAACCCACCGCTCGCGACTCCTCAGCCAAGCCCAGCAACCTCTACGAAGACCACCTCCGAGCGCCGTCGCCGAATACGGTTGTCTGATAACTTTTCTGCGGAGGACCGGGTCATCAAGCCTTAACTGTGAAAAAACAGAAGCCAACCGCTCCGGACGCGCGCACCCCATCTGCCAAACCACCACTTAAATCCGGACCGCTAGCGGTTTCGTCTAAAGGCAGTTACCGAAGAAGCGACCCAGAGGAGGGGGAAGCAGCTGTTTGCCTTTCTTCAACCCCCATGGATATGGGTCCGACTCCAGATCGCGGTGAGTGAAGGCAGCGCTCCCATTACGATTCAAGCGTTTCTGGCCAACCATTAAACATGCTGGTATTATGGCTTTCAGCCCTTGTAGATTCAGGGTGCTCCCATTGTTTAATGCATTTAGGTGGCGGAGGAACTTGGTCTAGACCGGATTCTATGGCTAAGCCCATACCATTCACCCAAATGGGCGACGGTCACTCGAGGGTCGAAGGGCGATGGCCCAGTTCAAAGCGCTGGCGGTTCTGCTAAAACCGCTGCGCTGACCATTGGGAGAAAATTAGTTTTATTCTGGCGCCGGTGGTAAACGCTCCGCATAGTTCTGGGCATGCCATGGTTGTTGTTGCATGAACCGAAATTCATCTGGAAAGAAAGGATCTTAGAATTCACTGACCCTCCCTGCGGAGAACACATGAATTGGGGGGAAAACTCCCCTTCTCCTGACATAACCCCCCCCCCTATTTCATCAGCGTTGCACGCTCTAATTACTCCCGATTCTACCGGCATTCCACCGACTTGCCAAGATTTAGCCAGAGCATTTCAGGAGACAGGAATGCGATCAATTATACCCCATAGGAACACTGACTGCAAGAGCATTATTACAGCCAGGGGCGCAACTTTAAGGTGAAATCTACCGCATGAGTCCCAATGAGGAGAAGGAACTTCGAATTGCCTTCGGAGACAAATTTTCATTTCGCTTGAGGGTTCATACGATCGACTACCAAACACACACATGCTGCTCCTGCTTATTGTTTGTTAAAAAAAAAGGATGGGTCTTTTCGCGGGAGCTGCACGGATTACCGAGGACTCAATGCGGTTTCCCTGTCCAATAAGTACCCTTTGCCATTAATCAAAAGGACCTTTTAGATGCATTGGACAAGGGGCGGCATTTTTACTAAGTTGGACTTAAGAGAAGCTTGCTAGGGGTCAGAATTGCGGAAGGCTATGAACATTTGATTTGCATTTAACACGAAATTTGGACAGTATGGAGAATGTAATAATGCCATTCGGGTTAAAGATGGGTAAGCTTTTATGGCCCTTATCAACGAAGTTCTCCATGATTTATTATACAAAGGAGTAGTGGTGGCCGCCAGATGGCGTTTTGATTTATTCACAAACCATGGAAGAGCATGAAGCATTGGTTAGGGAAGTATTGAAGCGCTTGCTCAACAACTCCGCTTTGCCAAACTTTCTAAATGTTGTTTCCACCAAACCTCTATCGACTATTTGGGTTACCGGATCTCTTCCGAGGGGCTAAAAATGGATCCTACTGAGATTGACGCAGTCCTCCAATGGCCTGCCCCTGTCGAAAGGAACTCCAATCTTTCCTAGGGTTTGCAAATTTCTATCGTGACTTTATACCCCAATTCGCTGAACTGACTCTCCCTCTCACAGACCTCTTACGCACTAAGGGTAAAGATCCATAGGCTGCCAAGCCCGGGGACCCCCTTTCTTGGTCTAAAGAATGTCGGGCAACCTTTCAGCACTTTAAATCAGCTTTTACTACCGAACCTATCCTGAAACACCCTGACCCAGATCTTCAGTTTGTGGTTCCGCGTGGATGCCCTCGGACAAAGCAGGGCATCCCTGTTGCAGAGAAATGGAATGACGATAGGCTGGTTCGATGTGCTTGTTTATCCAAGAAATTCTCCGGTGCTGAGGAGAGCTCAGCTAACTGGACTGTAGGGGATAAAGAGACTGCTGACCATCAAAGTGACACTTTCCACTTTGGCGCCACTGGCTGGAGGTAACACTGCCTGGTTTGGTGGGATCTCACAAAAGAGCTTGGCCGCCCTGCCTCAAGATATGTCAGCGAAACAACTCCGTTGGGCCGATTTCTTTTCTCATTTCTCTTTCACTGTCCATTTTTCCCCGGAAAAAAACCAATAAACTGGCTGATATTGATACCGCGCCTACCACCCTGATTGGAACTGCCTTACGGGATATTCCGCGCACTGTTCTCTCCCCCTCCCAGTTGGGGCTGGCGATCACCCGATCTCAGACGTCCACTCCTCCGTCTCCACCCATTCCCAGCCTGGTCTCTCCGCTTTCCTCACGAGGAACTTCGAGGAGGCGGAGCTGCGCGATTTCAGCGGAGGAAGGTGTGCGACTCCCAGTAGCGCCTGGAGAATGGTGTTGTTTGGCGGCGGGGGGATTATTGGTACGTGCGTACTCCCCTCCGTAAGCAGGTTCTGCCGAGGCCTGTCATGATGCCTTCGGCGGAACATTTTAACTTCCTAAAAACTCTGCATTTGGCCCGCCCGTTAATTTTGGTGGCAGCGATGCGCATGGACATCGAGACATATATTAAAGGTTATCTGTTTGTCACGGAAGCCAAGAGCGTTCCGGGAAAACCCCATGAGGATGTTGAAGCCTCTCCCGATTGTACTCCCGCCCCTGGGAGATCATCTCCATGGATTTTATGCGGATTTGCCAGAAAGTCAAGGCAACACGGTCTTGTGGGTGGTGGTGGACTTATTTTCTAAGCAAGCCCATTTCATCCCATGTGCTTCCATCCCCTCCGCTCCTAAGTTAGCGCGTCTGTTCATTCAACATGTTTATCGTCTACACTCATACCCCGTTAAGGTGGTCTCCGACAGCGAACTGAATTCATTTCAAAATTCTGGAAAGCTTTTCTGTAGCAGGTTTGTTGAACGCCTGGCGGTTACCGCCCCCTACCACGTTCAAAGTGACGGTGAGTCAGAGAGAACGAACAGAACCCTAGAGCAGTATTTCTACGTTGTTACACCAGTGATACCACCAAGACAATTGGTCGCGGGGATTAATTCCGTTTGCAGAATGCGCCTATAATAATGCGCGGTTCGCAACGGTACAAAAAAAACCCCATTCGAGGTATTGTCACAGGTCGGTCCTTCCCTCCGTTGCCGCAACTACCTGCGGAAGCGTTGAATCCTCAAGGAGTTTCAACAGTGGATTTCATCTCTGTGGCGAGGGGTGGAAAATGGTCCAGACTGCCTTACAGCAGGCTAAAGACTCCCAAAAACTTCAAGCGGATAAGCACCGCTCGGATTTCCAGTGTGGAAGCCTGGGTGTATTTGTCTACCAAAGCCTCAGAGGCGTGCATATATTTTCAAAACTGGGCAAAAGATTAGGTGGGACCTTTTCAGATTACTAAAGTGATTAATGATGTCACTGCCCGATTGGACTTGCCTAATTCTCTAAGAAATAATATCCATCCTGATATTCCATTCCAGTTTGCTCAAGGAGGCTCCCGTTTCCAATGCCGCAACACGACCAGCCGGAGAGAACCCCACCGACTATAATTGATGGCCACAAGCATTACGAAGTGGACGCCATCCTGGACTCTGGTTTTTAATAAAACTAGCAGCTTTACTATTTGAACTCTTGGGTGGGATATTCCTCTGGGTATAATCAATGGGGTTATTCCGAAAATCTTGACGCCCCCGCCCTCATTGCTGCTTTCCAGCGCACCTTTCCGCACAAACCTGCAAAGATGTCTTTTTTAAGGGAGGCAGAGTGTAAAGGATTCAATGGGGTTGATGAGCGGGTCAGCCGCCTGGCCTTTGGGGGTGGGGGGGGGGGGGGGTGGGGGGGGGGGGGGGTGGGGGGGGGGGGGGGTGGGGGGGGGGGGGGGTGGGGGGGGGGGGGGGTGGGGGGGGGGGGGGGTGGGGGGGGGGGGGGGTGGGGGGGGGGGGGGGTGGGGGGGGGGGGGGGTGGGGGGGGGGGGGGGTGGGGGGGGGGGGGGGTGGGGGGGGGGGGGGGTGGGGGGGGGGGGGGGTGGGGGGGGGGGGGGGTGGGGGGGGGGGGGGGTGGGGGGGGGGGGGGGTGGGGGGGGGGGGGGGTGGGGGGGGGGGGGGGTGGGGGGGGGGGGGGGTGGGGGGGGGGGGGGGTGGGGGGGGGGGGGGGTGGGGGGGGGGGGGGGTGGGGGGGGGGGGGGGTGGGGGGGGGGGGGGGTGGGGGGGGGGGGGGGTGGGGGGGGGGGGGGGTGGGGGGGGGGGGGGGTGGGGGGGGGGGGGGGTGGGGGGGGGGGGGGGTGGGGGGGGGGGGGGGTGGGGGGGGGGGGGGGTGGGGGGGGGGGGGGGTGGGGGGGGGGGGGGGTGGGGGGGGGGGGGGGTGGGGGGGGGGGGGGGTGGGGGGGGGGGGGGGTGGGGGGGGGGGGGGGTGGGGGGGGGGGGGGGTGGGGGGGGGGGGGGGTGGGGGGGGGGGGGGGTGGGGGGGGGGGGGGGTGGGGGGGGGGGGGGGTGGGGGGGGGGGGGGGTGGGGGGGGGGGGGGGTGGGGGGGGGGGGGGGTGGGGGGGGGGGGGGGTGGGGGGGGGGGGGGGTGGGGGGGGGGGGGGGTGGGGGGGGGGGGGGGTGGGGGGGGGGGGGGGTGGGGGGGGGGGGGGGTGGGGGGGGGGGGGGGTGGGGGGGGGGGGGGGTGGGGGGGGGGGGGGGTGGGGGGGGGGGGGGGTGGGGGGGGGGGGGGGTGGGGGGGGGGGGGGGTGGGGGGGGGGGGGGGTGGGGGGGGGGGGGGGTGGGGGGGGGGGGGGGTGGGGGGGGGGGGGGGTGGGGGGGGGGGGGGGTGGGGGGGGGGGGGGGTGGGGGGGGGGGGGGGTGGGGGGGGGGGGGGGTGGGGGGGGGGGGGGGTGGGGGGGGGGGGGGGTGGGGGGGGGGGGGGGTGGGGGGGGGGGGGGGTGGGGGGGGGGGGGGGTGGGGGGGGGGGGGGGTGGGGGGGGGGGGGGGTGGGGGGGGGGGGGGGTGGGGGGGGGGGGGGGTGGGGGGGGGGGGGGGTGGGGGGGGGGGGGGGTGGGGGGGGGGGGGGGTGGGGGGGGGGGGGGGTGGGGGGGGGGGGGGGTGGGGGGGGGGGGGGGTGGGGGGGGGGGGGGGTGGGGGGGGGGGGGGGTGGGGGGGGGGGGGGGTGGGGGGGGGGGGGGGTGGGGGGGGGGGGGGGTGGGGGGGGGGGGGGGTGGGGGGGGGGGGGGGTGGGGGGGGGGGGGGGTGGGGGGGGGGGGGGGTGGGGGGGGGGGGGGGTGGGGGGGGGGGGGGGTGGGGGGGGGGGGGGGTGGGGGGGGGGGGGGGTGGGGGGGGGGGGGGGTGGGGGGGGGGGGGGGTGGGGGGGGGGGGGGGTGGGGGGGGGGGGGGGTGGGGGGGGGGGGGGGTGGGGGGGGGGGGGGGTGGGGGGGGGGGGGGGTGGGGGGGGGGGGGGGTGGGGGGGGGGGGGGGTGGGGGGGGGGGGGGGTGGGGGGGGGGGGGGGTGGGGGGGGGGGGGGGTGGGGGGGGGGGGGGGTGGGGGGGGGGGGGGGTGGGGGGGGGGGGGGGTGGGGGGGGGGGGGGGTGGGGGGGGGGGGGGGTGGGGGGGGGGGGGGGTGGGGGGGGGGGGGGGTGGGGGGGGGGGGGGGTGGGGGGGGGGGGGGGTGGGGGGGGGGGGGGGTGGGGGGGGGGGGGGGTGGGGGGGGGGGGGGGTGGGGGGGGGGGGGGGTGGGGGGGGGGGGGGGTGGGGGGGGGGGGGGGTGGGGGGGGGGGGGGGTGGGGGGGGGGGGGGGTGGGGGGGGGGGGGGGTGGGGGGGGGGGGGGGTGGGGGGGGGGGGGGGTGGGGGGGGGGGGGGGTGGGGGGGGGGGGGGGTGGGGGGGGGGGGGGGTGGGGGGGGGGGGGGGTGGGGGGGGGGGGGGGTGGGGGGGGGGGGGGGTGGGGGGGGGGGGGGGTGGGGGGGGGGGGGGGTGGGGGGGGGGGGGGGTGGGGGGGGGGGGGGGTGGGGGGGGGGGGGGGTGGGGGGGGGGGGGGGTGGGGGGGGGGGGGGGTGGGGGGGGGGGGGGGTGGGGGGGGGGGGGGGTGGGGGGGGGGGGGGGTGGGGGGGGGGGGGGGTGGGGGGGGGGGGGGGTGGGGGGGGGGGGGGGTGGGGGGGGGGGGGGGTGGGGGGGGGGGGGGGTGGGGGGGGGGGGGGGTGGGGGGGGGGGGGGGTGGGGGGGGGGGGGGGTGGGGGGGGGGGGGGGTGGGGGGGGGGGGGGGTGGGGGGGGGGGGGGGTGGGGGGGGGGGGGGGTGGGGGGGGGGGGGGGTGGGGGGGGGGGGGGGTGGGGGGGGGGGGGGGTGGGGGGGGGGGGGGGTGGGGGGGGGGGGGGGTGGGGGGGGGGGGGGGTGGGGGGGGGGGGGGGTGGGGGGGGGGGGGGGTGGGGGGGGGGGGGGGTGGGGGGGGGGGGGGGTGGGGGGGGGGGGGGGTGGGGGGGGGGGGGGGTGGGGGGGGGGGGGGGTGGGGGGGGGGGGGGGTGGGGGGGGGGGGGGGTGGGGGGGGGGGGGGGTGGGGGGGGGGGGGGGTGGGGGGGGGGGGGGGTGGGGGGGGGGGGGGGTGGGGGGGGGGGGGGGTGGGGGGGGGGGGGGGTGGGGGGGGGGGGGGGTGGGGGGGGGGGGGGGTGGGGGGGGGGGGGGGTGGGGGGGGGGGGGGGTGGGGGGGGGGGGGGGTGGGGGGGGGGGGGGGTGGGGGGGGGGGGGGGTGGGGGGGGGGGGGGGTGGGGGGGGGGGGGGGTGGGGGGGGGGGGGGGTGGGGGGGGGGGGGGGTGGGGGGGGGGGGGGGTGGGGGGGGGGGGGGGTGGGGGGGGGGGGGGGTGGGGGGGGGGGGGGGTGGGGGGGGGGGGGGGTGGGGGGGGGGGGGGGTGGGGGGGGGGGGGGGTGGGGGGGGGGGGGGGTGGGGGGGGGGGGGGGTGGGGGGGGGGGGGGGTGGGGGGGGGGGGGGGTGGGGGGGGGGGGGGGTGGGGGGGGGGGGGGGTGGGGGGGGGGGGGGGTGGGGGGGGGGGGGGGTGGGGGGGGGGGGGGGTGGGGGGGGGGGGGGGTGGGGGGGGGGGGGGGTGGGGGGGGGGGGGGGTGGGGGGGGGGGGGGGTGGGGGGGGGGGGGGGTGGGGGGGGGGGGGGGTGGGGGGGGGGGGGGGTGGGGGGGGGGGGGGGTGGGGGGGGGGGGGGGTGGGGGGGGGGGGGGGTGGGGGGGGGGGGGGGTGGGGGGGGGGGGGGGTGGGGGGGGGGGGGGGTGGGGGGGGGGGGGGGTGGGGGGGGGGGGGGGTGGGGGGGGGGGGGGGTGGGGGGGGGGGGGGGTGGGGGGGGGGGGGGGTGGGGGGGGGGGGGGGTGGGGGGGGGGGGGGGTGGGGGGGGGGGGGGGTGGGGGGGGGGGGGGGTGGGGGGGGGGGGGGGTGGGGGGGGGGGGGGGTGGGGGGGGGGGGGGGTGGGGGGGGGGGGGGGTGGGGGGGGGGGGGGGTGGGGGGGGGGGGGGGTGGGGGGGGGGGGGGGTGGGGGGGGGGGGGGGTGGGGGGGGGGGGGGGTGGGGGGGGGGGGGGGTGGGGGGGGGGGGGGGTGGGGGGGGGGGGGGGTGGGGGGGGGGGGGGGTGGGGGGGGGGGGGGGTGGGGGGGGGGGGGGGTGGGGGGGGGGGGGGGTGGGGGGGGGGGGGGGTGGGGGGGGGGGGGGGTGGGGGGGGGGGGGGGTGGGGGGGGGGGGGGGTGGGGGGGGGGGGGGGTGGGGGGGGGGGGGGGTGGGGGGGGGGGGGGGTGGGGGGGGGGGGGGGTGGGGGGGGGGGGGGGTGGGGGGGGGGGGGGGTGGGGGGGGGGGGGGGTGGGGGGGGGGGGGGGTGGGGGGGGGGGGGGGTGGGGGGGGGGGGGGGTGGGGGGGGGGGGGGGTGGGGGGGGGGGGGGGTGGGGGGGGGGGGGGGTGGGGGGGGGGGGGGGTGGGGGGGGGGGGGGGTGGGGGGGGGGGGGGGTGGGGGGGGGGGGGGGTGGGGGGGGGGGGGGGTGGGGGGGGGGGGGGGTGGGGGGGGGGGGGGGTGGGGGGGGGGGGGGGTGGGGGGGGGGGGGGGTGGGGGGGGGGGGGGGTGGGGGGGGGGGGGGGTGGGGGGGGGGGGGGGTGGGGGGGGGGGGGGGTGGGGGGGGGGGGGGGTGGGGGGGGGGGGGGGTGGGGGGGGGGGGGGGTGGGGGGGGGGGGGGGTGGGGGGGGGGGGGGGTGGGGGGGGGGGGGGGTGGGGGGGGGGGGGGGTGGGGGGGGGGGGGGGTGGGGGGGGGGGGGGGTGGGGGGGGGGGGGGGTGGGGGGGGGGGGGGGTGGGGGGGGGGGGGGGTGGGGGGGGGGGGGGGTGGGGGGGGGGGGGGGTGGGGGGGGGGGGGGGTGGGGGGGGGGGGGGGTGGGGGGGGGGGGGGGTGGGGGGGGGGGGGGGTGGGGGGGGGGGGGGGTGGGGGGGGGGGGGGGTGGGGGGGGGGGGGGGTGGGGGGGGGGGGGGGTGGGGGGGGGGGGGGGTGGGGGGGGGGGGGGGTGGGGGGGGGGGGGGGTGGGGGGGGGGGGGGGTGGGGGGGGGGGGGGGTGGGGGGGGGGGGGGGTGGGGGGGGGGGGGGGTGGGGGGGGGGGGGGGTGGGGGGGGGGGGGGGTGGGGGGGGGGGGGGGTGGGGGGGGGGGGGGGTGGGGGGGGGGGGGGGTGGGGGGGGGGGGGGGTGGGGGGGGGGGGGGGTGGGGGGGGGGGGGGGTGGGGGGGGGGGGGGGTGGGGGGGGGGGGGGGTGGGGGGGGGGGGGGGTGGGGGGGGGGGGGGGTGGGGGGGGGGGGGGGTGGGGGGGGGGGGGGGTGGGGGGGGGGGGGGGTGGGGGGGGGGGGGGGTGGGGGGGGGGGGGGGTGGGGGGGGGGGGGGGTGGGGGGGGGGGGGGGTGGGGGGGGGGGGGGGTGGGGGGGGGGGGGGGTGGGGGGGGGGGGGGGTGGGGGGGGGGGGGGGTGGGGGGGGGGGGGGGTGGGGGGGGGGGGGGGTGGGGGGGGGGGGGGGTGGGGGGGGGGGGGGGTGGGGGGGGGGGGGGGTGGGGGGGGGGGGGGGTGGGGGGGGGGGGGGGTGGGGGGGGGGGGGGGTGGGGGGGGGGGGGGGTGGGGGGGGGGGGGGGTGGGGGGGGGGGGGGGTGGGGGGGGGGGGGGGTGGGGGGGGGGGGGGGTGGGGGGGGGGGGGGGTGGGGGGGGGGGGGGGTGGGGGGGGGGGGGGGTGGGGGGGGGGGGGGGTGGGGGGGGGGGGGGGTGGGGGGGGGGGGGGGTGGGGGGGGGGGGGGGTGGGGGGGGGGGGGGGTGGGGGGGGGGGGGGGTGGGGGGGGGGGGGGGTGGGGGGGGGGGGGGGTGGGGGGGGGGGGGGGTGGGGGGGGGGGGGGGTGGGGGGGGGGGGGGGTGGGGGGGGGGGGGGGTGGGGGGGGGGGGGGGTGGGGGGGGGGGGGGGTGGGGGGGGGGGGGGGTGGGGGGGGGGGGGGGTGGGGGGGGGGGGGGGTGGGGGGGGGGGGGGGTGGGGGGGGGGGGGGGTGGGGGGGGGGGGGGGTGGGGGGGGGGGGGGGTGGGGGGGGGGGGGGGTGGGGGGGGGGGGGGGTGGGGGGGGGGGGGGGTGGGGGGGGGGGGGGGTGGGGGGGGGGGGGGGTGGGGGGGGGGGGGGGTGGGGGGGGGGGGGGGTGGGGGGGGGGGGGGGTGGGGGGGGGGGGGGGTGGGGGGGGGGGGGGGTGGGGGGGGGGGGGGGTGGGGGGGGGGGGGGGTGGGGGGGGGGGGGGGTGGGGGGGGGGGGGGGTGGGGGGGGGGGGGGGTGGGGGGGGGGGGGGGTGGGGGGGGGGGGGGGTGGGGGGGGGGGGGGGTGGGGGGGGGGGGGGGTGGGGGGGGGGGGGGGTGGGGGGGGGGGGGGGTGGGGGGGGGGGGGGGTGGGGGGGGGGGGGGGTGGGGGGGGGGGGGGGTGGGGGGGGGGGGGGGTGGGGGGGGGGGGGGGTGGGGGGGGGGGGGGGTGGGGGGGGGGGGGGGTGGGGGGGGGGGGGGGTGGGGGGGGGGGGGGGTGGGGGGGGGGGGGGGTGGGGGGGGGGGGGGGTGGGGGGGGGGGGGGGTGGGGGGGGGGGGGGGTGGGGGGGGGGGGGGGTGGGGGGGGGGGGGGGTGGGGGGGGGGGGGGGTGGGGGGGGGGGGGGGTGGGGGGGGGGGGGGGTGGGGGGGGGGGGGGGTGGGGGGGGGGGGGGGTGGGGGGGGGGGGGGGTGGGGGGGGGGGGGGGTGGGGGGGGGGGGGGGTGGGGGGGGGGGGGGGTGGGGGGGGGGGGGGGTGGGGGGGGGGGGGGGTGGGGGGGGGGGGGGGTGGGGGGGGGGGGGGGTGGGGGGGGGGGGGGGTGGGGGGGGGGGGGGGTGGGGGGGGGGGGGGGTGGGGGGGGGGGGGGGTGGGGGGGGGGGGGGGTGGGGGGGGGGGGGGGTGGGGGGGGGGGGGGGTGGGGGGGGGGGGGGGTGGGGGGGGGGGGGGGTGGGGGGGGGGGGGGGTGGGGGGGGGGGGGGGTGGGGGGGGGGGGGGGTGGGGGGGGGGGGGGGTGGGGGGGGGGGGGGGTGGGGGGGGGGGGGGGTGGGGGGGGGGGGGGGTGGGGGGGGGGGGGGGTGGGGGGGGGGGGGGGTGGGGGGGGGGGGGGGTGGGGGGGGGGGGGGGTGGGGGGGGGGGGGGGTGGGGGGGGGGGGGGGTGGGGGGGGGGGGGGGTGGGGGGGGGGGGGGGTGGGGGGGGGGGGGGGTGGGGGGGGGGGGGGGTGGGGGGGGGGGGGGGTGGGGGGGGGGGGGGGTGGGGGGGGGGGGGGGTGGGGGGGGGGGGGGGTGGGGGGGGGGGGGGGTGGGGGGGGGGGGGGGTGGGGGGGGGGGGGGGTGGGGGGGGGGGGGGGTGGGGGGGGGGGGGGGTGGGGGGGGGGGGGGGTGGGGGGGGGGGGGGGTGGGGGGGGGGGGGGGTGGGGGGGGGGGGGGGTGGGGGGGGGGGGGGGTGGGGGGGGGGGGGGGTGGGGGGGGGGGGGGGTGGGGGGGGGGGGGGGTGGGGGGGGGGGGGGGTGGGGGGGGGGGGGGGTGGGGGGGGGGGGGGGTGGGGGGGGGGGGGGGTGGGGGGGGGGGGGGGTGGGGGGGGGGGGGGGTGGGGGGGGGGGGGGGTGGGGGGGGGGGGGGGTGGGGGGGGGGGGGGGTGGGGGGGGGGGGGGGTGGGGGGGGGGGGGGGTGGGGGGGGGGGGGGGTGGGGGGGGGGGGGGGTGGGGGGGGGGGGGGGTGGGGGGGGGGGGGGGTGGGGGGGGGGGGGGGTGGGGGGGGGGGGGGGTGGGGGGGGGGGGGGGTGGGGGGGGGGGGGGGTGGGGGGGGGGGGGGGTGGGGGGGGGGGGGGGTGGGGGGGGGGGGGGGTGGGGGGGGGGGGGGGTGGGGGGGGGGGGGGGTGGGGGGGGGGGGGGGTGGGGGGGGGGGGGGGTGGGGGGGGGGGGGGGTGGGGGGGGGGGGGGGTGGGGGGGGGGGGGGGTGGGGGGGGGGGGGGGTGGGGGGGGGGGGGGGTGGGGGGGGGGGGGGGTGGGGGGGGGGGGGGGTGGGGGGGGGGGGGGGTGGGGGGGGGGGGGGGTGGGGGGGGGGGGGGGTGGGGGGGGGGGGGGGTGGGGGGGGGGGGGGGTGGGGGGGGGGGGGGGTGGGGGGGGGGGGGGGTGGGGGGGGGGGGGGGTGGGGGGGGGGGGGGGTGGGGGGGGGGGGGGGTGGGGGGGGGGGGGGGTGGGGGGGGGGGGGGGTGGGGGGGGGGGGGGGTGGGGGGGGGGGGGGGTGGGGGGGGGGGGGGGTGGGGGGGGGGGGGGGTGGGGGGGGGGGGGGGTGGGGGGGGGGGGGGGTGGGGGGGGGGGGGGGTGGGGGGGGGGGGGGGTGGGGGGGGGGGGGGGTGGGGGGGGGGGGGGGTGGGGGGGGGGGGGGGTGGGGGGGGGGGGGGGTGGGGGGGGGGGGGGGTGGGGGGGGGGGGGGGTGGGGGGGGGGGGGGGTGGGGGGGGGGGGGGGTGGGGGGGGGGGGGGGTGGGGGGGGGGGGGGGTGGGGGGGGGGGGGGGTGGGGGGGGGGGGGGGTGGGGGGGGGGGGGGGTGGGGGGGGGGGGGGGTGGGGGGGGGGGGGGGTGGGGGGGGGGGGGGGTGGGGGGGGGGGGGGGTGGGGGGGGGGGGGGGTGGGGGGGGGGGGGGGTGGGGGGGGGGGGGGGTGGGGGGGGGGGGGGGTGGGGGGGGGGGGGGGTGGGGGGGGGGGGGGGTGGGGGGGGGGGGGGGTGGGGGGGGGGGGGGGTGGGGGGGGGGGGGGGTGGGGGGGGGGGGGGGTGGGGGGGGGGGGGGGTGGGGGGGGGGGGGGGTGGGGGGGGGGGGGGGTGGGGGGGGGGGGGGGTGGGGGGGGGGGGGGGTGGGGGGGGGGGGGGGTGGGGGGGGGGGGGGGTGGGGGGGGGGGGGGGTGGGGGGGGGGGGGGGTGGGGGGGGGGGGGGGTGGGGGGGGGGGGGGGTGGGGGGGGGGGGGGGTGGGGGGGGGGGGGGGTGGGGGGGGGGGGGGGTGGGGGGGGGGGGGGGTGGGGGGGGGGGGGGGTGGGGGGGGGGGGGGGTGGGGGGGGGGGGGGGTGGGGGGGGGGGGGGGTGGGGGGGGGGGGGGGTGGGGGGGGGGGGGGGTGGGGGGGGGGGGGGGTGGGGGGGGGGGGGGGTGGGGGGGGGGGGGGGTGGGGGGGGGGGGGGGTGGGGGGGGGGGGGGGTGGGGGGGGGGGGGGGTGGGGGGGGGGGGGGGTGGGGGGGGGGGGGGGTGGGGGGGGGGGGGGGTGGGGGGGGGGGGGGGTGGGGGGGGGGGGGGGTGGGGGGGGGGGGGGGTGGGGGGGGGGGGGGGTGGGGGGGGGGGGGGGTGGGGGGGGGGGGGGGTGGGGGGGGGGGGGGGTGGGGGGGGGGGGGGGTGGGGGGGGGGGGGGGTGGGGGGGGGGGGGGGTGGGGGGGGGGGGGGGTGGGGGGGGGGGGGGGTGGGGGGGGGGGGGGGTGGGGGGGGGGGGGGGTGGGGGGGGGGGGGGGTGGGGGGGGGGGGGGGTGGGGGGGGGGGGGGGTGGGGGGGGGGGGGGGTGGGGGGGGGGGGGGGTGGGGGGGGGGGGGGGTGGGGGGGGGGGGGGGTGGGGGGGGGGGGGGGTGGGGGGGGGGGGGGGTGGGGGGGGGGGGGGGTGGGGGGGGGGGGGGGTGGGGGGGGGGGGGGGTGGGGGGGGGGGGGGGTGGGGGGGGGGGGGGGTGGGGGGGGGGGGGGGTGGGGGGGGGGGGGGGTGGGGGGGGGGGGGGGTGGGGGGGGGGGGGGGTGGGGGGGGGGGGGGGTGGGGGGGGGGGGGGGTGGGGGGGGGGGGGGGTGGGGGGGGGGGGGGGTGGGGGGGGGGGGGGGTGGGGGGGGGGGGGGGTGGGGGGGGGGGGGGGTGGGGGGGGGGGGGGGTGGGGGGGGGGGGGGGTGGGGGGGGGGGGGGGTGGGGGGGGGGGGGGGTGGGGGGGGGGGGGGGTGGGGGGGGGGGGGGGTGGGGGGGGGGGGGGGTGGGGGGGGGGGGTGGGGGGGGGGTGGGGGTGGGGGGTGGGGGGGGTGGGGGGGGGGGGGGGGGGGGGGGGTTGGTGTGGGGGGGGGGGGGGGGGGGGGGGGGAGGGGGTGGGGGGGGGGGGCGGGGGGGGGAGGACCCGCGGGGGGGGGGGGGGGGGGGGGGGGGGGGGGGGGGTTGGGGGTTGGGGGGGGGGGGGGGGGGGTGGGGGGGGGGGGGGGGGGGGGGGGGGGGGGGGGGGGGGGGGGGGGGGGGGGGGGGGGGGGGGGTGGGGGGGGGGGGGGGTGGGGGGGGGAATCTAGGTCAGTGTTTCCCAACCTTTTCGAGGTCAGGGTACTGTAAGGAATTCCATAGAAGCAGAAATAAAAGGCTCTTTGGTGTAAAAGACCGTTTATTCAGACATCTTAGAAAGCTCAAGTACACGCAGTGGCAGGAATGAGATCTCCCGCCAGAAACACAGGTTATAACTCCGTCCATCCCATCCCCCCTCCCGGATTCTCATGGGAACGGAGGTCTCATCTCCCTCGCAGAGATAAGGTCTCCGCCGGAGAAGCTGGCCCATCGCCCGGGCTGTGGAATGCACTCAAGGCCAGGCGGCTGCCCTTCTCATCAACACCATTGAATCCTTTACACTCTGCCTCCCTTAAAGAAGACCCCTCCCCCCCAGGTTTGTGCGGAAAGGCGCGGTGGAAAGCAGAAATAAGGGCGGGGGCGTCAATATTTTCGGAATAAACCCATTGATTATACCCAGAGGAATATCCCACCCAAGAGACTAAATATTGTAAGCGTTTGCGATTAAAGCGAGAGTCCAGGATGGCGTCAATTTCGTAATGCTTGTGGCCATCAATAATAGTCGGTGGGGGGTCTCTGGCTGGTCGTGCCAGGTACCTGAAACGGGAGCCTCCTTGAGTAAACTGGAATGGAAGACAGAATGAATGTTACTAAGAGAGCGTAAATCCAAACGGGTAGTGACATCATTAATCAATTTTAGTAATCTGGAAAAGGTCCTACTAATCTTTGGGTCGGTTTGGAAAATTTATGCATCGCCTCTGAGATTTTTGGTAGACAAATACACTAAGCGCCCACATGCAGAGGGAAATCCGAAAGGTACGTTTGTCGCCCTTGCAGCTTTCTTTGGAGTCCTTGTAGCCCAAGGTTGTAAGGCAGTCTGGACCCGATTTCCACCCCTCGGCTAGGGAGGTGAAATCCACTGTTGAAACTCTGGAGGATCCAATGCTTCCGCATGGAGTAGTTGCGGCAACGGTGGGAAGGAAGCGACCAGACATTAAATTTCAAAGGGGTTTTTTTTTGTACCGCTATGAACCACATTGTTATAGGCGTACTCTGCAAAGCTGGAATGAGCTCGCTTTCCCATTTGTCTTGGTGGTAGTTGAGTGTAACAACGTAGTTAATACTGCTCTAGGGTTCTGGTTCCGTTCTCTCTGACTCCACACACGTCACTTCTTTGAATTCGTGGTAGGGAGTGACAACCGCTTGGGCGGCTCCCTCAAACAACCCTGCGGTAGAAAAGCTTTCCCAAGAACTTTAGAATCGAATTCGAGGGCCGCGGTCGGAGGACCACCCTAGCAACGGAGGCGGAGTGTAGGAAGAACGGTAAATATGCTGAATAGACAGACAGAGGCCAAATCAGGGCCGGAGGGATGGGGGGGAAAGCAGCTATGGAATGAAATGGGCTTGCCGGTTTAGAAAATAAGTCCACCACCACCCACAAAGACCGTGTGCCATGACTTTCTAGCAAATCTGTAATAAAATCCATGGAGATGACTTCCCAGGGGCGGGAGGCCACCGGGAGAGGATTCAACAGACCAGGAGGCTTTCCAGGAACGGTCTTGGCTTCAAAATGCACAAACGGAGCAACCTTCAATATCACGTCCTCAATGTCCCTTTGCGCACCGCAAGCGCCACCTAGAATCTGACGGGCGGGCCAAAATGCAGAGTTTTTAGAAAGCCAAAATGTCCAGCCGATGCGGAGCATCGTGGTATGAGCCTCGAGAACCTGCTTGCGGAGGGAGGGAGGAGACATACCAACAATCCCCAGCCGCCAAACTCCATTCTCTCCAAAGCAAAGCAACTGGGAGGTAAGCAGCCACGAGTTTCCGCTGGAGGTTACTTCAGCCCACGCCTCCTCAAGTTCCATTAGGAAAGGAGAGACCAGGAGGCTGGGAATGGGCAATGGAGAAGGAGGAGTGGATGTCTGAGATCGGGTGACAGCCAGCCCCACCTGGGAGGGGTGAGAGAACAGTGCGTGGAATGTCCTGGGGAGCCGGCTCCACCCCCCCTCCCAGTGCGTAGGCGCGAGAACGCATCAGCCAGCTTCTATTGGTTTTTCCGGGGAAAAAAATGGACCGTGAAAGAGAAACGAGAGAAAAGAAATCGGCCCAACGTGAACGTTGCTACTTGCGGACATCTTGAGGGGGGGTGGAGAGGGATGCCAAGTTCTTGCCGATCCGACCAAACTTGAAGAAGAGGTGTTTAGCCCCCTCCAGCCAGTGAAGCGCCAGGTGGAGAGGGAGCTACTTTAAATCAGCCATGATCTCTTTTATCCCCACCGTAGTCCAGTTAAGAGTTCAGCACCAGAGAATTTCTTTGATAGAAATAAGCACACGGAACCAAACCTATCATCTTTATTTCTCTGCAATAGGGCTGCTCCAAGCGCTTTGTCCAAGGCATCCACGTTGAACCTGAAACGGGAGATCTAGGTCAGGGAATTGCTTTCAGGATATAGGTTCAGTGGTAAAAGCAGACTTTAAGAGGCTGAAAGGCTGTTTGGCACTCTTCTAGACCAGGAAAGGGGTTAGCCCCGGGCCCGTGGCGGACGGTGGATCTTTACCCTCTTAGTGCGCAAGAGGAGTCTCTGTGGAGGGAGAGTCAGCTCAATGGTGGGAATTGGGGTATAAAGTCACCGATAGAAATTAGCAAAACCTAGAAAAGATTGGAGTTCTTTTCGGGTGGTGGGGAACCCGACCATTGGAGGACTGCACATCAATCTTAGCAGGGATCCATTTGCAGGCCCTCGAAGGCGCAGATTCAAGTAACCCAAATGATCAATAGAGGTTGGTGGTTGAAGCGAGCACTTGGAAAGTTTGGCAAAGAGGGAGTTGTTTGACAAAGCGCTTTCAATACTTTGAACCAATGCTTCATGTTCTTCCATGGTTTTGTGAATAAATTAAAACGCAATCATCCCAGTATACCACTACTCCCTTGTACAATGAAAGTCATGGAGAACTTCCGTTGATAAGAGACCATAAAAGCCCGGGAGGCCCCACTTAACCTGAGAATGGCATTATTAAGTATTCAAACTGTCGAAAGTTTGTGTTAAATGCAGTCAAGTGTTCATAGCCTTCAGCAATTCCTGACTACCAGTAAGCTTCTCTCAAGTCCAACTTAGTAGAGATGCGTGCTTTGCCCAAGGCGCCGAAAAGGTCCCGGGTCAAAGGCCAAGGGTATTTATTGGACAGGGAGACTGCATTTTGAGACTCCTCGGGTAATCTGTGCAAAACCATACAAAGACCCATCTACTTTGACAAAACAAAACAGGAGACAGCATGTGTGTGTTTGGTATGCCACTGCATGAACCCGCGAGCGAGAGTTCTGGTCTAAGAAGAGCACGTAAGTTCCTTCTCCTCATTGGGACTCCATAATGCAGTAGATTCTACCTTTTGGGCAGTTGCGCCCTGGCTGTAATTTCCAGGATTTTGCAGTCAGTGTCTCTCTGTAGGGTGGCAATCTGATCGCATTCTTATTCTGGAAATACCACATGGCTAGATCTTGGGTACTGCCGGTGGGATGCTTCGGTAGAATCGGGAGCAATCGGGGCTGATGAAGTGGAAACGGGGAGGTGTGTGTCAGGAAGAAGTTGAATTTTCCCCCCAATTCTATTGTGGGTTCCCCACCAGGGAGGGTCAGTGAATTCCAAGATCCTTTCTTTTCCAAAGGAATTTTGGTTCATGTAACAACATTCCTAAGTGGCAATGCCCAGAACTCCATGGAGTGTTTGAATACCACTGGGCCTAGGGGAATAAAATCTAAATTTTTCTCCCAATGAGTCGGCGCAGCGGAGGAGAGGTCCGGTTGCGTTTTGCCCCAGACTGGGCCGGTCCCCTTTTCATCCCGAGAGGACTACCGTCCATTTGGAGTGAAGGGTATGGGCTTAGCCAGGGGATTTGGAGTCTAGGATACAAGCTCCTCCAGCCACCTGGGGCCGCATTAAACAATCGGGAGCAGCCAGAATCCACGAGGGCTGAGGAGCTATGAATCTGAATGGCGAGTCATGCCATGAGGTTGGCTACGAAACAGCTTGGATTGTAATGGGAGCGCTGCCTTGTACTGCACCGCGTCTGGAGTCAAACCCATGTCCATTTGGGGCAATGAAGAAAGGCAAACTGGTTACAAGTCCCCCTCACTCCGGTGTCAGCCTTCGATGACTGCTTTATGAGCCAGAGCCCGTTGGGGAGTTGAAAGCCCAGATTTCGGCATGCTGGTGGCTTGGCAGATGGGAGTGCGCGCTAGCGGCCGGGAGTGGATTTAGCTTCTGTTTTCGGAGCAGTTGGCGGCTAGGTGACCGGGACCTCCGCAGTAAAGACACAATCCTTCCAGCCACGACGGGCGCTTCGGAGGTGGTCTCGACAGAGGGCGAAAGCTGGGCTTGGCTTGGTGGACGCAGTGGTCGGCTTTGGGCGTGGGCGGCCTCCGGCACGCAAGGCGTACTCAAGCGAGACGCTTACTTGGGGATCCCAAATGTAATCCAATCAGCAATGGTGCAGAGGGACCCGAATTAAAAACATCTGTTTCCATCGCAGCTCGCTGGCTAGAGCAGCATCTGAGGTAAGTATTCGCATTTCATGCATCGGAAGGCCACTCTGGAGGGAGTCGAGCAGCAGCACGCACGCAAAATTCACCGGGCAAATTCTCTGCAAACGAGCGTGTTGCCTTGCTGGATAGTTTTGATGAGGTGCGGATAGCTTCATATTTCCTTCCTCGCGACCTGGATCTTGTGAAGCGAGCCCTCAAGGCTTGGAGGAAATGCGGGCACCGTGCGAAAGAATCTTCATCTTGCAGGTGTTCCAAAAGAGTCACAAAACCAGTCGGCTGCTGCCCCATCCAGGAACTGAGCCGATGGTCCCGTATTTTTTCGCGCTCAGACCGGTATATAATCCATCACTTAGTCCTCCATGGTAGCGGGCATCGAGGTTGCAAGATGAAGCAGTAGGGAAGTTTGGAAGCCGGTCCCATCGAGAAAGCAGGCAGGTATTGGAGGTCTGTAGTAAACCCCTTTCCACGGCTCTCATGGGGCCCTTAAAGAAGGGGCGGGCGGGTTCGCATGAGGTTGAGCGAGGCTTGAGAGCAGCGGTTGCGCCAGGGGGGGGCCGGAGATCGGTGGAGAGGTAATTGCAAGCGCCCGGTGCAGCTGGTGTTCCGGTGGGAGCCGGTCTCCAGCAGCGTCGCTTCCCTCGGGCGCCTTCTGTACCCGTGACAGCGTAAACTCCAAAACTTGGGTTGCCCTGGTCTGCTTTGCTTCCTCAGTTCCCTCTCCAAGGCAGCCAGCTCTCTCTCCTATGCGAGTCAATGTATCCTGGTGCGCATGCAAAGCTGCTTTCTCTCGTTCCAATTTAGCCCAGTTCGACCGATTGAACAGCTGCAGTGGAGTTCACTTTGAGTGCAAGCATGAGGCCTGCGAACACTCCTCACGCTTGGATGCCAGGTAAGGTGTCTAGTTTGGAGTGTTCCAGGACTTTACTTCAAGTGGGACCTGATAGATTCTTCATATTATTGTGCCGCTTGGAGCGCATCCTTGGCACGCGGTCCAATTCGGAAGTTGGACTTCCTTTGGCGCTGCTGCTCCCCCGGTCTCCTCTGCAGGTTTTCACGCTCTTGTTGCAGCTATTCCCGTTCCTCTCTTCCCATAGCTGAAGCGTTCCACGTGGCTCCATAAGCTTCTTGGGCATCTCAGCCCATGTCAGCCCACTTTCCTCATCCCAGCTCTCTTCTCGATGGGAGAGGGAACTAGATCCGGCTGGGAGGGGAAGGCTTTCCTCCGGACTCCTCTCGTCATCTTGGACGGCTGTAGGCATCGTGCCCTTACCGGGTGGCTCATGGGGGGGGCATTCCCAGGTCTGCAGCCGGCTGGTCCGGGGATCAGGGGGGGGGTCCCGATCCCGGAAGCGATCTGCAATGCGAGGATACCTCCTCCCAATCCCTGGTATATAGTCCCAGTGTAAGCCACCGGTGGTCTTCTGGATGGGCCCTGCAAGCAGTGCTGCTGTGCTGCACGGTGGTTCTTTTGGGGGAGCATCACCAAAATCACTGCAAGTCCAGGAATCGTTCGTGACTCCTGGGTTGCCGCATGAAGGGCAGTGGTGGCTAGGCCCGTCTCCTCCGTGACAGAGTGTGCATCTGAGGTTTGTAATCCATACGAAAACGGGTAGATATCCGATCCACAGGCTTTCGATCCATAGACAGCAAGCCCCAAATGACTCAAGTAGAGTCCCCATGAGTCGTCTCTTCTACGTCCCTCTGATGCCTCCAGCTGGCAGTGCAAGGGAGCCTTCCGTGCTGATGCGAGGACGGGAAAGAGTCACCAGCTTGGAGGACCCTGCTTCTCCTGCCGGGTTCCTTCCAGATCCAGAAGGGGACAGGTCGGAGACCCTCTTTGGGGGCTAAAGCTCCGCACCTTCCCCAGAAACATCCAACTCCTCTCCCATGCCGAGGCACCAGAGGTCCACTGCACTAGGAATATAGAGTGATTTTAAGTTTCCTGCCACAATGTAAGGAATTCCCTATAGAAGCAGAAATAAAAGGCTCTTTGGGTGTAAAAGACCAAGGCTTTTATTCAGACATCTTAGAAAAGCTCATAGTATTGCACTTGCAGTGGCAGGGAAATGAGATCTCCTGCCAGAAACATATACAGGTTATAACTTCCGTCCATCCCGCATCCCCCTCCCGGGATTCTCATGCTGGAACGGGAGGTCTCATCTCCTGCCAGAGATAAAGGGTCTCCGCCGGAGAAGCTGGCCCATCAGCCTGGCTGTGGAAATGCACTCCAGGCCAGGCGGCTGCCCTTCTCTATCAACACCCATTGGAATCCTTTGCAGGTAAATCCCTCTGACCTCACCTCTTCATATCTCCACTGCAGGTACCCTGCCACCACCCTCCCACCTTCTCCTCCCATTGCCCCTGCTTGCCACACACCCCACCTTCCCCTCCCAGGGTGAAGGGAAGCACTTGGGGTGGTGGTGGCTGCTGACCTTGTGGCAGGCCCTGCCCCATGGGCCAGCTCCATGTCCTTGCTGGCGCCGGTGGGAGACACCACAAAAATGAGGGGGGGGGCGGTGGTAGTGTTGCCGCGGTACCCCTGGGACATGCTCACAGCACCCCAGGCTACCACAGAATCCTGGTTGAGAATGGCTGATCTAGGTATTCATTTGAGGCATCCTTGCCTACCCTTCCAGATAAATTCACTGCTCCCCCACCCCCCATCCCCCATCCCCACCCCCCAAAAAAGGCAGCTTGGGACTCATAGAAAGTCTTATTGTAGCTTGCAGGGTCTTTGTTCTTTACTGCCCACAAATGGCTGGGCTGCCTCACTTTTATGATTATTCACTTCTGTGATGTCACCATTGGTGTCTATGACCTGTTTATGTTAAGCAGTAAAAGGCGACTTGGGGCCTGGGGGCCAGGAGGACACATGCACATTTCTTTGGGTAAGTAGAACCTGGTCTCCATTTCTGGGACACTTCGATTCATGATAAAACCTGGCCTGGTTTAGTGGCTCAGGCGTCCATGTTTGAACAAAATCAGGAAACAGACTTCCAGGCTGTTTCACTTCAGATTGAGAGAGAGAGGGAGAGGTCATGTTTCAAACACTGTTCCTGGCTTTAGCCTGGTCCTTGACCTAATTAACTACATGTAAACATATTGGGGCATTCCAAAACCTCCTTCTGTGGCCCTAAATGGTACAGTCCAAGAGTCTACCCTGTGGTAGAAGTGGAAGATGGGGACTCCTGCCCTCTAATCCTTGGGTTATGCAGGATCTTAGCTCAATGACAAAAGTCTGGTCTCTGTACTAATTCTCTAATTGCACATGTTGGTTTAGGGCAAAGGAGGATGTCGGGCTCCCAGTACCAAACACGGTCCCTGACCCGCTTTCAGCCATCTGGTTTCATGGGAAAAGGTGATTCTGCCAAAGGACTTTTCAGCAGAGAAATGGGTCCATTGCAGCGCCAGCTTAGGCTTGGGGAATACGACTTACTCAAGTTTGCCCCCATGTTGGAAAGTGAATTTCTGCAGGTAACGGATCGCAGGTTGAATTTGGTTGGAAGGAACATGCATTTTTAAAACCTCTACAGTCTCTTAAAGGGCTCAGAGCAGAACATGGGAAATTCCGCCGTGACTGATTTCTTACTGGTGCTTCTTATGAGATCTTACCAGCTTTCTTTCCTGCTCCCCACCCCATCACAGGCTGAATACCTATCATGGTTGCTTAACACCTGTGATTCACTCTTCTCCTTTCCTTAAAAAGCTGATAGAGAGGAGAAATGAGATGTCCACTGGTTAGGTTTCTGAGATGAAGATGGACTTCCCAGTTTATTGATCTGCCCTGCTTCTCTCCCTTTAATGCAGGGGTGGGCAATTATTTTTTCCATGGGGCCTCATAAGAAACAGAAAATATTGTGGAGGGGCGGGCCAAAAGGCAGAAGGAGGCACTGAGAGCCCACTGAAGCCGTGCAGCCAAGGCAACCGGCTCTGCCTGCGGGAGACTTCTCAAAGGCGCCTTTGCTCCTCAAGGCAGAAGGGCGAGATGCATTGTGAAAGCCCCACAGAAGCCAGCAGCCAAGGCAACCAGCTTCTGCGGGGCTTTCAAAGACGCCTCACTCCTGTGCACTACTGACAGGGGGGCCAGTCCAGGGTCTCTCCGGCCGGGCGGATGGCAGCCCACCAGGCCAGAGAGTAATGCCCAGGTCTGCTTTAATGGCATCCCTGATATACATAGGCTCATTCCGCACATGCAGAATAATGCACTTTCAAACTGCTTTCAGTGCTCTTTGAAGCTGTGCGGAACAGCAAAATCCACTTGCAAACAGTTGTGAAAGTGGTTTGAAAATGCATTATTTTGCATGTGCGGAAGGGGCAATACACACACATTCTAGGGTTGCCAGCTCTGAGCTGGGAAATACCTAGAAATTTGGGGAAACGGAGTATGTAAAGATTAGAGTTGGGGTTTGGAAGAGACCTCAGCAGGGTATAATGCTGTAGAGCCCACCCTCCAAAGCAGCCATTTTCTTCAGGGATATGGATCTTGATCATCTGGAGATCAATTATAATAGCAGGAGATCTCCCAGTTTCAACAGACATAAAATGATCATGGGATACAAGGCACTAGGCTGTGGGATCCCTGTGGGATCCTGTAGGGCCCATAAGATGGAGTTGATGCACCAGGAGTTCCATTGAGGACAGTTGAGGACAGTTTTCCACCACCTATTAGCACGCCACCGGTTTTTGACACCTGTCTGGGATTTTGATGGATGGATGCCGAATGATCATGTTTCATTCTGATATGTGAGCTAGGATGCTATTTTATGGATTGTAATTTAATGTTTTGTAAGTATCTTTTATCACTCTTTATAGATTGTTTTATTGAATGTTGTGAGCTGTTCTGGACCATGTGACCTATGGGAGGGGTGGAGTATAAGCCTAAAACTAAATAAATTGATCAATAGATTTCTGACCTAAACAGCTGTCGTGAATGAACCCCAGAAACACCAAATTCACACCCACAGAATTTCTCCATGCATTGAGCTCCGTAGGTGTGTCTCCTGCACTGTGGCCCTCAGCAGGGTCCCATACCCACTACCTGAGGGTTTTGCTTATTTTGCCTTATGACCCAGCCACCTATGCCCTAACTTTTCCTTTTCCTCTGCAGGTGAGCAAGCGGGGAGAAGTGATTGACGTCCACAACCTAGTCGAGACCATGACCGTAGCGGTAGCCTGCACAAATCTCCTGCAGGAGACCCCAGATGTGCTGCTTTTGGCCCGCCCCGTCTTCCCCTCTGAAGAGCACCTGCCGCCACTTAAAAATCTGCTGTGCCAGTACCCACCACCTAAGGCACTTGAACTCACCAGGTGGGCCCATTCTCCTCACCATACTGACAGAAACAGAGATAGCATGCCTGCCTCCCAGATCACCTAACAGAAATACAGGTACCAGCCCCCCGTTTCGTGGGCAGAGGGGCCACCCTTTCGGCAGGCAGAAATCAACAGAGGTTCAGTTCTAGGCTAGTGTATTTTCCTTGAGCAGGCAGAAGCAAGCTTGGAAGCAGGCCAGGAGCCTGGTGAGACAAAGAGCTTCAAGGCTTGGGAACTGGCTGGAAACTAGGCCCTGTGTCTAGAAGCACCAGCATTTCTTTTCACTTAGATTTGCCAGCTGTCCCTGACCTATCCCAGTTCCGCAGGGCCTGCAAGACAAAGATATACCACCAGGCCTACGGTTGAGGGCAGCAGTGGGATTTCCAGCAGAGACGGCCTCCTTCTTCCTCTTCTCTCTTTCTCTACTTCTTCCCTTTAATTTCGTTTTAGAATGGATTAAGGCACCATTGGTGTTTGTTGAATTGGGAAATTGATTCAACAACAACCTTTATTAGGCATATAAAATAGGCTCTAGCACAGTGTTTTCCAACCTTTTCGACGTCACGGTACCCTTGACCTCACTCTTCATATCTCACAGTACCCCTGCCATCCTCCCCCCACCTTCCCCTCCCAGTTCCCCTGCTTGCCACCCCCCACCTTCCCCTCCCAGGGTGAAGGGAAGTAGGGGGGTGGGGGGGAAGTGGCTGTTGACCTTGCAGCAGGCCCTGCCCCCTGGGCCATCTCCATATCCTTGCTGGCGCCGGTGGGAGACACCACAAAAATGAGGGGGGCCGGTAGCATTGCCGCGGTACCCCTGGGACATGCTCACGGCACCCCAGGGTACCACAGAACCCTGGTTGGGAATCGCTGCTCTAGTATGTTACCAGGCATTTGTAATGTACAAAGCAAGAGTCAGATCAAAACAGACAGAAGAACTGTGTCTAGCATTAAACGTTACTTACAGAGGTCCATCACTTGTAAGATAAATTTAGCTACTTTTTCCAAGAGCATGACGTCTGAATAAGTTTAACAGAAGTCCCACGACAAAAGTGTCAGTCTCATAGATTTGTCTAGGACCAGCCAAGGAGAGAAATTCTTGATGCAAACTGTTAATTTTATGATTTTGTGCATTTTTTATTAACATATTGGACACCACCCTGAGCCAGTAATAAATAAATATTATTTATTTATAATCTGAGTTATAATTTACTTATAAACCAAATTACAAATAAATATAAGTGACACTTTCCTCCTCGTGGGTATCCACCAACAGATGTTCATCTAATCCCTAGGTTTGCCAAACTCCAGGTGGTGGCTGGGGGTCTGCTATTACGGCTGATCCCCAAGCGAGAGATCAGTTCACCTGGAGAAAAGGGCTACGTCGGAAGGTGGACTCTAGAACATTATGCCCTGTTGAGGTATCTTCCCTTCCCAAACCCCACCTTCCTCAAGGCTACATCCCCTAAATCTCCAGGTATTTCCCAACCAGGAGCTGCAAATTTACTGATTTCTCCTGGGTGTATGTGTGGCAGGAGAGGGAAAGTTTTCAAGGTGTTGCTTCTATTATGTGCAAAGCACTGTCCTGTGCAGTTATGGGGCAAAGCTCCATGAGTAGACACCTACGTGAGGCTGAGCCAGTTTGTTTAACAGCCATGATGGTCCTTGAATACTAGCTGCCAGACAGACATTACCAGCGTGGCGTGGGTGATATGCAGGAACCCCCTTGTTAGTTTACATTTGTGCAAGCAGGAACAGTGGACTGGCTTGGGCAGTTAGCTGGCACAAAGGGACTTTTAAGAGACTTTTAAGAGACTCAAGGGTTCATTGTTGTTCTGGGAGTCTCTCCTTTGCTATCACCGGCTGCTTCCATATGGGACGATTACTTGTTCTGTTCTCGTGGCACTGGCAACAGGAATGAAGCTTCAGCATGGAGGTATTCCCTGCAGTATCACTTCACACTGTCAAGTGCTTTTAGTTTTTCTTCATATTTCATTGCACTGCTATAACAATTGCTATAGTGCAGTGATACTATAGCAATATGTTCATACACTATAGCAATACAACACTGCTGCAGTCTATATTGATTTTTTAAAATGGTCAGTAAAAAGTGAGCCAGTGTTGGGGGCTGGGGTGTGTGTGGATTGGCCACAGTGTGAGGGGAGATGATGCCAAAGTATAGGAATCTATACTTTTGTATCCAGCCAGTGTGTTTTAGAACCAGAATGGAATAGCGGTTAAGAGTGGTGGACTCTATCTGAAGAATTGGGTTTGATTCCCCACTTCTGCAAAGGTGTGGTGGACTTCTATCTGGTGAACTGGATTTGTTTCCCCACTTCTCCTCACAAAGCCTGCTGGGTGACCTTGGGTTAGTCACAGTTCTCTCAGAACTCTCTCAGCCCCACCCTGTCACATAGGGTGGCTGTTGTGAGAAGAGGAAGAGAAGGAGTTTGTAAGCCGCTTTGAGACTCCTTACCGGAAAGAAATGCAGGGTATAAATCCAAACTCTTCTTCCTCATACTTCTCTCATGCCTGGGCTGATACCACATGGGGGTGTGAAACTGCAAACCCTATAATAGAAGGAGTGGCTTGGAAGCAGGTAAGGAGAGCATTCTTTTTTGGTTGCGCTGTTGCGTCTTAAAGAACAAAATCCACCTACTGCTGTCCCCTGCTGGCACCACCCATCCCTACTTACTTCTCCCTCTTCACATCAGTGCGGAAACATCAATCCAATAAGAATATGTTTGCTTGTTCTGGATTGGGAAATATTTGGGTGCGGAGCCTGAGGAGGGTGTAATTTGGAGAGGGGAAGGACCTCAGCTGAGTATGTTGCTATGGAATCCACCCTCCAAAGTGGCCATTTTCTCCAGGTGAACTGCTCTCTGACCCCTGGAGATCTGTTGTTGGAATCCTTGGAGATCTCCAGCTACCACTGTGTGATTGGCAAGCCTAAACAAGAATCTCACTGGGTCCTCTGGCAGCCCAGCAATTCCTCATTTTCCTTCCTCCAGCCCTCAGTTGTTCCAGAAAAAGAGCTGGAGCAAGGCAGTGGGCAAGAAACACAAGGAATACAGTCCTTCCCACCACTTACGCTTGGATGTGCTGCCACTCTCTAGCGCTTGAAAGTGATTTCTGCCGGGGGGTCATGTTCCCCATCTCCGTTTCTTCAGCACCCCAAGAAATGATGCCAGCTGAGGGCTGATGAGAGCTGGGCTTCAGGAGTTGAGGCGGCTCGCGTTGTCGCCCGCCGGATTCTCAGTGGGGAGGCTGGCTGGACCCCGCGCTATTTGGGGAGAGTAGCGCGCAGCAAACGGTAAGTGGGGAAAGGGCCAACAATGTAGAGCTGCCATTTTGAAGGCAGTGCTAAACCCTCACCATCTGGATTGGTTACAGACAGACCTTTCACATAACCAGAGACACTATTTATACTGTAAGTTAGAGCAAAGTCAGCTTTAAGTCAGCTTTAAAGGAAAACCCTAGAAATCTCATTTGCCATGCTTGGAAAGAGCATAGAATGGTGTAGCTGCTTCCAAATAAAGTGGGTCATGCTGTGCTCCACTTGAGGAAAAATCTTGTGTTGGAAACAGCCCTGCTTTGGTATGATCTTTCCTGGAAGATCATATCTAGAATCGGGTTGGGGAACTATTGCAAGAATTGTTGCAGGAAAACCTTCATGTGGAAGCAATTGTTTGAGTGAACACTTGCTAGTTGGGAAAGTAGAGGAAATACAAAAGAATAGTTCCAAAGGAATCATCAGGTTAGTCTGTTACAGCAAAAATAAATCACAAATCTACAAAACAGCAGGATTCATTTAGCAGGATTAATTCTCTCCTCAGTGCTGTTTGACATCTATAAGCACCTTTGTTGCCCAGCTAGTTAAGATCTTGGGGCTGGATTGCCATCAATATATGACACCCAGCGATATCTGTTGATCCCAGAATTTGGAGGTTATAGTGGTGTGGTTGAAGCAGAGCCACCTAAAATTGAACCCATCAAAGATGGAAATCCTGTGACTGAGTTAGGGATATGGAGCGCATGAGGAGATACAACTTCCAACTTTCGATGGAGTGCAATTGGTTCTGGCCGCCTCCATTTAGAATTTGGGTGTGACTTTGCGTCCCTGTCATTAGAACCCAGGTCATAAATATGGCAAGCCTGGAAGTTGACCCCTTATTTGTCTCATACTGCCCTGGCCACAGTAATTGAAGCAATGATTATTTCTATACTGGACTACTGTAACTCACCCTTTGCAGGACTGCCCTTGAAGTTGCTCTGAAAACTACAATTGGTTCAGAATGCTGTGGCATGTATTTGGGACAGGCCCTTTCCGCGCATGCAGAATAATGCACTTTGAATCCACTTTCACAATTGTTTGCAAGTGGATTTTGCTATTTCACACAGTAAAATCCAGCTGCAAAGTGCACTGGAAGTGGATTGAAAGTGCATTATTCTGCATGTGTGGAAGGGGCCTTAGAGACCACGTATACAACCTTTGCTCTGCTAGCTGCACTGGCTCCAGATTGAATACCAGATCAGGTTCAGAGTTTTGTTACTTTCTTTCAAAGCCCTTGGCCATGCTGGCAAGGGCTGAATGGGAATTGTAGTCCATGAACATCTGGGGTGCCATAGGTTGGCCACCCCTGGTCTAGGACCTTCATATCTATGGGACTGCCTCTCCCTATACATGCCTCAGAGAGCATTGCACTCAGCTGATAACAATCTTTTAGTGGTCCTTGGCTCCAAAATTGTCCAGCTGTCCTCAAGCAGGGCAAGGGTCTTTTTGGTTCTGACCTCCAGCCAGGTGGAACTCTCTGTCTGATGACACCCAGGCCCTGTAGGACTTAGCTCAGTTCTCCAGGGCCTGTAAGATGGAGATGCTTTGCCAGTCATACACAGGTGGACAGCAGTGGTTGTATATAGATCAGCTGGCCTCCTTCCCTTCCCTTATGTTCCCTTCCTCCCATCCTTCACAGTCTGGTCCTTCATTTCTTCCCCTCCTTTGTATCCCCTTTCTTCTCTCCCTTTCTTTTTCTGCTCATTTCCCCCTCACTAATTCCCCCTCTCCTACTCCTTCATCTACTTTTTGAGCCAGTGAGCTCTCATCGTTTGGCTGTCTACTATTTATTGTTAGACCAGTTCTCACTTACACAACGACAGGGTACCAACTTAATCTTTAAATTATAATTTGGAATTTTATAATGTTAGAGTGGAACTACGTTTTAAATGTATTCAGTGTTTATATCATACGTATTGACTGCTTGAAGCTACTCTGAACTGGCTTTTCTGGGCAAGGTGCAGAGTAGGAATCAAACAAACAAATAAATCAGGTGTTCTAATGTTGTGTTAAATGTGGGGGGATAAGAATGGGAGGCCAGTTTATGTATAGACTGACACTGCCATCAACCATAGGCCTCGCAGAACAGGCTACAACCCACAAGGCCCAAGTCTCATTAGAACCAGGCTGCGCGTTCTTAAAGTGTAACCCACCTCAAGTCCAGCAAGTCCAGAGAGTAAGTTGCACATAAAGGTTTCTTCAGTGATATCCTTACCACCTTCTTCCTCCTTCACCCCAGACTCCTTCCTTTACATTTTGTCAAGATTACGATTCACAATCAAAGGAAGAGGCAGCTGCGATTCAAGCTAGCGAGCGGACGGGCCTTCTACTTGCAACTCTGCTCTCAGCCTGACCAACAAGAGGACCTCTTTGAGTTGTGGGTCAAAGTCGTGGACTTGCTGCACGCCCCCTCAGAGCAAAGATCCAAGATACAGGACATGACCAGAGACCCTAAGGAGGCTGCAGCTCAGAGACCAGAGGTTTGCTTTTACTGTTTATGATGGGTACACCAATGTCAATATCATCAGGCCATCCACCTGAGACGTCTCCTAAAATCTTTTTAAACAATTTTTTTACAAGAACCTTTATTGGCATAGTTATAATATACCCTCCCCAAAGAAAACCATAAAAAAGAACCTCTTAATAACAGAGTGACCCTACAAAATTAGAAAGAACTGAGCTATCCTTTAAAGTGTATGATTTCTAGTAAAAATTTGGCCACCAATTCACAAATTACAAGATCAGAATTATTTAACAAGTATAAGATCTTTGGGGTATCTGGTATCCTATCACAGTTCAAAAAAAGAGTATTTGCATATTCTCCCCTAATCCCCTAGTGCAAAGTTTCCAGCTAATTTGAGTTGCACCCTCTTTTTTTTAATCTACCGTTTTAAATGGTAGATTTAAAAAGCAGGTTTAAAAGTAGAGTTAAAAGTAGATTTTAAAAAGTAGATTTTAAAAAGTAGATTTAAAAAGCAGCGCTGAAGGCAGAACATGAAACCTAGCTATTGATATGGCTTTTAAAAAACATTTGTAAAATGTTTTCAGTCCCCCTCTTTTGTCCACACTCACTCCACTGGAAATGATTCCTGGTCACCTTTTTGTGATTTTTCCTCTTTTTTGGAGTTCTGTGTTGAATCAGTGCTTCAATGCTTCATAGCCTCGGGGCGCATTTTATACTCCTTGTATACTCGATGCTTCAAAGATTACCCCCCCCCCACACACACACACACACAATTAAAGAAGAAACAGAAAAATGCTGCAAGTAAACGGGTGAGGGAGAATGGGGGTAAGCTTAGAAGATGGCACTGAGGAGGAGGGGAACAGAGAAGCATGGGGACCGTACTCATTAGATTGCACAGCAATTGACGATGTTTTCAAAACGTTTCAGGCAGAGAATCCTTTAAAAGGGGATTCAAGTTTGTGAAGGAAAAGCTCCTGGTGGGTCCTGCTGCCTCTTAAATAGCAGAACACATGAAGGTGCCTTATCCTGAATCAGCCCCGTGGCATGATAGGGTGGGTATTGCCTACTCAGACTGGCAGCAGCTCTGCAGGGTCCGGTCCTTGTAACTGGAGATGCTGGGGACTGAACTTGAGACCTTCTGCATGCCAAGCAGATGCTACGCCACTGAGCCACAACCCCTCCTTTGAAAGAGATGGCCAGAAAGGAAGGTGGGACCACAGGGAGATAAAGGAGGAGACAGAAAGTCAAGGAGCAGGACAGGAAGAATACCCAATGCGGCCTAGGAAGGGTGTGGGATTGGCCGTGACCCCAAGGCCCTGATTGGTGGGGATGGCAAAGGGAGGTGGGTTGGGGCAATATAAAGGTCTGGAGAGGAAGCTGGTCTGCATTCCTAAAGATGGGGAACTGCGTGGATCAGGAGTGAGAGGCAACATATGAGTCCTCCAACTTCTGAGGGGTGAGCATAGTGATAATTAATGTAATCAATAGATAAATACTTTATTTTCAGTCAATGACCGATTAAAAAAAAACCCAATAACAACAGCTGGACTAAAAAGAATAAAATACAAATATCATACATGTCGTTATAAAATCAGTCAATCCATAACATCGATTAAAATCTTAAAATTCTAACATTTACAATTCCCTCCCCCACTCCAGAATTAATTAAATAAATGCATAAGCAGCAGAGCTCCTGGGCATATGCAGAAGAAAGATGGGTCTACCTTGCAGAGTCGAGATACAATAGAAGAAGCAGTTGGGTGGTGCAGTGGACATTCTTAATATTGAGTAGAAGTGTTGCCAGGGCTTACTTTCCCATAATCTTTTTCCCTGCAGAGCCCCAGTTTCATTAACTTGACAGACACAGTGAGCATCCAAACTGTCTACTCCTTCTCCAAAGCACCAAGCCCCATGCCAGAGGACACCACAAGCAGGCGGAGTCTGAGCGTATCCCTGACGAGCCAGCATAGCACCAAGGGCCCCCACGTTTCACCCATCATCATTCAAGAAAAGACTTCGGAGTCTGGCAGCTTCCCTCCCTCTGATGACACAGGGTCTCAGGAGGCTTTGGAGGGAGCCCCCGACCACCAGCACCTCAGCCCTATTGAAGAAGTGGATTATGAGAGCAGCCCTCGGTCAAGCAGGTACCTGAGAAGCAGCTGCGGGGTGGAGGGGCTTGGATTTACCCTGAAGCCATAATAGCTACGATTGCCAGCTCTGAACTGGAAAATTCCTGGGGGTGGAGCCATGGGGGAGATGGGGCATGGCAAGGGACTTCTGCAAGTTATAATATCACAAAGTCCTCCCTCCAAAGTGGCTATTTTCTTCAGGAGAATAGATCTCTGTCATCTGGAGATCAGTTGTGATTCCAGGAGATCCCCAGGTCATACCTGGAGGCTGGCAACCCTGTAACAGTCCCAAGAGCAAAACAAACTTAGCATAGGGAGGCCACTTAGAGATGGGCAATAGAGACAGGCAATAAGAGAGGAATTTGACTCCACTAACCATCCAAGTAGACAGTTGGTAGAGGGGTCTGAGAGCAGAGGAGCCAGGGCTGGGAGGCTGCATTGAGGAGGGGGTTGCATCCCTATTATGCACAATTGTAGTCTGGGGTCCTCAACCTTTATATGCCTGTGGACACTTCTGAAATTCAGATAGTGTGGTGGGTACAGGCACAGTATGGCTCCCACAAAATGGCTGCTGCAGCAGCTGACCTTCGGTCACACAGTGAAGATCCTTGTGCTGTGCTAGCAACTGCTGCCAATGCAGCATTTTAAAAAATCTGCACAGCCAATTGAATTTCCAATAGGCAGTCACAGGCTGGGCAGAAGCTCCACTCTCCGCCCACTTTCTCAACACACTTGGTGGACACAGGAAAGGTGTTGGTGAGCAACGTGGTTGGAGACTCCTGTCATAGTCAAGCCAAGCGTGGAACATACTCAGCTTTTTGTAAACCAAACACTGCAGAAACTTGGGAGCAGGATCCTGAATCCCAAGGCGAAAGATGTGCCATTTAAAATATGCTGGTTTGAAATATGTGTTCTTTGGCCTTGAGTTCATCCATGGGGCAAGGGGGACAGAATATAAGGTACAATAGGACCAAAGGGATGGGTTGTCTGACAAGGACTGTTCTTTCAGAAACACCAGTAAGAGCAGAAGAAGAAGAAGCAGTAGCAAATCTCCCCGGAGAGGTAGGAGATACCAACCATTGTCCCCTCAGAACCACCAAGTTGTTGATTTCTACTGCTAATCACCAGTCTCAGTCAAATATTTCTAGATCACTCACCCCCTTCCTGCCTTGAGAAGTTTCATTCAAAACTAGGCTTTCCAGGTCCTCCCTGGCCACGGGTGGGGGGGAGGGGGAGGGTTGACATATCCAGGTTGAGAAACTCCTGGAATTTGAGTATGGAGCCTGGGGAAGACGGGGCTCTCAGTGGGGCACAATGCCATAGAGTTTTCCCTCCAAAGCATCCATTTTCTCTAGGGAAACTGATCTCTGTAGTCTGGAGATGAGCTGTAATTCCACGGGATCCCCAGGTCCCACCTGAAGGCTGGCATTTCTGTCCAAAACAGACTTATGAGCTGTCACTGCTACCCACCCAAAGACTCTAGAAATTTTCACAACGGTCCACGATCGCATCCAGGTTCAACACTTCAAATATTCTCCAACCATTGTTTGGTCCAACATCAGGAGTCAACCGATATTGTTTGACGTTGTTTAATACTGTTCAATTTTGTACTTTGGTATTTTGTTTTATGGGGTTTTTCTGGTGTTTTTATACTGTGTGGAGCTATTTAATGTTGGTTCCATGGTAATGTTCAGTTTTGTAAGCTGCCCTCTGAGATCTCCATATAGGGTGGGATATAAGTTCCATAAACAAACAAACAAACGGGTTCCCAACTCTCTCTCATAACTCTTTTTTAGTGTTCCTATAAGATTCACTCAGCTCCATCCCTTCTCTCAGGATGCGCTCACCCTATCTAAATTTCATTTTGTGGGAGGCAATGTCCTATGTGCCCTGACCTGGATAGCCCAGGCTAACTTGATCTTGTTCCAGGTCGCTCCGAGACTTGGGAAACCCCCTCGCTCGCCCTGCCCTGGGGTGGTGTGATTCAGCTGGTTCGACGAACTAAGGAAAAAATTAGCTACCAGTTTGGCCGAACTGGTGCAAGCTGGCTGAATCCCACCACTGGCTCCATCCTTCCCTCAGGATGCCCTCACCCTACCTAAATCTCGTTTTGTGGGAGGCAATGTTCTATGTGCCCTGACCTGTATAGCCCAGGCTAGCTTGATCTCATCAGATCTCAGAAACTAACTAGGGTCGGCCCTGGTTAGGGCTTAGATGGGGGACTTGCAAAGAATGCCAGGCTTGTGATGCTGAGGTAGACAATGGCAAACCACCTCTGAATGTATCTAGCCTTGAAAACGCCAACAGGGGTCACCATAAGTCTGATGTTACTAGGGAAGGACAAAGGTAGTTCCCCTGTGTAAGCAATGGATTGTTACTGACTCGTGGGGTGA
This sequence comes from Sphaerodactylus townsendi, assembly GCF_021028975.2. Lineage (NCBI taxonomy): Eukaryota > Metazoa > Chordata > Lepidosauria > Squamata > Sphaerodactylidae > Sphaerodactylus > Sphaerodactylus townsendi. The sequence goes on along the minus strand of NC_059439.1, from coordinate 10,094,057 downwards.
TATCACATGATGATGTTTACTAGGCAGAGACTAGCTGCATGGGATATCAGTTGCCATTGTTTTCCTGTGGTCAGTGGCTTGCAATCAGCACAGTAAGCTCAAAAGTTCAGTTTACTGACCTCGGCAGGATGGAAGGCTGAATCAACTATAAGCCGGCTACCTGAAATTGACTTGGGACTGAACTTGGGTCATGAGCAGAGGTTTGACTGCAGATACTGCCGCTTACCATTCTGTGCAATGGGGCTCCAGATATGACTAGGTAGCAAAAATTTAAAAAGCATTCTATGTTTTTCTTAAGAGCAAGTCCCATTGGACTCCGCAGGGCATATTTTCAACTAAAACAGCATAGGATTGGCCAATCAATGTCCTCTCAGATCTGAGTCCCTTTTCTCTCTGTCTTTTGGTTTCTCTGCAGCTGCTCACCGGAAGCCCAGCAAAATCCTCTCCCTGATCAGGTCTTGCTCTTGGGGCAGCCAGAAGAGAGGAAATCGGGAGGCCAAGACCAAAGGGAAGAAACGCTAAATGAAGACCTATGCCAGAGGAACCTCCATATCCTCCTCACTATTATAAAAGAAGCTGGTTATAAGAACAAGTCTGGCTTTGGGGGTCAAAGCACAGGGACAAGGACAGAAGAGTCATGCCTCAGTGGCAGAGCATCTGCTTTGGCATTCAGAGGGTATAAAGGACTGGGCAGTAGATGATGTGGAAACGCTCCACCTCCCAGTCTGCAGAGCTGCTACCAGACTGAATACACAGTACTATGCTTGAGGGGTCTGATTCAATACAAGTCTGCGTCGTGTGTGGCTGTGCGTGTTCAAAGAATGGGACATGAACTGCGGTTTGACATCAACATTCAGGGGCTTCAGAAGCTTAGGAATAGGGAGCTCAGGTTGAATCTCAGGTCCCCCACTGCAGAGGTGCACCAACTAAAATTTCAGAGGCCCAATTTGTCAGTGTGAGATAATTGGGATGAAGCTTTTCCATGGCTGTACCTCTTGGTGTGGGCTGTGTGGCCTGTTTGGGTGGCCTGTGGGAAAAATTTATCCTCAACCTGGAGTGACTGATTCAGGTCAAACCAAGAAGCATGTGGAGAAAGGGTTCAGCTGTCCACATATGCCATTTTTGTGAACTAAAATGGTCTCACACCAAAATACACTACCCACAGAAGGACAAAATGGTTAAGAGTGGTAACTCTAATCTGGAGAACTGGGTTTGATTCCCCCCATTCCTCCATGATGTAAGTGGTGACTCTTATCTGGTGGAACTACTTGATTCTCTGTTCTTCCACAAGAAGCTTGCTGGGTGACCTTGGGCCAGTCACAGTTCTCTCAGAACTCTCTCAGCCCCACCTACCTCACAAGGTGTCTGTGTGGGGAGAGAGGAAGGAAAGGAGTTTGTAAGCTGCTTTGAACTTCCTTGTGGCTGAGGAAAGGAGGAGGGGTATAAATCCAAACTCTTCTTCTTCTATTTGGCCTGTTGGAGAAACCATCTGGGTTTTCTAGTGGTCCAAAAACAGGTAATAAAAGGGGCATGATGGGGGAAGATGACACTTCTTCTACATGTATGCCTTAGTCCCAGTTCAAATCAGGCACCGTGTGGGGAGGAAATGAGGAAAACTCACAATTTACACCTGACTCTGAGACAGGCTGGAGATTCTAAGGGCAATCTGTGTCCTTCATGCATCAGGATAGTCGGACTTGAGGGGGGTGGGGGTGTCACTGAAGTATTGAGCATGATTTCATATCCAGGTTCCCTCGCCCCAGCACTGTGGCCAAGGATCTGAGGTAAGCTATTGGATTTTGGACAAATTGTTCTTCTACTTGAACCCCAGGGTGAAAATGCTACATTGGCAATCAATACGGCTTCACACCTTTGGGTCATCCTGTACTTAATGCATCCAGAGGCACAGAGCCAATGGCTAGTGGAGGCCCCACATTTTCTCCGCCTGGGGCCACCTTCATTAAAGTTCTCAGGGGGATGCCCGGAATATTAACCTTCGACCAGCTCCATTTTCCAAGCCTGTCCGACAGGGTTTGCGACTCTTGGCCACGGGAACGCTAATTGCCTCAGGCAATTCGGAGAGTGGCTTGTGAACCCCCTGGCAAGCCACAAAATTATCACTCAGATGAGATTGTTCTTGCCTACGGCCATACCACCCTGAACACGCCCGATCTCGTCAGATGAGATTGTTCTTGGAAAGGGGGGTGGGGAGGGAGAACAGAGGGCCAGAGAACATTTTATACCCCAGGAGACAGGTGGTTAAGGGGCACTGTATTAAGGGGCCAATGAATTTGTGAATTGTCTTAAAGAATCTTGTTTAAATGCCATTCTTGCCCTTTCTAAAGCATGTTTCAAAGTTCAGAGGATTATACTTCCCTGTGTAGGAGAGGATAATTGAAACTGTTCTTTCAACTTTTCTTGTTCATTAAATCAACAAAATGACAAAGCTGAACTTTGGGGGTTTTGATCCAGATTTAATTGCCAAAACAAGAGGCTTCAGATGAGCATTATTACTCCCGACATAAAGGAACAGGATCTTTTCACTGGGATCCCATTAAGAATCACCTTGTACACTCAACACCCAAACTCATACCTTTCCTTTGGACCAACCAGAATAACACCAAACAGTGCAAGCTTGTGAGTTCAACAGAACATTTCATCAGGCTGGATGTTAGCAAATGGGGGAGATTGCTCAGACCATGATCTTGAACCTCGTCTTGTAAACACAGATAGATGCTCATCCGATTTGAGGTCTGAGGGGAATCTACTCAAGTTTTTTTATATCTGCATCCAGGGTACTACATACAATTTGATTGTATGCACGAAGGTGAGAGAAGGGACTCAAAAATCTGCATTTTAAAAGCTACTACCCTCTGGCCCACAGAGGAATACCAGAACAAAAGAATGAAGGAATTAGTTGTGTACAGAATAAATTCAGACTCAAGGGACCTTGGTCAGAAATATATCTACTACCCAACCATTTCAGGCATTATGACCATAGGGTCATCTAGGTATATCCTTCGTTCTATGCCATAAACACCCTCAGTTACTTGAGATATATTAATGATGTCCTGAGGAAATCACCATCCGTCTCCCAGAGAACAGAATCTCAGCCAATGTTTAGACTGAGACTGTAGAGACTATAGACAACAACATCCCCCACAAAATGAGACTAAGGCCCTTTATGCATGTGCAGCATACCTGAAGCTGTTTGCTCCACAGTGGGGTTTCCTCACATTTTTCCCCCATTTACACAGTATTCCTGCTGAGCTGAGTCTGTGCCACATTTTGCCTGTGCCCCTTCCTAAGCTTCCTTGTTGTTTCTGCAACCTCCAGTAGGGAGGTTTTTTGCTACCTTTTGGCAGCAGGGGGGATTTAAATGGTGGATCGCTCCAGCAATGGACTTGCATTGTTTAAATTTAAAAATTAAGAAGCCCCACAGCTTCTCCTGAAATGTCAGCTAGAGGAGCGGGAAAACCCAAAGAAAGCTGTATGCGTGCTGATTCCCTTCACTCTTCCTGCGGAGGGATACAAAAAAAAGTTGCATTGTAGCTGGTTTTGGAAACCGCATGGACAGTCTGATTTGTAACGCAGTGAATTTTGAGGTGGGGGAAACATCTGCATAACCGAGAATCCAACCCAAAGGGAACGCACACTGAACGTGAAGGAGACCACAAGTGCGTAAACGGCCTTTAAGCCATCAGAAGTGCTATCCCTGATAATCCCTCACACACTTTGTTACCAAGCTGTGTTATTTTTCTCCCCACCCATAATGGCTTGTCATAACCTTCACGGGTAACTTAAAGCAACGCTTTTTCAATGCCTTTTCATTTCTTTTGGTTCTTGAGATTTAGTGACCTTTTCATCAAGTGAATGAGGCTCCAGTGTCTTTCAACAGCTTTCACAAACACACCCCTAAGCATGTGGATCAATTTGCTTAGATAGGCTCATTTCCCAGGCATCGTTGTACAGTAACATGATAAACACAACCTCACACAGTGAGAGAACCCACTGGTTACAGAGCACATCTAAATGAGCAAATCCCTGAAGCAAGAGAAAACAGCCGATTTCCCCACTTTAGCTAGCCATGGAGCTTCAGGGATCAGCAACACCATAAGCATAAGTGTGTCTGCCGCAAAGGAAATGTTCCCTCCCTGCGCAGCAGAGCAGCAGTGTCTAATCGGCTGTAGACCCTCCAAGGATTTTACTTCAGTCCGAGCTTCCCAAAACGAAGACCTAGACATCTTCTTTAACATTGGTGCTCAGCTCTGGAGAGTGAGAGATGGGACTGCACCAGAGTGCTTCTGAGAATGAACAGAGTGCATATTCCCTCAATCTATATATATGAAAAGCTAACAGTGACTTTGTTGGTCATGCCCTAACATCGAAACGGCTGGACGGATCACCCCCAAATTTTCACATGATTTTCCTCCCTGTTGCGGGCAGGTAATCGGACCTTCAAATCGCCGGAAGTCCATACCTGAGACAGGTAAAACATCTTTTTCCTGGCGCACCAGGCCATGAAGCTGGCTGTGTTTAACTGTCACCCTTAAAATGTTGGTGCAGCCTGTCTGTCTGTGGCCTGAGGGCTTAGAATGTTCGCTCAGATGGGCAGAGATGAGCAGTGAAAACAGTAAATAGGTAATACTGTTAGGTAATACAAGTGGAAGTGAAACACATACACGCTTTGCCGTGTGAGACGTCAGTTGGGGTTCCCCCCCCCTCACACGCAGGTAACCTTCACTCTCTGTGTCTCACCCACTGCTACCACATAACACACATACTTTCATACACATTCAGCTCATCCTCACACACCTCACTCTGCCCTCCCTCACATCCAACCATCACTTACCCACTTCATCACCCATATTCACCACAGCTCTCTTTTACTAAAAGCGAGCTGGAGTTTGCCTTTTTCTTCTAAGAAAATCCGCGGGGTGGGGGTGAACCAACACTACTAGCTCCGCTTTAAGAACCCAGGGAGCTGGCCTCGATCTGAACACCTCACCATCCTGCCTCTGCTGCCTGACTGGGATAGCCTCCTTGCCCCAGTTCTGCCTTACACAAGCCAGGACTGTGCGTGTCAACCAGCCTCATGGACAGCGGGATTCGTACTCTGAACAGTTCCGTTGTGGAATGGAAAGGGTTACCTTATACTAAAAAAACAAGACACCACCATATAACAATGTGAATTGAAAAGGGAAAGAGGGATTCCATTTGACCACCCCAAAAGGCTATGCTGCAGATCATTGGACCTGCATGGACATCTGTGTGGGTTGCGGACTGTGATGAGAAGGATAATTGCCACAGCAATGCGTGGCCGGGCCCCGCTAGTTAATATATATATTTTTCAAGAGTGACAAATACTGAGTCAATGCCATGATTCAAGGTAGCCATCTCGTGGGCAAACTGTGCAATTGCACCTTATATTTTCTGGGCTCCCAATAGAATAGAACGATGGCAATCCAGATAAATTTCTGTTGCTGTCAGCCAGGTAAAAGAAAAGGCTGTATACTGTGGCCTGGAGCTGCCAGGAGGTGCATTTTTTTGCTGCCATCTAGTGGATAATTTAAATAAGTGCAAACGGCCAGAGGCATTGCATTTTGGATGCAAACTTTAAAAACACAGGCACTCAAATGGGGACTCATATATTCCATGTGTGACGGTTCGTCATATGATAAGGTTCTGGTGGCTGAGCTGCTGCACTAACACTGCACCCAACTGGCTCCAGCAAACCTCACAAGAGATCTGGATGAAACATGCATACAGGACAATCAACCAGTTGAAATATCTTCAGGCATAATATAGTTTATCATTTTTTTCCCTTTGTGGTAATAATAATACATATTGTAAAGATGTTTCGCTGGTGACCAAGATTAAGTTAATTTAAGCCATAGTATTCCCTAATTCTATGTATGGGTAGGCAAATTGGACAGTGAAGAAAGTAGATTCCTTTGAAATGTGGCTTTGGAGGAGGGTTTTACAGGTACTGTGGACCACCAAGAAGACAAATCAGTTGTTTCTATATCAAATCAAGCACAAACCTTCCCGAGAAGTTAAAGTGACTGAACTATTGTACTTTCGCCTCCTTATGAGAAGACAAGAGTCACTGGAAAAGACAATGATGCTAAGAAAACTTGAAGGTCGCAGAAAAAGAGGAAGACCCAACAGGAGATGGATCAACTCAATCCAGGAACCGACTATGGTTCTCAGTTTGCAAGACCCAAGCAAGGCTGTTAACGATTGGAAACCATTCATCAGGTCACCCTAAGCCAGAAGCCATTTGATGGCACTTAATGCAAAAGGCACACATGCGGTAAAGGAGATTTATTTATTTATTGTTCACTAGCAGGGCACCTGTGCTTCGCTACGCATACTTCATCACAGACTCTCTATGATTTTGGGGTGACATTCAGCATACTCCTTTGCAGCCTGTTTGTAAACTTTGTGGTGACATGCAGCATATTTCCTCACAGCCTCTCTGTGGACTGATGGGTTTCACATATTTTGCAGCAGCTTCCTGTAGTTGTCTTTTTATAATGCAATGTGTTATTGCTCTCTTTCACCTGGTGGGCTCCAAAAGATGTCATGTGGAAGCAGCTGTAGTATTTTTGGGATGCAGAAAGGAAGTGTTCTGCAATTGGATGCTGATGAGTGAGAAGGCTGTGAAGAGGTTCAGGGTAGGGTTGAAGGGCAGGGAGTTGGACTGTACCGCCACTGCAGCACATTCCTGGGGACTCATCCTACCACTTCAGAGCGCGACACCAAGCACAGGGTGATCAGAGGCAGAGAGCAATAAACTTGTCTCCACAGTAATAAATCTGATGTCCATATGCAAAACCCAACAAATGTTTAGTAGTCCAAGGTGATAGTGTGGTTTGTAATCTGTTTTGATAGTATTTGGCTGTAGCGGTGTTGTTAACGTAAGGGTGGGTTGAGGAGTACTTTTTCACAGCCTGTCTGTTAACTTCGGGGTGGCATTCAGCATGCTTTTTTGCAGCCTGTTTGTGAACTTTGGGGTGACATGCAGCAGTATTTCTGCTGCTGGCAACCTAGTCTGTGGACTGATGGGTTTGTCTTCAAATAGGTTCACGTGCGTTGTGGAGGTCGGTGGTAGAGTGCAGTTGGTGAAGGACATGAAGCTGGTGGTGTTGAAATATCACCCTTAGAATGTTCATGCAGCATGTCTGTGGACTGAGCGGTTGGTTTGCCCTTAGAATGTTCGCGCAGATGGCCAGAGATGAGCAGTGAAAACAGTAAATAGGTAATAAATCAAGTGAAAGTGAATATTTTGGGAAATCCTTTCTTAGTGAGCACCTGGAGTATGTAAGGAACAGGTGTGCCAATTTCATGGGTGTGGCTTCGGTGGTTTTTGAGTTCTGTTGATGAGTCAGTCAGTGAGTCAGTGGTATTTCGCGTTTATAGATATAGATTATTTATGTCCCACTCTCCTCTTTCGAGAAGGCATTTGCAATGTGGGCCAGGCCCAGAGTTGCCAACATCTCCAGGTTGGGCCTGGAGAACTCCTAGAATTAGAGTTTTCAAACTAAAGAGATCCGTTTTCCAGGGGGTGGAACAGCTGCTTTGGAGGGTAGATCCTATGGCTTTAAATCTCACTGAGTGCTTTTTCCCTCTCCCCAAATCCTGTGCCAACTTAAATCTCCAGGAATTTTCCAACCCAGAGCTGGCAACCCTACCCAAGCTACTCTAGGCCTCCATTATCCAGTAAAGTATACCCTTTTGCCCATGTGGGAGCCCCCCCCCCACACACACACCCGTTTCGGAAAGATGCTGAGGGAACTCCCCTCCTCTCCGAGCCCACTGGCAGAGTTTATTTCCGTTCTAGAGCTATCACTCAAATAATCTTCAACTGGGGACTCTCCACCATAGACCTGTTTACAAACAGAGATAACTAAGAGGAAGACGGACCGTGACAGAGGCTTATTAAGCCATGCACAGAGTTCAGAAAGGAGAGAAAGATCTTCCTCCTCTCCAAGAATTACAGAACTTGGGGGCACCTGAGGTTGATAGGCAAGAGTCTCAGAACAGACCAAAGGAAGTATTAAACTTAACACATAATGAAGTTGTCTGAATTGCTGCTTGTAGAGGCTGTGGAGGGCATCAGCACCAATGATTTTTTAAAAGGGGGAGTTAGTTTCACGAAGGAGTGGCTAGCCCAATCTTGTCAGATCTCAGAAGCTAAGCAAGGTTGGTCCTAGCTAGTACTTGGATGGAAGACCTCCAAAGAACACCAGGGTTGCTATGCAGAGGCAGGCAATGGCAAACTATCTGTGCTCATATCTTGCCTTGAAAACCCTACTAGATAGCTGTAAGTTGGCTGCAACATGGCAGCACTTCACACTGTACACTGAGGCAACAAACCTCTCAATAGTACTGGGAGGTGGTACCAAGGGAAGGCCTTGGCCTGTATGCCCTGCTTTTTAGTCCCTTCCCAGGACAACTCTTTTGGCTGCCCCATGAAACAGGATGCTGGTCTGCTGGCTTGATGCAGCAGCGAATCTTATGACGGCAGCATCTGTGCAAAAGAGGGTGTTCCAGTTGCTTCTTCCGGAAGCAGCTCTCTCTGCCCTGCACAAAACTCTCCCTAAAGGCCAGCAGACCCTGGTTAGCATTGTGCAAATGGCTGGCACTGCCAAGTGGTCACCCTAAACCAGATGTGACTTCATAAGAGAAGAAAAAGAGTTTGGATTTATATCCCACCTTTCTCTCCTGTAAGGAGACTCAAGGTGGCTTACAAGCTCCTTTCCCTTCCTCCTCTCCCCACAACAGACCCCCTGTGGGGCAGGTGGGGCCAAGGGAGTTCTGAGAGAACTGTGACTAGCCCAAGGTCACCAGCAGGAATGTAGGAGTGTGGAAACACATTTGGTTCACCAGATAAGCCTCTGCCACTCAGGTGGATGAGTGGGGAATCAAAGCCTGTTCTCC